>NC_068940.1:61439534-61742034 GCF_026419915.1 Harpia harpyja | reverse complement strand
AGCAGAGAAAGGATGGGGGACAGCACAAAGTAATGCCAAGGAAATTATTTTCCAATACTGATGAAAAATGGTTTTGTTCTTGCAAAGGCCTGAGGGTGCAAAATAACTGTTTCCATACATCTATGGCAACACCCTTCACTTTTAAAAATCTATCCTACCATGCATGTGCTATTTTTAATAATTACAATAAGGGAAAAATGTCAACACACTCCTTATTAGACTTGTCTACACACAACCATACCTCAAATGATAAACCCGGTTTTGTTACACTGATGCAAATCTCTCAATACTAGGTCAAAGGAGAATCTGAGAAACTTAATCTTTGTGGTACATCCAAGAGAAAATGAAGAAGTACTTGACTACAAGACTGCAAGAGGTCTCTGGCAATTGAGGATGCTGGCTTGGAGCAGACAAAAGCACAATGAAATTCAACAGTTAGGAGGCAAAACTAGAAAAATGCAGATTGTAAATAAAAGTTTTTCACAGGAGCGTAACTAATGATGAGAAGAAAAAATGCCCAGTAGTGCTGTATCCTTTAAGTCACCTGAAGACTTTACATCAAGACTGGATGTCTTTGGAAGAGATACACTCCAGCTCAACCACAATTTATGTGCTCAGTGGTAGGAATCATGGGGTGAAATGTGATGTATTAATGAAAGGCCCAGAGTAAATGAGCATAATGGCTCCCCTTGCTTTGAACCTTTTTATTCTGAAGAGTAGCTCAACTTGGTTTGACTGAAGCCAATTTCTCAGCAACTTAAGCTATGCTGAAATACATGTGGTTTAAATGAAATAAGTGATCTGTACCAATTTAATTAAGTCTTTTTGAAGTCCTCTTTAGTTAACCAATGGAAGTTTCTCCTCAAAGACACAGCTTTTCTGAGCAGGAGAAAACAGCTATGAAGATCCAACTGCCGAATACTGTTCTGGGAAACATATTTATATTTTTGTATGTTTTCACGATTACAAGCAGCTGTACTGATGGATCAGATTTCCAGTCCTTTCTAAGAAAAGTGTGCATCTGTTCTATTTATTTCCAGTCTCTCAAAGGATTCTTTAAAATGATGCTCTTTTATGTCGACCAGCTGCAACAGTCTGCAGCAAGGCAATGCAAGGGTGTAACACAGGGAGGCCGGTGTTTTCATATCGGCACTCCAGGCCCTCCCTTTCACTCTAAATACTTGGGATACATTTTCAGTCTTCTCGATTAGTCAGCCAGAAAAAGAGAGGAGGGAAAAAGGTCTATATTTTCAGCTGAGTTTAAAAATGTCCATCGGTCAGCTTTCCCATGGACATCACGGGACCGTGGCTCTGGCAACAAACCTCTGTTCTGCTTTGCACCAGCCACTTACCCAGCCCAAGGCTCTCAAAAGGAGAGGCTGTGCAACAGGGAGGATTTGGCAAAAATGAAGGACAACAGCCAGCCTAAGTCACCTCACTGATGCAACCCAGGCTTTGACCAAAATCTTAGTGTTAAACAAGGACAGAGAAAGCTGAGTAGCAGCAAACCAGAAAAATACACACACACACACCCCCGCCAAAACCCAGCTTCTGTTCTCTTCTCAGTGACCAAACTGGCATTTGCAAATACCAAGTGGCAACCATCCCAAGAGAAAAATCTGGACCACCTGGGAGAAAAAAACCCAACCCTAAAATAAAACAAACTACTCTCAGGAGAAACCGTATTTCCAGCTTCCCAGAGGTTTACTCTCGCTACCCAGATCCTTGCAAAACTCCCCAATTCCAGTGCCAGGACATAACTCTGCCACAAAGTCCCGCAGCGCTGACTTGCATCCCGTTCCTCGGAGTCAGCGCTGCATCAGCAGGATGAGAGCCCCTGTGCAGCTGGGGAGCCAGTGCCACCGGCTGCCGCACCAGTTGGGCTCCCACCCTGCCCAGGAATCTCATCCTCTCAAACACAGAAATGGAAATAAAAAGGCAGCTGGCTTCCAAGAAACAATTTCCAATTGCCTGATAGTAGCTTATGTGCTAACATCCCTGTGCCCACGCAGCTGACTGGAGATGTAAGTCCCTGCAGAAGAAAAACTGCCTTGCTCCATCCAGTGCTATCCTATTAAAAGTCACGGGTAAATGTCAATGTTTAGAAGTAAAAAGAGGCACTTACGGGTCTGAAGGATTTGAAGACTTTTTCCAGTATTTCATGGAGTGTCTTCTTCCCACAGGAGGAGATGTAATCCTGTGCAAGCTGCAGAAAAGGTAAGCAGTCCTCACTTTCGCTCCACACGTGCTGAAAGCCAACAGCAACACGAGAAAGAAAAGGCATTAACAGGAATTCACGCTGGCCCTTCCACGTGATTTTATAAGGTGATATGTTGTAAACATCTGCCAAACTACACTGGGCCTCCTGCTGTTCAGATCCGCAATGGGGATGGGCACTGCAGGCTGTTTCAGAAGCCATGCTTCTGAGGAGAAACCTTGATTTTATTAATACGATGCATCAGAAAGCAGGGAAATCGATCCAGAAGAGAATGCAGCCTTACAACTGCACCAGCAACGAAGGGTACACATGCCTTGCACATGCACATTTTATGAGTAAAGGTGTTTTCGTTTGACATCAGCCCTGCTCAGACCTGGAAGTCCTATTGGGTTTTTTCTTCTTCTGCATCATCCGCTGCAATGAAGCCCTCAGGAAGAGCTAGAGGATCTCTCTGTCTTCCTGGCATTAGTTCAAGTGTGATGTGACCCTGGAGGTGGAACTTGATGTGTAATTCTCTCGACAGTGCAGAAGAAAAGATGCAAAATATACCTGCACCTTAGAGACAGAGCCAAGGAGAGAAATTTGGGCACTCACAACATCCTGACACTTCATGTCTCCCTCCCTGTTTTGAGGTTTACTTCTCCTAGACCTGAATCTTCTGTTCCCAGGCAGGCACATTTAAATCCATTTGGGATATTCCTCTCTTCTTGCTCTTGTTTTGCAGATGCTGGTTCCCCAGCCTGGCTCTGTGAAGCCTCTCCCAAAATTGATGCTTATTCTGCTGCAACAAGGTTGTTTGAAACAGAGCTCATGAGCAATGGTGGAAGCACTCAGGCAACAATGCTTCTTGCACACAAGGGCAGCACGCAGCACAAGCTAACGCATACTTTTAAAGACCTTCTTTCTGAAGACTTTGTGCATGGGACTGTCTTAAGATAGTCTGCTACACAGAGAAGTGTAACACTGCAAAATTGGTTTAAGACTCTTATACCTCTGTTTTTGCACAGCAGCTTTTTTCCCTGAAGTGCTGTGCAGCTTTTTACTGTGCTATAAACGGTAGGTTATGCTTAAAAAAGGAAAGAGGAGGGTCTCTCTGAAGCTTAACTAACATACAAGGAAAGAGTAAGAACAACAGATGTTTCAATCCCTAACATAAGGCTTGCATGTCGCCTTCCTGTTCCACGGTGAATACCTGCCAGGGATGCAGTTTTACACTTACTGAAAGAAAACACTACTTAACATCATCTAAGCTGCATCTTTAAGATGAAAACTGTAACTGCCTTGCTATGAGCCTCACTTGACCTACATTTTCTTTGCTGCTTGTTGCATTTTACAAGCATAAACATAGTGAAATGTTTTGTTATGAAAAGAGCCCTGCCTTACTGAGTAGGTTCTGCTTTTTCCATGTAACCAGAGTCATCTCTTAACCAGTCTGGCAATAAAAATAAGTTCTTTACAGTCTTGCCAACTCTCAAAGGCACATACCACAAGTCTCATGATACTTCATGCCATCTTAGAGTCATGGGCCTTGTAGTCCTATAAATATACAACCAAATCCCAGCTTCTATTTACAAAAAAAAATATAAAAAATGCCTGCACTTTGTGATTTCTATGGCCTAAAAAGGCAGAAGGTACATGAAGTGAACTCAAATGAACCCTCTTTAAAATATCAAATGAACACTTTCAAATCACATTTTAAGAACAGCCTTGAGATTTTGGAGGTCTGGCCCATGATTTCTTAATACTTGGCATTAGCAATAACAGTTTAGTTAACTTCTAATCTTTGTGTCAAACTTAAGAGCTGGATGTTGCAGCTTGGCAGTTCATGGCTCATGCTAAACCTGTTGTAATTGTTTATATGTAAAAAACGATTATGACTGCTAACATCCTGATTCTTGTTTAAGTTGTGGCTTCTTTTGACTACCAGAGCTATACACAGGAGCTTCCACATAAATGAAAATCAGGCCCTGCCCTTTTATAAATAATAGTTAGTTCGTTCCCCAGGGAAAGTTAACCCCGTGTTGTCCTATCATGTTTTTACAGTCTCTTTTCAAGCTGCACCACGTTTCAGACTGCAGCGTGAATTTGTCAGCAGTAGCGCAGAATAAGATGATCTAGCACAAGGGGAAAACCTAAGCGAGTAACTTGATCATTGAGCCTTTGAAGAGACTTTTCTGCATAGCATCATAAGGCAGTAAGCAAGTAAGGCTTCCAACAATTTCAACATCTGCAGAAGATTTAAAACTTTGGTTGTAGCAACAAATGCACTCACACATGCCATTAGTGCACGCATCTCATTCAGCAATGGCTTGATTTCTTCTTCCCCCCCAAGAAAACTCAACCATAATAAAGACCAGGGTTATAACACCTATAAGTTCAGCTGCATCTACAGGACTCTGTGGCTGTTCAGCGCTGCACTGAGGCAGTGCAGGAACTGAGTCTCACCACTGACTCATGCATCTCCAGAGGAACCTGCAAAAGGAATTTTGGCTTCTCAAAATAAAAACAAACGTAATTTGAGGCTTCAGCTCCTGCTTAGAAAGTTAGAGCAGTCAGTGAGGCTGCACATACGGAGATGTTTTTCCTGGACCCCCCCCCCCGATGCCTGAGGATCTCTTTGCAGTCGGAGAAGCGGGCTGTTAGCAAACCAGTGGACCACAGTGCTCGGCCATGGCTGCGCAATTAAAAAAATATTAACCTCATCATCTGAGTATGTGTTTTCCAAGCTTGCCCAGTTTTGCTCACAGTTGCTTTGTGTCACTACAAAAGCAGACAGCCACTAATTTCCACCTCAGCTGACCTAGGATCATGGTTGAATTATTTAGTTCAGCACCTACACACAGTACATAGCTGAGGCAATTCATAGGGTTGCATCTGGAGGGGTTTGCTTTCCCTCACGCTTTTAGATGATTCGGTGTTGCTGGATGAGAGTCACTTGCTGGACCACCTTTTTCTAACCAGCCCACCTGCTGAGCATGGCAGCAAAACTTTTTCTTTGTGGAGGTAATTGGACTTGCAGAAAATATTCAGACTCGCCAACTCTGTTCTAAAATATTTTAGGAATATTTTGCATCAAGGTGGCATCATATTTTTATTTGATCTAACGGTTAATTTGAATACCAGCAATAACACAGTGACAAAACAAATGACAGACTATAAGGAATAGCATCGCAACCCCCACCCTCACTGGTTATGGCTACACAAGTCCAGTTAATTTTTTGAGAACACCATGAGCCTCAAGAGCTAAATTATACGTAATTCAGCTATCTAAAATGCTGATTCAGAGAGTTTTAGTGTCCAGGTGGTACTGAAAATGCCAGCAGGCATCTAGATGGGTCTTCTGCATCCCTGGCATGCTAAAAACCTAGCCTAATGATACCTTTACAGGAAATCAAAATGATATGATTGTTGTGATCTGGAATCTCTGATTTTATAGAAAATTCAGAGTTAATCTCCCCCAGTTTGCATCTTGGCAACCTTTCTGTGTTTTTCTCCTCCTCCCTTTTAAGTTCATCATGCTCATCATTTCCTCCTTATAAGTGGGTTATCATGGACTTCTCCAGCACCTCCTACATAGCTTCAGCTTTTTAAGTTGCATTATTATGAAATGAAGATGTAAAGAAAGAGAACAAGAATACCAGGCACCAGATGCTTATTAAATGTGAGGCTCCTTTATAAGAGTCACAGGGTGTAAAAAGGCTGTAAAGTGTGCCACTGTGAATTCTGTTTATATTTACTCACTTTCACACTCCATTGTGTTACTGAAGCCATGCAACAAGGCTGGAGTGCAAATGCGAATCAGACCCCTGGCTTGTATTAAGTCTCCTTAAAATAAACTTTAGCCTGTAATTGCACATAGAAAGGAAACTTATCTTCTGGAACACAAAAAGAGAAAATGACTGCAAAACACAAGATAGCCAAGCTGGGAGCAGAAATGAAGCCCCACAGTGCACTAGGAGCCGAAAACACGATGCTGGTGAATCAGCTTATTAGTGGTTCTTAATCGCATTAAAGAGATACCATCAACAGGAAAAGAATTAAGAATGACACCTATCTGCCTGTCTTAAAAGTATTAATACTACAAAAAGTGCCTCAAGTAATTATGCCAAAAAAAGACAGAAGAAAACACTGCCTCTAGTTTTCCACTGTTTATGTTTTGCATTTGACAGCAGTTGGCCCTTTTGCTCAGTTTTACTACTGGTGGCTTTGGGCGGGGAGTCCTTCCCACAGCAACCCTGGAATGAAAATATTTGCCAAAAAGAAAAGGGAAAATGTGGTTGCAAACCCACAAAAATTGGCCAGTGTTGGAAGCATAGCAATAGGGCCTGAAACTGCTTAAGCTTTTTTTTAAAGAAGTTGACTAGATCTTGTTTTGAAAGAGTTTGCTCAATTATTGAGCAGCATATAAAGAAACAATACACATCTAAGAAAAATAATGAGCTTTCTTGGCAATTTCCAATATCATTAGCATCCAATCACAGCTTTAGCCTAGTCCTTCATTGGACTCATACGTATCCCTGCTTAAGGGTCCAGTAGGCATGGCCCCTTCCAATCACAGGCGTCTCTAGAAGGGAACAAGTGCCGGGATTTGACGGGCTCCTCGGTGCTGGGAGATGGGTGTGCAGGGCCAGTCCCACTGTGGACCAGGAGAATCCACACCCAGAGATGCTCCACTGCCACGGCCAGGACAGCGGCTGAAGGTCTCATGTATCCCTGGACAGATGCATACCTAAACTTCAGATAACTTCTTTCATAAGTCAGCATGACCATCTGCCCAACACAATAAATAAATGTCCTGCTCGCCGGGATTTGTGGTCCTGAAGAAGTCATTTCACTGCTCTTTGTTTCCACGAACTCATCTGTGAAAGGGGTTCATACTGCACTTACCTGTTGGAAAGGGATTTAATTGTCAAGCAGCTCTAGGGATGAAAGTTGCTCCGGCAAGGCAAGGACCTACAACATTCCTACAATAATGGTCTGCACTAGGAGCTAGTTTTTTTTAAAAAATAAAATAAAATCCTTTCATTGCAGTTAACTGGAGTTTTGCAGGTTACAAACCCCGTGGCGAGGTGCCGCTTTTCGGTTAACTCTTCTCGCACTGCTGCTCAGCACCGGGAGGGCGGGGGGGGGGGGAACACCCCCACCCCCCCACGCCCACACACCCCAATCCCAAAGCCAGGGGTTGTTTTCCCGGTGCCATTTCTGCACAAACTTGCCGCCGAACTCCGCGAGGGACGGGGAGGGGAGCCGGCGGCGGCGCCGGGCCGGCACCTGCCCGGGTCCCCCAGCCCCGGCGCGGCGGCGGGGGTGGCGCGGCCCTCCTGTCATCCTGACTCCATTTTATTCCTGCCCATTCTCCATTTGCCGTGACAGCCCTGCCAGTCCGCTCGTCCCTGCGCCGAGTCCCGGCACCTCGGGAGGAGGGAGGGGGGCCGCGGGGGGAGCAGCAGCTGCGGCCCCCGCGGGACGCGGAAGGAGAGGGGGCCGCTCGCACCCCTCCTCTCCCGCCCCCCCCCCCCCCCCGCAGCCTCCCCGGGCCGGGGTGATAGGGAAGGCGGGGGCGGGGGGGGGGGGGGATGTCCCTGCCCGCAGCCCTGCCCGCGGGGCCGCCCCCCACCGGCGGCGGACTCCATTTTCCAGATTGTGGTGCGCGCTGGGGAGGATCCCCCCGCCCTGTCCCCGCCACCCCCGGCCCACACGCCGGGCGCACCCGCGGATCCCGGCACCACCGCCCGCCATCCCGGCATCCCTCCGCCCCTCCCGGCACGGCCCCCTCCTCCGCCCCCCCCCCCCGCCGGCGCTCCCCCTCGGGTGCTCCCCCAAGCACCGGGGATCTGCACCGACGGAGGGGGGGAGTGTCCCAAAGCGGCGCAGAGGCCGCCCGCCCGTTCATGCACACGCGCGGGTACCCACGCGCGTCCGTGACCGCTCCCCCCCCGGTCCCGGTCCCGGTCCCAGTCCCGGTCCCGGTCCCGGTCCCGGTCCCCTCCCGGGGCACTCACGAAATTGTCGCCGCAGGCGGCCTCCGGGCAGAGCACGTAGAAGGATACGCCGGGCTCGGCGTAGAAGTCCATGCGCCGCTCCGTCTCCTCGGCGGCGATGAGCTGGAAGGGCGTGCGGGCGCACCACCGCTCCGCCGCCTCCGCCAGCGCCTCGAAAGCCATCCCCGCCGCCGCCGCCGCCGCCGCCGCCGCCGCCACCGCGATCCGCGCCCGCCCGCGCGCGCCGCCCCGCGCACCGCCCCGCGCGCCGCCCCCCCCCAGCCGCGCGCGCCGCCCCGCGCCTCGCCGCCGCGCTCCGGGCTCCCGGTTCCCGGCTCCCGGCTCCCCGCTCCTCGCTCCCCGCTCTCGTTTCCCGGCTCCCAGCTCCGGCCCCGCCGGGGAGGGAAAAAGCGGCGTCAGGGCTCGGGCGGCCGCCGCCCGGCAGGGAATTTGCTGCGGACAAGTGACTTGACGCCTTCTGGCAACTTGGGGGCGAACGGGGGAAGCCCACCTAGGGACCCGTTGTCAGCAAGACTCTGCTTTCCAGAACCGATCCAGAATTTCGTCTTTTACGAAAGAGAAAGTCCGCCTAGCAATACCCTCTTACGCTAAACCAATCGGTACCCCCTGGCGCTAAGCTTTGCGGAAGCCACCCAAATGCAAGACATTGGGCTGTCTAGACACAGACAGATTCACCCCGTGATGGTGCGAAGCTTTATGGTTTGTGTCAACGATGCTGGGGACCGATGCGTTTGCTGTTAGGTACATACTGCTCTTCCTAGCATATCCCAAGTGATTATCTGTATGTCTAGCAAGGCATATGAGATACAAGCGCTGATCTGCATTTACAAAGGGCCTTCGATTTGCATCGGTGTCTACTGTGCCACAAAGGAAAACAAATCCCCACAGGCTTGGGTGGGTTTTTAGCTGGAAGCCTGGGATCTCATAGAGGTAACCAGGTCGCACAGAGCCCGTACATGGCAGCAGGTAGAAGAGTCTGCACCGACGAAGGCAACCCTGGCCTCTAAATAATGCCCAGCGGCTGTTGCTTGTCTCCAGAGCGGTGTTTAACTGCATTTCCACCACAGGTACCGAACGCCCAACTGACGGGGTCTGTGTCGCACATCGTACACTCCCATCGTACATATTAGTTGGTGCATAAATCATTTGACCGCTGCCAAAGTAACTGGTGAGGTCGCAAGCTGTGGAGGGGACGAGGCCGACCGGGGCAGCACCAGCAAGGCTGTGGCAAGGAGGCACCCACCCTGCTTCTGGCTGGCCCCGGGGCATGCTCTGAGCACCCACGCTGCTGCGCTCCACCACACAGTCATCAGTCATCGTCTCCGGCCCCCCTGGCTTCGCCCAGCTGCGGGCATGGGTGCGGCAGAGCTCGGTACTAATGATACCATGGAGAAAAACTTCCACTGGCATTGCAGCTGAGCACTGAGGTATCAGGAAATACCAGTGACATGAGTGCTCGTGCAACCATAACTCAGCCCCTTTGTGCACGTGGGATGCGATTGCTGACTTTTCCACCAAAGGACATTTCCTTTATTCCGTTGCAGATATTCTGGATATTGCCCTCGTTCCCGGGCTGCTATTAGAGTGGCAAGTGCTGAGCACCCCTCACTGCACTTCAAGCTGTGCTCTGACTGTGCAAAGCATGGTAAAAATTACAAATGTTCCAAAACTCCTGGCCCAGGTGCCTCAGATCCCAGAACCTGGCAGTGCTCTTGTAGGTACTTATCCCGGTCCCGCCGCACCTCCCTTTGCCAGGGGAAAATGAGGCAACATCAGTCTCCTACCTACCACACAGGCCTGGGGGGGGTGCAGTAATACCTGCAAAGCACTTGGTGTGTGGGGCACCTGTGGAAGATCCGTGGCTTTGCAGGCAGCCCTGGGCCGGAGCAGTGAGTCCTGCACACCTGGAAAGGAAATCCTAAACCATTTGCCATTTCCTGAACGAGGCAGGGGTCCTGCAGAAACCCAAACTTGACCACATGCTGTCGGGGCTCCGGGGGCTGGCGAGGCCGTGAGTCCTGTGCTGAGCTTTGCAACTTCAGCGCTCTTTCAGTGTTGGGTGTTTTGTGGGGTTTTTTTTCCAAATGTATTTACATAATTAGCATGAAAATAGGACATGGAAAAATACAGCCCTTTCTTCTAAAACGGGACATTGTCGGCTTGCCTGCAACTAGTGGGCAGGGTGCCACTGCCCGGGCAGACATCTCCCCCACCACAGTGCTCAGCAGCCAAGGTCGACCCCAATCCTGCCTTCTCTTTGCGCTTCCCCGAGGTCTGGCCTTGTTTTCTGTCCTCCCCGAAGACGGTGTTGGCGTTGGGTAAGGATGCGACGGTGGGAACAAAGCCTTCGCCTTCCCTCTCGCTGGTGGGGCCATGCGCAGGGGTTGGCACCCAGGTTTGGGGCCACCCGAGGCAGGCAGCCAGGCAGGCAGCCGTGTCCTCCCAGCTGGCAGCGTCCTGGCCCGTAGCAGCAAGGGGAGGTCAAGGCTGCACTGCAAGCAGCCACCATTTCAAATAAATGAGGTCTTGGTGTTAACACCTATGATTTATGTGCGTTTTCAAAGCCCCGCGTGAACATCTTTTTAGTCCTTAAAACGTAGCTTTGAAGTATGTGCTGTTTGTTATCTCCCTTCTGTGGGGTAGGGAAGCTGACAGGTTTCGAATGAGATTTTAAGTATCTTCTTGCAGCATGCGCTGCAAAATCCTTTGTCACGTCTGACAGCATAGCCATTCAAACCGAAGAGCCATGCTTATTTGTTTATTTACATGTGATGAGTCTCTTTGCCCTTACACCTGTACCCCAAAAGCAGATTATAAAAACAACCCGGTAAAGCATGGTGATTTTGGCAATGCTAGAAATCAACCCGCAGAAGTGCTGCTTGCAGAATAAGCCAGGCTCGGCAGCCCTTGGCCATCACGCCATTGCCAGGGGCTGAAGGATGGCAACGTGCATGCAAGGCGGATGCAGTGCCCATGACACCCTTCTGCCTCTCTGCAAGTCAAAAGCAGAAGCACTCGCTGCTCATTTGAGTAGACGGGTAGATGGCCAGTATAAGTCAAGCGCATGGTTTTGCTTCCAACTTGCTCCAAATACCCATGAGCATCCATGCCCCGAAGGATGGCCACATAAGGGGAACAGCTGTCTCCTTGGGAGAGGAGGAGAGGGGAGGTCAAGAAGCTGTCTGCTGTGGCAAGGACGGCTTGCAGAAGGGAAACTGCACCAGAGGGAAGGTATTTCCCCCTACCCTGCGGGGATGCACTTCCATTTCCATCTTCCTCCAGGACACAGCAGCTCCAGTGCTTTCCATCGCCTCAATCCAGGCCATCACGAGGTAAGGGAAATGTTGCCGGATCATTTCAGATGGATGCCACCAGCCAGTAACTATTGCCTACTGGAAATGGCATTTCACTTTGAAGAGTGTATGGAGAGTATTAGGAAGGGGAGAGCACGTGCACTCGTCATTTTACAGGTGACTTCTGGTTTTATGCAAGTCCTCCACGTTCCCAGAAATGAAATTGTCGGGTCAAAGGTGAATGACAGCACGAGGGTTGAGTGGATAAACCAATTTTCTGCCGTTTGCAGGGATTGGAGGAGGTGTGGAGGGGAAGGTTTTTAAAGTATCAGGTACCTGGCTGCCAGGAGTTTCCTTAAAAAAAGCCCTTGCCTCTGAGATGCCTGGTGATGAGTGTGGTCTAGAAAGCTGGAAACTTGACAGCCCTGTGCTCAAGTGAGGAAGGGAAGAGCACCTTGCCGAGTGTTCACTATTCCCCTACTCCCCCAGGACACAGCAACATTAAATGACATGAGGAAAAGGGACGCAGGGGAGGGGGAGCGAGAAGCTGCGGAAGGTAGAGGAGCAGAAGGGTTTGTGAAATGTGTCAGACAAAGGCAACTCACCCACGGCTGTGGTGTCTCTCCAAAACACAGAACCACTGTTCTCCTTTACAGTGGGTTAGAAATCTGACAAATCCAGCCCATGGACTGGCCACCTTCAAGATTTTTTTTTTCTTTTTTTCTTATGAAGAGCCCTCATTGGTCTGCTTTGGTGAACTGCCAAGCAATTTGCATTAATTCGCCTGACCAGCTGTAAGAACCCGATTGCCCTCTCGCGGCCCTCATTACGCACCCTTCCTGCTGATCTAAATACAGAAAGGTCAGGAGAGTGAGCTTCAGTAAATTATTAGAGGTACACCGTTAATTGCTGTCCTGTGTCAGCTTATTCTCTTGCATCTCTACGCTGTCTCTGCAGTTTGGTCTCCTAAGGAAAGACTGGTTCCCTTGCTCCAGAAGAGAAGAGGATCGAGAAATCCTAGGGGGGAAAAATGGGTGAGGGGCTGATTGCCTTGTGGTCACCCTCTCACAGACCTTCTTTACACCATGGACCTTGAAAAAGAAAACATTTCTTACTGTTATCCATATCAACTCATTCACAACATGCATTTCACATGTCCAGAGCCCTGACTATTGCACTTGCTTGAGAGAAGTGCTGCAACAGCTGTCCCTGCAAAAGCCTGGTCTATGCAGGGCTTTCAACGGTCCTTGCACCATCACAGCTCTACACATGTTTTCACTGAGCCTGTAACAGCATTAAACATCCTACTGCAGCACAGCAGCGGGGGGGTTCTTCCAGGGACTCAAGCCGAGTGACTGTTGCCCAGCAGATCAGTTTTTAACTGCTGAACATCTACATGGAGGTTACTAAAAAGTGAAAAATTCCTGGCCGCTACGATATTTCCAACCCACCCATCGGGTGCTGCATCCTTCCCGAGCACACAATCCCAACCCCATCATTCCCCAAGGCTGGAGTCCAGGAGCCAGCACGCTGGTTATCTTGCAAATTGTTCCCCACCTGACTTTCCCTCTAGAGCACCTAGACAGCGATTTGTGTTTTTCTTGTCTTTAATGAGGAATGCAGCTGTGGCTGTTGTCTTTGCTTTGGGTTGCTTTTTTTTTAACCCATTGCCATGGTAAATGGAGTTGAGGAAAGAGCAAGAAAACTGTGAAGAATGACCTAAGCTAAGAAGATGTTGTAGAGGGAAGGTAAATTAGAAATGCATGGTTTCTCAATTAAGTTTTAAACTACCAAAAAATGTTAGTTAAAGATCTACACAGAACGAAGATCCTGCTGCTCCCACAAATCCTGACATCCTCCTTTTGAAGTCAATGGTTGAACATCCTATTGCTTTGGCAGTAAGAAATCAAGCACATAAATAGCGATGAAGATCTGGGCTATGCAAAATCCACTTGCTAATTAGCAGCTTTCCCTGGTGGCACTACCTGCTCCAAAATACGAACTTAAATTTTAAAAAGTCATCAAACAACCCCCAAATCTGTCCTCCAAATCTCTGCTTTTTAGGAGCAGGAAGATCATGTGCTAAGTGTGAGGGAGAATATACTGATGCCCTGTCATCTTCCTGGTCCTGCAGGCAGGCAGTTTTGAAGTCTCTATTGCTCTTGACACCCAGACCAGCAGTATTACACCGCATTGCTGGGTGCTGAGCAGTAACAGTGGGGTGTCTTCAGGCTCAATAGTGCTATGCATTTATTAAAGCAATGGCACATTACATTTGTAAGCAATGTACTGAAATACAATGGAAATATTTGATGACTCAGCAAACTGAGTGTGACACAAGAGGCTGCATTTGCCATGGATCACTTCACCTGAAGCTCTCTGTAGGTATCTTCATCCATCCTCCCTTTATTCAGACCCTCAAAGCCCAGCACGAAGCCTTCATCCTACTGCACGCAGATAGAAACGCCACCAGCTGATTTTGAAAGAAGTTGATTTTCCTTGAAACTTTCAGAAGCACGGGCTGCATACACATTTAATATTCAGTGCCCTTTTGAAAACAGTATGACTCATCTCAAATATAGATGCGATGATAGGAATGAAGAGTTGTGAGCTTTGTTTAGGGCCAGCCAGCTGAGGGTCAGCAAGCAGCCATCCAGACATGGCCAGAGATGAGGCTTAGCAAGCACAGGATGGATACAGGGATGGGAGAAATCGGGAGGAGAGCACTGGACAGCTTCTGCCCTCGCATCTTTTTTGGGCATAGAGGTTGGTACACCACAGTTCCTGCCTTTTTTACCAGGAAGTACCTGCCAACACTCTTGTTTATCATTGGATCTGTGTAGCCATGAGCAGATCATGTGGCCAGGCAAGCCAAGTGGGGGTTATATTATGAATTGGCTTATTAAGAGCTGAAAGGTGGTTTTGCAAAGACCTGAATGTCATAAAGCACGATAACCTCTTCAGGCAAACAAACAGGATTTTTTGTCAAATTTGCGATCCTTTATGATATTGAAAGGGCACAGAGCTGCAGACTGTCCCTGATTTTCAGATGAATTGCTCTACTAGTATAAAAGATATTCTCATAATAGTCCCAAATTTGTTGATTGCTTGAAGTGCCAGAATCCTTAATGTTCTGCTATTTTAAACATACGGAAATTGATTCAACACTTATCATCTCTTTAGAGATGCAAATTTATTGAAAAAGATGCCACTTCTTCCTAAGCTTCAGGCAAGCTCTGATACTTAGCTTTCTGGGCACAAGCAGGTTTTTACGAGGACTTGTGATTTTAACTACAGTGATTTATTTTCCTTCTAAAGGCTGGGAGAAGCAGAGGAAAATTGACTGTATCGTCTACAGAGAAAAAAAAAGATACTGGTACAAGCACTGGTGTGAACTGACACAGATACAGCAGTATCTGGCACATCATACCCTGAGGGTCTTTTCCCAAGCACCGACACCAGTCCAGACCTTGCCCTAACTTCTGTTGCAATTGCTCTGTCAGTAGGTCCACAGTGAGTTGGAAGCATCACTTATTTCTGTTACAGTCACTTGCTTTAGGGGAAGAGCGATATAAAAGCGAGTGCAGGCAGTGACATTGGCCAGGTCAACACCCCATGGCAAAAGAAGCTCCCCCGCTTCCCAAATTTAGCCTACACTTCTAAAAGCAAAAAGCATTGATCATTCATCTGCAATTAAAAGCCCTTCTCTGAAAGTCAGACTGGTTCCCAACTTCAGTCTGTTGGGATACCTTCCTGCACAGGCAAGTGCTGCGTTAATGTTGCAGGCATGAGGCTGCTGTTAGGATTGGATGAGAAAATCTGCAGCCTGGTCCTAGCTGTGCTGCTGAGAGCCTTCTTTTTGATTTGGCATAGTCACTTAGCACCTTATAAGATGGAGATTTGTGTGTACTACATAGGAATGCTGTTCATGCCTTAAAGCTTGTGAAAATATGAGTTCCTCCTGCGGAAAAAGGGTTTTTTTTAAAAAAATGGTTAAGTCTCAGCTATTTGATCATGTGTTATTATTCAGCATGATTCATATATTAATACCATACTGAGAATGTCTCTATAAAGCCTAATATTATGCTTCTGGGATTAAGCAATATTTCTTAAGCTGTTTCTTATCCCAGTATTTTTGCAGAGAAGCTGGAACAGGGCCAGTTCATGCAAGGTGCGTACACATTAGTGGTTAGCTCAGGTCAGGAGAGCACTGACAAAGTGAATGCCCCAATCATCCCCACCTACCCTGCTGTGGTTTGCATCATGGAGGGGTCACATGAAGTGGATTCCTCTCAGATTAAAGGTGGACAGTGCGCACATTGCAATCTCAGCACTCTTCTGCATCATGGATCTGCTCCTGGGCTATACTACTTGGTAGTGTAGACACAGCTACAGTATATTTACTGCACCTTAAAATCTCGTGATGGCATTTGGGAAGCAAGTTCACTGGCTGGATTAACTAACCACCAAACCTAGTATCTTCACTGGCTAATGTTTAATCAGGGGCTTTATTTTCTTGTTTACACCAGTTTGTTTATGATGCTGAGTCCGTCCTCAGTAGCATGGAAGAAAATCTGACTCTGTTCCTGAGGTAAAGTACCTTAGTCTTTTGCATCAGCCTGAAAGAATTAATTTGGAGTAAGACAGGGTTACCACAGAGCTGGTTTTTGGAAGTGCCCATTCACTTCTGGGGATCAGGTTCAATCAGTATCTTTTCTCCCAGGGGGAACTGGTAATCTCCCTTGCCTCAAGACCCACTAACTCCCCTTTGAAAAGAGCAGGGAACCACCTCAGACCCTGCTGCTGCTGAGTGGTCCCCATCCCTACCCTTCCTTTCCGCCTTCAGTCTCCACTATCCAGACCCAAGCGGCCACCTCTCTTCCCTAATTACACAGTAACTGCATACCTAAATATATTTCTTGCATCATGAGGGATGTCCTCCTGCTCCAGCGTGGGGTCCTTCCCATGGGAGACAGTCCTCCATGAACTTCTCCAACATGAGTCCTTCCCACAGGCTGCAGTTCTTCATGAACTGCTCCAACGTGGGTCCTTCCCATGGGCTGCAGTCCTTCAGTCACAGACTGCTCCAGTGTGGGCTCTCCCATGGAGTCATGGCCATCTTCAGGGGCACCCCCTGCTCCGGCGTGGGGTCCTCTGCGGGCTGCAGGTGGGCATCTGCTCCCCCGCTCCCCTCCATGGGCTGGCGGGGGGGGACAGCCTGCCGTCTCACCACGGGCTGCAGGGGCATCCCCTCCTCCGGCACAACTCCTCCCTCTCCTTCTTCACTGACCTTGCTGTCTGCACAGGGGTTTCTCTTGCATCCATCTCCCCTCTATGCTGCAGGTTTCCCTTCTTAAATATTTTATCCCAGAGGCGCTACCACCATCACTGATGGTCTTGGCCTTGGAACCGGGGAACCTTCTAGCAGCTTCTCACAGGAGCCACCCCTGCAGCCCCTCCCCCCCTACGAAAACCCCACCACACAAACCCAATACACTATCACAGTCCCAAGACTTATTTGAAGCATTGGAGTAAAACTCATGCTGCTCACTGAACTATTTGATAGCTGTTTTCCTGAGCAGATGCTTGGTTATTTTTGTTAGTGATTACAATATCTGCCAGTAGGAAAACGTTAAGGAGGTGTCAGAGCTACAGAGGAAAAAGCCAACTCCCAAGTTATGAAGGGGTGATGGCAGAATTTACGGGCTGGCTGGGGTTGCAAAGAAGTGGACAATTACATCTTATTTGCAACATGCAGGGAACATTTTCCTTCAGACGAGGCCCTGTACAAGTGTGCCTCAAAGATTTTCACACAGGGTCCTACAACAAAGCTAGCTGGTCTGGAAGGAAACGCCGGTCAAAATTTTCACGCAAAACCTTCAATATGATATTTAGTGCATTTTTACACTTTGCCTCCAGAAAGCCTTGTTTTTACAAAAGTTCGGGAGAATTAAAATCACTGGCAGATGTACCAGACCTGCGGATTCTGTAGGATTTCAAGTCAAATTCGTACAATTCCTTCCAAGATATCCCATCAGTTGTCTTATTTAGCTTGTCAGTGCCATTTTTAAAACATATGGTTCAACTAAATCCAACAGCACACAGAAAAAAAAAAGTCAGCCTTGCTCCAGCCCCTGCTTCCAACAGCATCTGCCCCAAAAGCCAGGGAGATGTGGGTACCTCCACTACACACAGCACACAAAAACTCACTGGCAGACCTAAATGAAAGTTAGCAGCAGGGTCAAACATCTCACCAAAACTCTTGTGCAGATCCCTTTAGCAAGATATTTTTAACCCACTTTTTCTCCAAGCTCCACCTCTCTCCTCTCAGCCACAGGGTAATGGTAGCAATGAATTTTGTGTTTTATTTACAACGAAGCTGCAAGATCAAGTCAGGCTAGATCAAACCATGGCTCTGCAAGAGAGCGTCCTCAATGTACGCAGCAGCAGCAGCTTGAGGTGTTTCACCCTCTCGCATCCAGCCCTTTCTTCCCCTGTTGTCCAAAGGAATATTGCTCAGTCCCAATGAAGGCAAAGCCAAGGAGGGGCAGGAAGATGGTCCATTCACAAGGTCTTTGTCATTTACAATAAATTTAGAGCAAGGGTGAATACAGCTCATGCATTCATAACGTTTCAACACCCACCTCCTTTCCTGTAAATTCCTGCAGGACTTTGGCAGCAGAAAGCATACATGTGCTAGAAATAATGGAATTACAGAAGAAAGGAAGGGAGTGTAAGCAGTGGGAATAGGAAGAAATAGCCAAACAGATACCTTTCACTTTATATACACACCCTTCTCACGTAAACCAGAGGCTAACTATTAGTTCTTAATCAGCTTATCTTCTGAGAACAGGGTTTGGGTGTACAATATCCGTAACAATCAACTACTTTAAGTTCACATGTCTGTGCCAACGATTCCCCAACATCGCAGCTTTTGTTTTTAAGGCAAGCATCAGCAATGCTCTTTTTCCTTTTATATTACGTGTATTTGTGTGTGTATAAGAAACTGTAAATAACCAGGCAGATTCAAGATGTTGTCATTCATCGTTAGGAGCTGAACCCAAGACCCTCAGAGTTACCAGCAGAAGCCTTCATCCCACCAACATGCCCATTGCTGGGCAGCTGTGTTTTCCATAGGATCCCTCTGACTCAGCAGCTAGCAGGAAATGCATAGCACACTGAACAATGAAGCATGGGCAATTACTGAAAGTAAGTGTTCTCCATTACAATTCCAGGTTACATTTCTGTTAGTTTCCAAATTTAAAAAAAAAAAAAGAGACATGCATGGATTGTTGAACTTTTTTTTTTAATTCAAATAAATGGACTTTAAAGGAGGAAAAAAAGACTATAAAGCATTGCACAGCAAACTGTTTCTATACATAGCTATAAACAGGCCTATAGCTAGTTTATAATAAAGCAAACTGTGCAAATCAACTTAGGCACAGTATCTTCAAAATAGATGTACTACCCACAGTTAAGCTTTGAGCTATTCCAAGCAATGCTGAAGAAAACATTTTCCTATCAGTCTGCCTTCTCAACAAAATCAATTCAGCCAAGACTTAAGACAGGAGGGGGATACTTTGGTGGAACAAGAAAGGGTAGTGCTGCATGCTCTTACAGATACGTGGCTCTCATCAGGGGACTGGGACACCTTTTGCCTGGAGGTGACCGTGCCTGTGGTTTAGCTGGAGTGACTCAAGCTGTGCCTGCCCACAGGGCTGGTCAGCCCTTGGGGGTGGAACAAGGGCAAAGGTGGGTGGGAGCTTTTCTGCACATGGCTAAAATTTGAAAGAGGAGCTCGGGCATTGCTGCAATCGTATTTTAAGGTGTCCAACACAGACAAGCAGGTGACTGAATTTGTTCCTTTGGAAACCAAGCCTTTTTATTAAAAAAAAAATAATAATAATTGTAACAATATTTGAAATTATGACAATCTAATTGAATCAATTTAAGTCATTATTGGTTATTAGTCCTAAAGCAATTCTAGTTATGGGAAAAGTCATAAGCAGGCCATGTTTGCTGGTGAAGTTTTAATAAAAGTCAAACCACTGAAATGGATGAAGTCACTGAACAGAAACCATCAGAAACCAAAGGTGTCTTGAACTGCTAACCTCATCATAGCCAGCAGGCAGCTCTCCCATGAACGCGAAGAAATATTTACTTAGTTTCAGTTCATTCAGATAACTGCATTCCATATGCACTGTTAAGTCACATTTAACTAACTGGCATATAAAAGATGTTCCTACTTTATGTGGAAAAATTAGCACAAGGTGGTAAGATCTGCTAGTACTAAAATCCTGCAGGATTAGAACCTACCAGGAATAATCAGGAATACTTTGTTCATGAACAGGTTTCATCAAAACATATTTTAGTCAACTTCTTTCTCCAGCATAGAATCACAGAATAGTTTGGATTGGAAGGGACCTTAAAGATCACCTAGTTCCAACCCCCCTGCCATGGGCAGGGACACCTTCCACTAGACCAGGTTGCTCAAAGCCCCATCCAACCTGGCCTGGAACACTTCCAGGGATGGGGCATCCACAACCTCTCTGGGCAACCTGTTCCAGCATCTCACCACCCTCACAGTAAAGACTTTCTAATATCTAATCTAAATCTACCCTCTTTCAGTTTAAAGCCATTATCCCTTGTCCTATCACTACCTGCCCTTGGAAAAAGTCCCTCGCCGGCTTTCTTGTAGGCCCCATTTAAGTCCTGGAAGGCTGCTATAGGGTCTCCCCCAAGCCTTCTCTTCTCCAGGCTCAATAACCCCAATTCTCGCAGCCTGTCTTCATAGGAGAATCCCTCTGATCATGTTCATGGTCCTCCTCCGGAGTCGCTCCAACAGGTCCATGTCCTTCTTATATTGGGGGCCCCAGAGCTGAATACATGTTAAAGATATTGCCAACTAATTAAAAGAACACTTAACTGCTTTTCTGCAAGTAACCTGAATTCCAATTTCCATCTGAATAAAACTTAGCACAAATCATGAACAAATGAACAACCATCTAATAGGATAGACAATGTTTACTATTTCTGAATATAGGAAACATTAACTTTTAAGAGCCCAAATCAAAATGTCAGGCTGGCAATGGCTTTAAAACACACTCACAGGTATATTTAGAAAAAGGATAAAAAGTTGCAGCCACCCTTTCTGATCTTAAAAGTTGCCTACTGAAGCCTCCACATGGTTCACATTCACAAAACACATTCCACATACCTAAGAGAGCTGTGGGAAGGGTGGAGATCCCAGGAGCTTCTCAGGCAGGAGATGCCAGGAGCCGCTCGGGACACAGTGGCAGGGAGGGGACAGGCTGGTCACACACGTGTAGGCACTGGCCTGCTTACACCCGCAAGTGGGCTGTGGGCCACCATGTTACTCACCAGCCCTGTGGGCAGCCAGATGCTGTAGTCTGGGTGTGGAATGTGCAGCTAAACAGCTCACAAACAACAGGTTGGCCGCCCTTGATACGATGCATCTCCAGGGGATGCAAAGGATGGCCAAATGTAGTTTAAAAGTGGTGTAGTTCTGTGAAAATATGCTGATTTGGTTACCAATAAAAAGGGAGGGGAAGAAATCTTTTAGGAAGGGATAGCAGGGAAACACGACCTAGAGTACAAATACAAAACAAGGCAGCAATTGATTATCTGAATGAATCCCACTTGCTGATCTACACCATAATTAAACTGGCGACTCAAATCAATGTAGCCTGGTGTTGTCTTACCCTCTTAAGTTTCATGTATTTTATTTACACATATTTACTAAACTTCCCATGACATGTCCTGGATCTCAGAGTACATGAGCAACCAGTGAATGATAAGCAATGAAAATGCTCCACTGCTGCTCTTCCATTTAAGTGCAAATAATGTCAACAGAACTCAGGAATAAGCTCCAGTAATGGGGAAAAGGCATCAGAGAAATGTCTCCCTGCTTATTTAGATCTTAAGCTGGGGAAAAGTCAGGAGCAGTATTAGCATTAATTAGACCGCCAGCTACCATGCAGATCTCCTGCACCAAAGTGTAAAATCCCAAATTGGTACAAGCTTGTTAAAACAGAGCACTTTCACTGTTGGAGGAGGAACAGGGGGAGAGAAAAAAAAAAAAGGGAGAGCAATTCTGGCTTTCCATCAAGTATATTTCATAATTGTCTGTTAAAATATGTACCCACATCACAAAAGACTTTTAAAAAACCAAGTATTTTTAAATGTATGTACAATGATGCAAAAATATGCACAAATATGTATCTTATGCAAAAAAATAAACCATTTAATAAAATCTCCCTTCAAATGTCGCCTTGTTCTTCAACACCTTAAAAAAAAAAAAAAAAAGGAAAGAGCTCAGTAAACAAACAGGCATTAAAACACAAACTAACAGAAAGACAAAAGCAGTGCAAAGCAGACACTTAAAAATGGAGAGGCATCCAGTTCAGCTTCCTATTCCCCTGGATTACACCACAACTACAGCACCACTTGTCCTATGTCAGTTGAATTTTGGTTTTAAAAAGTCAGCTTGGTGTTCAAGCTATAAGAAGCTGCCTGTGGCACTCATTTTCCATGCAAGCAAAAAAAGTTAATGATAATCCAACTAAGCACCCTTTAAACCCCCTTAAACAGGGGTGAATTTCACCCTAGGCAAATATTTCATGTTCTCTGTATTCCTGCCAAGCACAGAGATCCCATCCAACAAACAATATGGACTAAAGTCTACCTGGACAACTGTGGTGGGAGAGAGACTTCTGCTGTTTCACAGTTAATTGTTTAGTCATCTCTTCTTTCTGCATTCTCTAGGAAACTGTGAAGAAGGCTCTGGTCTTACAATTTCAATAAGTCCAGTATCTTATTTTTGTGACACTGCAATTTCACTGGTAACTGGGCTCCTAAACATTTCTGAAGACTAGGTCTTAATGTCCGAGTTAAATGAGACACTTCAGTTGCAAAAGAAAATGCTGATCTGGTTCTTATTTTGATGTGTTCAGGTGACTGATGTATATCCTTCATCTTGCTAGAGTAACTGCCCTTGGGGTACAGTTGGCTGTATGTGAAATACAGCTCTTGTTTGCAAAAGCAATCTGAGGAGGTTTCACTATTGCTCCCTATAGGAAAGGTGGCAGGAATTGAAGCACTATTTAAAAAACCTGCTTATAAGGCACTGGTGCAGCAAGGTTTGTGATGAACGTGGTTTTATGATTTCTATTTTCCAACTGTTTAAAAGTAAGTCCATTAAATCAACCCTAAACAGCAATAAAAAGACATTAGAAAAGTCCCAAACCAAAGAAATCAACTTAGTATTGAAACTTAATTTACGACAGTCCCACTTCAGTGCACACACTAGCTCCTGCATGTTTTTTTAAACTCCTTGTTGGCTCATGCTTACCCTATATACAAAAGTCCCCCATAAAGTCATGATGGGCTGAATATCTTCTACAAACAAGAACTTTTTAGATGACATGATACAGGTACACATTAAACTTACAGATGGTGGACAGGAACAGAGAAACATGTATTGGCTTATCCACTGTACATATCTATTTAAAGCTTTAAAAGAATAAGAATATACACAAAATATACACTGAATTCACCAAGTAAACCAGCCCTCAACATCTGCTATTTTATAGGGCTATGCACTTCTTGTATTAAAATTCCACACAGGGAACTATCTCTGTGCCAGCTCCTCTTCATAAGCAATAGGATCACTTCAAGGTAAATTAGTTCTTCATGTATATGTAACAGAAACAGCAAAAGCTCAGCCTCTAGTCATCACTGTCACTCCCAGACTCACTCAACTGCAAGTCATTTCCTATGGAAAACAAAAAACAAAACACAACAAGTGAGTAGGCGTTAATTCACATTTCATGGCAATCAAACCAAAGAACAGTCACATTTACACTGGAAGATTTAAATAAGAATAACACAAGAAATGAATACAAACATTATCTGTCATTTAATGGAACTGCTCTCCATGCCCAAGAACATTAAGAGCTGCATGGGGCTAATACACGGTCGGATCCAGGCCAAACCGAGTGTCCTTGGCTCCACAGCCACCAAAGCTGCTCCCTGGTCGGAGAAAGCATTCCCCATGCTAGCAGCTGCGGAAGGCAATCCACAGCCTCCACCCAGCCAAGCTCCCGTATATGGCTCTGGGACAAGGCACTGGGGAATTCCCTGGCTTTCTCGGCCCCTTTAAAATAGATTTTTTTGTTTTAAGGCCATTTGGGTAGCCAATGCAAGGCCTCTACATGTCAATAAACCAAAAGGATTGTTAAAGCCATTGCAACTCAAGGCTATCGGCTGAACTAAGCTGACATGCTGTGACAGTGAAGGCCCCCCTCCAAAGTGCAAAGAGAGATCAGACAAAAGGCCAGGATATGGATAAAACCTACAGTCTCAGACCCTGTTTTGCAGAGCGCTTGTGATTTGGTGAGGTGAAGGGGATAAAAGGGGGCAAGAATCATGCCTGTGTTCTGGTATCTGAACCCAGCTCTTCCAGCATTCTTCCATGGCCCTGCCCCAAGCAGCTGCAGAGCAGCTATGCAACAGCTATGCCCTGGATTTCTTCATCTCCTCTCCCCTTTTATGAAACAAGAACTTGGGTTAGGGGTGATTCTCCCCATGTAGATGGTCACCAGTGACTTGAATGCCCAAGGACATATTAATCCTTGCCAAAAGGACTTTAAATCCAAAGGCAAAAATCACTGCCCGAAAAAAGGGGCTACCCTACCAGTTCCCAAACTCTCCTGGAGTCAGAGGCTTTTTGACATTCAATGACCTATGCAGTATTGCTGTTGTGGCCCAGGAGAAGCAGGGAAGAGGCAGCTCACAACCAGAAACAGGGAAGTGGAAGGAGTCCTACTGACTTCGTTGAACTTTGGATTTCACTTGGACATTCCCTACTGACAGGAAGACTGACAGGCCTCTCCAGTTTTTCAGGCCTTTTCAGTATTGTCTGTACAATATACTTGTCATCTTGAAGCTGGAAACCCTACATTTATCTGTATTTATAGTTCCCTATGTGTGGGTGCCAAGAGATGTACGCAAACATACCTCAGGAGGAATTAAGAACAATTTCTGGTAACTAAGTTCTAGTTTCTTGTAAATGCAGTATTTTAACTCCACTGAGTTAGAATACACCTGATCTAGCATAAGGAAGGAGCAACACAGATGTACACCATCTCCCCAGAGAGAATCTCATGGGACAAAACTATGCTTTAAAAATGTTTTTTACACTTTTTAAAGGGTGGAGTGAGTCTGTATTGATTCAATGCTTGCAAATGCCACAGCTGTAATATTTTAACCAAATACATGGCACTTTAAATTTCCCTTCAAAATGTGCTATTTGTGAAAATGCAGCTGAGACCAATACAGTATAAATACTCTGACAAAGCAATACCACTAATAACAAAGACCACAGAGACTGTGCATTTATGACCACAGGACAGCCTTGTGCCATTCACAATTCTTTGCAGACCTTTAACTGATGCACATGACAACCCCGCTATTTATGTCTAATCTGTGTTTTCACATTAAAATAATTCCCATCCTCTGGTGCACCAGATCCTCCCACACCAATGCTTTTCTACCCACTCGTTTCACCTGGAGGCCTGAATCAAGGCTCAGCATGGTCAACGGGGGCCACTGCACTGATGCCCACAGGTGCTCTGGACCAAACTGAAGCAATCTCCACACCTTCAGACAAGTCTCAGCTCTCTGTTCAAAAAACCTGCCCACATATTTCAGCCAGTGCAACTCCCTGGGATTACTATTTGGCAAACTGCACTTCATGGAGTTAGCCTAACATGCTAAGGAAATGAGTGGTCTCAAGTAGCTTCCCACAGCGATAAGACACAAGCCTTTACTTACGGAGCGTATTCATGAGCTGATTGCTTCCTTGTGGCCTGCTGGTGCCATTAGCAACAGCATTCCTGTTGTTATACTGCTGGTGTGGTGGCTGGGAAGGGGAAACATGTGCTGGCTCTTCCCCCTCACTGCTGGAGCTTTCATCTTCACTCCCAGATGAGCTTTCTGAATCTGATGAGCTGCTTCCACTGCTGCTGCTCATCTGCTCAATAATTTCAACCTCTGCTCTCAGCTCTGAAATAAAAGGACATTCATCTGGTTGAAACCATAAACAGGGTCCCATGGAATTTTGGAAAAGAATGTGAAAATGCAATAGTTTTGTCAAGAATAATTTATCATATCAAAATATCTCATATGAAAGAGACAGACCAGGAAGGAAAACAAAAAATTCTGAAAACTTTTTTTACTTAGTTGTTGTAGCTAAATTTAATGAAGCAACAGCATAGCATAGGTTAGTATCATAAAGCCTTCACTTCCACTACTATTGTTTATAAACTTTACACTCCTCAAAGCATGTCCTGCTTCATTATTTTCAACAGGTTATATGCTCTACATACAAAGTAAGTACATTTCCTGATTGAGTTTTACAGACCAACAGCCAGCCCATTTTTTAAAAGCATCTTAACATGGAGGAATCGAAATTGTTAGACATGACATTTAGGCTTTTGGAAAACACAAAAAAGGGGGAGGGGAGCATAGGCACATGATCACAACAGAAACTGCCTTGATTTCAGATAATGTATGAAACTGCCCCAGTGCAAAGTCACGCAACTCATTTTAAACAAACTTTAGGAGCAGATGGATGACATCAGATAACTTTGCAGTGGGGCAGCTGAGAATATTCACATGTTGGGGAGTGGTAATAATACCTTAATCTGCTATAGAGTTTACAAGTAGCCAGGAAAATAGAGAGACTACTCTGAAACTGGGAAGTTATTCAAGTCAGACACACCCCACTTCAGGGTTTCCAGTGCAAAGCAACACTGGAATACCATGACAGCATGACAGCCACATGAGCAACAGCTAGTGTTGGCTGAACAACTGGTTACTAAACAGCTGTTAAGGTAAGTCACCCCAAATCATGCCATATTGTTAAATTTGTCATAATTGTAAGTGGCCTGAACACTATTAGAGGACAATTCTTTTGTATCCACCCACAAAGTCGAGTATCTAATGACTCGGTTCACCTAGGCAGGTTTCCATGGGACAACAATATTCACAAATATGTTGAGCATACGATGTGAAACCCTCAAAATTCAGGCTTTTGTTGTGCTATCAGTTCTATACCCAAAGGGTTAGAACTCAGTGCTTGCCCTGGAGAAGTCACAAGCTAAAGGGACAAGAATGAAAGAAGGGAGAGATGAGGTATTACCATCCCTGCCTGACAAATGGAGAACTGATGCCAGGAGTAATTCACCTTAGGTCAGATGTGTGTCAGAGTGAGATGAACCCCAGCTCCTCAGCTGGGGACATCCTTCTTGTGTTATGGCATAGCCAGATCATGTAAAACAAGTCTTTCCTTTATGTAAAAATGGCACAATTTTAATGCTTCTTGTCTTCAGCCCCTGCAAGGAGTAAGTCTGAACAACTGGAACTCTTCCCTTTTTTAATAAGACCCACTTTCCTTGAGCTGCTTAACACTATAGAGTAACAGCTAAGTTTTCAGCCTCCACATTATTTGCTTGAGTGAGTTCCTCTAGTTCAGCATGTATTGGTTTGAGAAACTAAGTTTTCTTTTGCTAGTTTTAAAACTGCTGGTTTTCAATTTCAAAGTTCAGAGATCAATTTCAAATGCTATAGTTATACTGAATCAGAGGTGAGGCTATTTAAGGATAGTGGGGTTGTTCCTCCAACTTACTTCCTAAATCTAGATCCCAGATGAGACTGCCTGTGTCCTCTCTAGTTTATCAGTACGCCAGGTAAAACTTACTTTTTCATCTTGAAGATATAGCGTAACAGACCATTGGAAGACAGAGGAAGAATATATGATTAGGCCAACAGAAGATACTACTTTGTACTGTAATGTCTTTCTCCCTTACTCCTTCCCAACACAGTCTTGCAGGCTTTAAAAATCCATTTCACACCTGGAGTGTGATACACAGACAAATGAGCACTTGCAAGATCACTGTTCTCAGCCTACCCATATTGAGGATTTCGTATTGTAAATGTTCCCTGTCTTCAAGGCTAAGAAATTCATAGGTGAAAGCTAAAGAAAAGGTAAACAGGAATAAGGGTTCTTTCCCTTTAAAATTCCGAGATTTAAACTTTTTTTTCCCTAGCTTAATGATGTAAAATTTCCACATACTTCTAGTGATGAAGTTGTCAGTTTTAAGTTATAGCGATGATAATAATACATTGTTAGAATATCTTGGATTGTAGCAAGCACAATCACCTACAGACCACGGTCCATATTGCAAAAAGATTCAATAAACAAGTCTAATAAAGGACAAGTGTCTGAGAACTGCACGTGTATGCTTACAGAGTTAGAGAGTCTATGGCTGAAATGGAGGAGTGTTGGCACATGGGCTGAGAAGAACATAGCAGACCAGAAAGCAGTATATAAAATAGCGTGAAGAAGGTGAAGCAATCTAAGAGGCATTGGTGGTGAAAGGGAAAAGATGCAACAAGAAATGCACTCCAGAAATCTAGGGGAAAAAAAATCTAAACAAGAAGTTTGAACTCGATACAGTAGGCAAGGAAATAACTGAAGGAAGTGATACAGTCTGATGAATGGTAAAGGAAGATTAGCCTGGCTAATTTTAAACAGAATTAGAGATTAGTGTCAGATTGAAATGTGAGGGTTTTCTGCTAGGGAAGCAGAAAACTAAGAGCCCATAAAAGAGGTTTGGTTATGAGGAGGAAAAGGGAGAATGCCTTGGAAGAAGTGGTAAGGCCCACTACGCTGAATACAGGCAGGAAAAGCAAAACAGCACCAATATCACAAGCTTCAAGGACTGGGAATTAAGGGTTTTATCAGTGACTGTGGTCCCAGTGGAAACAGTCTGAGACCATCTTCTATTCAGCTTTTGAATCACAGGCTGTCAGCTTCCTCTCAGGTCTCTCTTGTCTCTTGAGCCCAGAAATCTAAACATCTCGTCTGTGCAGATGAGAAAAAAGTAATTGTTTTCACTAATGTTATGGTGGCTGCTGCATTGCTAAAAGTCTGTCAGGCAGAACTCCAGCAGGACCACTAAGCAAGTCTATTCAAAACCCTCGTGTCACACTGTCAAAGATGGTGGCTAAGCCAATGGTGACACCAAAGCCTTGTAGACAAAACATGTCTGCTTTAAAATTGTCCGATTTTGCATTTTTCTATTTGCCTGTTATGTTTAGTGCAGTTATAGGTACTGAAGCCTTGGCTAAACCTTTCCTTGCCGTGCCTCCAATCAAAATAGTTGTGTGTGTATGTATGTACATATATGCTAAGCTGAACAACAGAAGTCAGACCTTTCCTAGATCTTTTTGCACCATAGTATCAAATGCCTCATGTTGATGCGCCTTTAAGGTTTAAAAGACAAGAAGAGTTAGGATGTGCAGCATTTACTTTTAAAAAGCTTTCCATACAGTATAGTTTTGAACACCTGCCTTAATTGCGTGTACATCATCTGAAAAGGCTTACATTGCTAGGGGAACCTTAACTTTTGCACAGTTCATGTTACAACTGTAGGCTTTCTTTCAAGAAAACAAAACGGCTTACTGTTTTACACTGGCAGTCAATGTAGTTTTTAGAGCAAAAAAAAATTCAAGGTCAGAAATCATTATACAAACAGAACAGCCTTTCTGAACAGGGCTGTCTTCTGTATATATTCCATATCAAATGCCCTAATGTCTTTCCATAATCACATCTAAGGGTTCTTACTTCCTCTTGCAATTCCAATAGGCTATGCAGAATTTTTAACTAAAGCCCTAACATTGGGCTGCAAGTATACCAGGGACTTTTGGAAATAAAGTCATTCAGCTTTAAGGAGGATAAGGTTGCATGCCTATAGCAGAATGCTTACTGTTAATAATGGTATGCAAGGTGGAGAGAAATCAACTTGATACTGGCACTTTGAGCATGCAGAGATGGCAGCTAGAAGAGGCAGGATTTTACACTGAAGTGCAAAAAATTTGATTGAGGTGTTCTTGAGAGACAAACACAGTGCTATGGCATAATTCTTACACGCTACAGCTGCATTTTAGGTAAACAAGATCTGCTCAGATTTTTAAGCACTGAATTTACCACCTCCAAACCAGAAATATGTTTCTGTGGGTTTTTTTTCAAGTATGGCATGCTGTAATTATGTCAATGTTATTGAAAACATTTCTGTTGTGGTCAAACATGTCTGATAAACACCGATTATTTCATGCACATAAATGGCTCTATTGTGGTATATGTGTGCAAATGTTCACCACTTAATGAAATGTTATCAGATGTAGCCAAGTATTCAAAAGAACAAGTTCTTATCCTCTTTTTTGCTCCCTTCAGGCAGGAGGACAATGTAAAAGCTTGCAGGGGAAAAGATTCCTCTGATGCAGGACCCTAGACACAGCCTCCCAAAGGCCACTCTGCATGAAGGAAAGGACTGGTTCAACTCCCACATGCTCTGACTCTGTCTTCAGGCACTGTTGTTTGGACAGCTGTGTAATGGGACAGAGAACTGACCTACCTGAAAGTTTGCTTCCCAGCTCTTCTGTAAGGGGAGCTATGGGAATGCACAGCTCAGGGTACCAGGGGAAAGCAGAAACCTGCACTGAGGTTACCTTAAAACTATTGTTAAACATCACAAGGGCTATGTGTCTTAACATACCCTTAAGTAAGGCACACTGAGAGCAAGAGAGCGTCATAGCGCCAGAGATCCTTTCAACCACCTCCTTTGGGGATTGTAAGTTCTGTGCTGTGTCCATTAAAGAAAAAACACAGAATTTCAGCTTTATGTTTATCTTTTGTACAAAGAAGGTACTTCACCCAAAAGGAAAGCTACTGTTTGAATGGAAAAAACACAGTCTCTTCAGAACTTACAAGTCTTTGTTCATAAAAAGACACATTAAGGGAAGGTAACAGGACTGAAGACTCTCTCACAGCTTTTACAATTAAGTTTTATTAATTATTTTCATTGTAGAATGGTGCCATTTTAGTTCTACCTTTCCCAAGTAGGTTCTTATGATATGGTTTAGTAATGCTGATGCTCTAGATAATCAATGCTGGAAAAAAGTTATAAAGAGCATATACTGTAAGCAAAAAAACATCTGTCCAGGTATTTGCACTCTTTTGGGGCCTTGAACAACTCTCCCTATAAAACGCCAACTTGAAGTCCTATTTTTAGTACAAGTCAGGTGTTCTTTTGCTTGATTTTGGAAACAAAACTCTACAGGTTATTTATTTGGAGGTACTTTCCAATAAAAGATGATCAGGACAGTTCTGAATAATGTGACTTATGTTTTAGACCACTAGAAAATGGTCTTTGTAGAATAGATGTCACACCAGACAAAAGTAATTATTTTACTATAACACGACCTTTACAAATTGCTGTATGTATACAAAAGAGTACCCCAATGGTTAACTTATTACACACTACAATAAAAGACATTTAAAATTCACAACTGATTCAATTTTTAAATTGATATATCACCTGTTATCTTTCTCCTTACCTATTACACAGAAAATAAAAATGGCAATGCAGTTAAGGGAACTGTAGCTAACAGACTCTCAGACGTTGATTCTGTCTGCTGACCAGCGTCCGGGTATTGAAAATACTACTGCTGCCAAAGAGTGAGACCAGTCAGCACCTATGCAAACACACAGATAGCTTAGCAGTAAAAATGTCACCTAGTGATTACCATAAACTGAAAAAATACCCTGCTAAGTAATTAACATAGTCTGGGCAATTAACATAGGCTAAGTCTACAGGCAAAAATAGCTACATGGGACAGAGAAAAAAAAAAAAGAGAAAGAAAAAGAGACCCAGAAAAAAAATACTAGACAGAAAGAACAATCTTAAAATAAAATAATTGCATCTGGTGCCATACAAGAAACACAAGAGAACCAAATAAAAATTTAAATTTAAAGTCTTCCTCATTCTGACTGTGTTATCCACAGCAAAACCAGGTATCACAGTAGTATGAAAGGAAGGACATGGGCAAAGAAAGTGCACCCTGCCCACAGTGAAACACTGAGACAAAGCGTTGTTTGAGCAGGAGACTGATTTGAGCTAGTCATCCCTTCAAGGTACTTTAATAGAAGTATAGCAACTATACAGCAGATGTGATCAAAGCTGCAGAGGAGTGGTTGTGGTAAAGGGGAAGCTGCAGGGTTGTTCACTCTCTCATCCCTCCCCTACTAGCATTACTGGGCATAGCACAGGCTCCAGGTCCTGTGATGGGAACACAGCCACCCAGCCCTTCCATCTCACTGGCAAATGGCTCCAACCTTACTCAGTGCAGGAATAACTTTCGTCCAAGTTACTTGATTGCACAACTAGATCTTGGACCATTAGCTTTTGTTGTTGTCGTTGCCTAAGACACCCATTCAACTCATCTAGCACTCAGCTACAGGTTTCTGAATTCACGCTTATTTTGTCTTGCTTTCAGAACAGAAAAATAGTTTGGAAGAGAGAAAATTATCGAGAAAGAGGAAGTTCTCTCATACCAGAGAAGACTGCAGTATAAATATCTATGCTGGCAGAAAAGAATAAATAATTCACTAAGATGCCTTAAAACAAGATATAAAGATGACAAACCAGCTGTCAAGTACCATCTTTTACTCCCTGAACATTCTAACATTTTTATAAATTGCACAGTCATAGCTTTTATTCTAAAGAAGACAGACAAAACCAACCAAACTCAGGGAACTACAAACCCTTCTTTACCTCTCTTAATGTCATCCAGCTGAGGCTCAGGTGAAGGATTATCTTTCAAAGGAGAAGTTTTAGGTCCAATTGCTGGCTTGGTTGGGGCTCTGAACTGTGAAGGAGGCTGAGATGCTCGGGCAGACTGTTGCTCTATTCGGGCTTGGATCTTACTGCTGCCCTCTGCTCTGCAAAAACAACCAGAGACATTCAGTGGTACTGTGCAACTATGCTCAGCTTTTTCAATATCCTTGCACTAATGCATCATCTGTGAATTCCTTTTGTACAGATCTCTACTTTGTTTTATAAAGTTAAACAGTGAATTACAGCTTTCTATACGCAACACTTGCTTTCAGTAATAAATAAGCATAGACAACTAGACTGCAACACCCTTACAAAATGTATTTTCAAATCCAGATGTGGTTCAGTGGTGCCAAATTCTCTACTTGAAGAACAATGAAGGCTTTAATTTAGCAATTAGTATTTGTATTTTTAAAAAAGAATAAGCAATCATAGTAATTTACAGTAACTACATGATAAAAATCCACTCATAACAAAATCCTGCTTAAAACAATCACAGCAAAAGAAACAATTTTCTCACTTGCAATTAAATCATCTCAAACTGAACTCTCTTAGAGGTCAACCTGCCTAGAGCAATCATTCTTACTGCTAAATACAGCATGCAAGTATTTAATTCCTGTTTTTCATTCATTTGCTATTATCCCTTAAAAATAGTTTAAGCTGTTTCGTTAGTGGGAAATTGTCTCCAGAATAACGCTATGCCTAGCTGTTCAATTCAGATCAGGTATTTCTTCCTTTTACTGAATCAATTATGTGATTTAGATTGTAGGACAGTCAATATCCTTGGCAGAAAAAAACCCCAAACAAAATACTTATTCAGGTCCCTCTATTGTACACCATAGTGACGTTAAAGCATGTGGTGTATTTCTTGCGTAACACCAAAGCCTTTTGGGGTATGGCTTTATGTAGTGTAGCACAAAAGCAGCTTATGTGGCTATTAGGGCTCAGTTTCAGTTCTAGGAGCTTCCCAGCTCAGCAGTGTGACACTTTGTGCCTGTGAGCTAATCCCACTGAGAAACAAGTTAAACCAGCCCATGCGGAACTTCCTGGGGCTTCACCTAAACCACTTCTGGTATCTGAGCTAGTACGTTTAGCACTAACTCAGGTATCTCTGTGCCTCATTGAATTGTAGATGTACCCTCAAAAATTAAGCACAGAACTACCTCTTCATTCATCACTGAAATGCAGCTATTGGATACCACATTAACGCAGGTTACACAGTTATTTACAACAGAAGTAAGGATTTGGGAATACACTCATTGTATCAAGTGGAAGGTGAAAGCAAAAGATTGTTTCCAGTATTAACTATGCTCTTAGAACTACAGAAGGTTTTATGTAGAATAAGTGCAATTATTCCCCCGTGAATGTCATCAGGACATTAACACTAAAAACTCTGCTCCCACAGAGTGCCAAGAGGTCATTAAAGATTAAAGTAGCCATGAAAAAAAAGAAGACACTTCTGATCTAGAAAACTGAATGACTTTGCAAAGCACTATTCCTCAAAACAGGGATCCCCAGTTTTGCACCACCCTGCCTCTGCTTGAGAAAAGTTGAAGTATTTTTCACCTCACCAGAGCCAAAACTCAGTGTATCCACCACCTCATGGAACCAAAGCCCTCCTGCACTACTTTGCTCCTTTCTGACTTAAGCTTCACCTGGACAAAGTCCAGCAGAACTTAAACTGGGAATTCAAATCTCATCCATGACATGCTCATATCCACTGGACAAGATGAATGCTACAAGGACGAATTTTCACATCACTGATTCAGAGGAGTGTTACAGTTCATTTACCTGGAACTGATGGTGTTCTTGGCAAACTTCCAGCCAACTGCTGATGAGCTGTAACCCACATTACTAGTAGTTTTAGCAGCTAAAAGTTCTACGCTGCAATAAAGTGTGTTTTCTTTTTTTTTCTTTTCAAATGTAAATCTTGTAAAATTATTTCAGAGATTCTTCTTCACAAGACATTTGAATAACTGCTTTCTCTTTAGATCCCAATAACTTGTGGTCCAGTGATGCTGAAAGAACATGATCCAGAGACTTCAGGTACTTGCAGAGCAGCAAGACTACTAAAAATGTTCCAACTGCACACTTTGTAGCATTTGTGCAGTGAAGTAAGAATATTGGGTCAGACAGGATTTCTGGCCTCAGCAATTCTTCTAGGCAAAACCTCATAACCATTATTTCTACAGTTCCCCCCCCCCAGCTGGAGGCTTTGGACTTGTGTTCCACTTTATATATCCCTGATCCAATACAGGGATGAGTGTTTCTTGTTCCCTAAGACTATGTTATTAAAGCATCATGACTCCCACAGGAAGCTGTAGGGGACAAACCTAGAAAGTCCAACAATCATTTTGACAGCCTAATATTTCCATGGTCTTTTTCAGCTAAGCAGAGATTCCTGAAACACATCTCATCCTTCAGCCAGCTTCCAAAGCTTCAAATCATCAGAGGTGTTTCATTGCAAACTATAATTATGTCCTTTCAGCAGTGGAAAATTTACAAATTCTTTACTCTTGGATTCAAACTCCTATTTGCATTTTTAGGCAAGATAATTGGCCATATAAAGCCCACAAGGCTTAGTAATTAAACATCACTCCAAAATAAAAGAAAATTGAGTTCTTGTTCAGAAGCCAGTCTGAAGAAGAAACTTCAGCAAGAATTAATCCTATCAACAGCCCTGTCCCCAGCTTTACCTTGTTTTCTTGACGTGAATGCTGCTACTAAGTTTTTCCAGCACATACTCCCCAGTGTCATGATTGATAATAAGCACACAGTCCTTCTGATATGGCCTTTTATTTCCTTTAAACACAGTCATTGGTGGAGTTGAACCCTGGTATCAAAGAAAGAGCACACATTTGTTTGGTTATATTCCCCTACCCAGAAGTTTATAAACACTAAGAGAAATGAATATATGTATTGTTCTGACCAAGAGGCTAAGCAGTTAATGTTTAGTTCCTACAGAAAATGTTAATTCATGAAAAGGGCAAAACCCAGTTGTATGCAGTAGATCAGATGTTTCCTCATAGCATCATTATGCCTTTCATCATTTTAAGTGTCTCTGCAGTAACAAAACATCTTCTCCATGGTTGCCATTATTTACAGTTCTCATTCCCTAAATGGTAACATAACTGAATTTGCATAGCTGGCCCTGACAAGTGTCAGAAATCTTCTTGACATTTCTGCTTGGGTTTGGACAAGAAATAACGTTCTAATTATTTGTGTAGCAGAACTTTTGCCTAAAGAAATATGTGGTCAATTGAAAAATAAACCGCTTTTTTTTTTTTTTTTCTTATATAAAGGCAGTATTTTCATAGTGGATTACAAGCAACTGTCACAAACTAAGAACAGCTGCCTTCTTCAAAGTCAGATTAACACGTAGATGCCACGCAACTATAGCTAAATGTCTTCTCAAAAGCAAATGGGGTATTTTGATGCCTTCCAGAAAGTGCCCAAGTCCACACAATGCTGCATAGAGCCATAAAAGTCTAATGGCTTAGGCTGAGAAGCAATAAAGAGAAACTCATGGTGGTGCATGCTGGCTAACTGACACTGCTGAGATTATGCTGAGCTGTACTGCATCCATATACAGGCTGGCTCATACCCTGGGTTTTGGGGTTACAGGAGGCAGAATCTATGGCCCACCTGCACACAGCAGCATGGACACACACCTGGCCCTGTCGAAAAAGGACATGTTACTCAAAGGGGATATCCAGAAATATGTTCTCAGCTATGAAACCTTCTCAGACTTCTCTGTAATGTATAGGCTACTGTACAAAAGAAATTAAAAAAAAAAAAAAAAAAGTTTATTCATGTGCACCTTTCTGCGTGCTGTAAGAAAGCAACCAAAATCAGGGAGAAAATGAAAAAAATGCACTCTTCTACGTTTTATTCTGAGTAGCAAAAATGAACAAGCATATTTTAACCACTCAGAATACAAATCCTATTCTCCATATTGCTAATAAATAGAGTATGTTTGAATTTAAAATGGCTTTGGAACAGTAAGGGTGAAAAATCTGAATTCCCAACAAAGATAACAGTAAGAGATACAGATATGATTCAGAAAAGATGTCTCAAGAAAGTCTAGTCTTCAAAGGCATGTTACATTTTTATCACTCCTACATTTAAGAGAGGAAAGCAACATTTAAGAGAATAAAAAGCAAGTCAAATCCTACTCACTGACAACTAAGTCAGGAAACATATAATGCACAAATTTAATGAAAATTGATCAAAGTTTGTTGGCTGTAATTCTGCTACCCAGAAGCCTCCTAACTCAGCAAAGACTGTGATTTTGGCTAAATAAATACACAGAAATGGAACCCTCGTTAAGCAAATCAACAGTCCCACCCTTCTACTTAAAATTAAATGTTTAGGTTTCATGTTACTGCCTAAATAACACTGGCTTACAGATTCTGCTGATTACAGGATAGAAGAAGGAGGTAGGTGAAACAATTGACATTTAATCAATTTGTTTTCATGCATGAGGGTTTTTTAACAAACAGAAATTCTTCACTTCCCCAACCAAGACTGTTTATCCTATATTAAATCCACTAAATCTGCATGTAAAAATAGTACTTCAATTTATCCAAGCAGCAAGGGACACCAAAATATCTCCACTGAACAAATTATCCCTGCCTCAGGGACCAGGCAATTTCAAAAAACAACTTAGAATCTGAATCTTATCCAGCTGTTGGGCAACTGAGAACCAAAGCAGGATCCAAGAAATTCAGCAAATCTTGTCAGGATGAAACGATCTCAAAACTTCTCACTCTTCCAGTATGCTCAGTGTTTTCCAGCTCTTTGTCTGGAACACAGGCAGCACTGCCTTGGAACAACATATGCATGGTGGCTGCATTCAGTGCAGTTAGCTGCCTAAGCCTCCAAAGCATATTGTAAGGTTAAAGCTGTTCATACTCATGGGAAGACAATCAAATTAAACTCATCAGTACAGAGATTCGGAAAGGGACATTACAAGTGATGCTGCTCAACACAAAAGATGAATGAGCAACATTGTTCCCAGTCAATCCAAGATGAATGCCACTGCTGTTAATCATATTACCTGCTCTCAAATAGCACTACCATGCTCATTGTTTTTATAGACAAAAACCAGTATGTGACCTCCTGCAGCCCTAAAGGTGACCAAAGCCATATAAAAAACAGGAGCCGGGGGAAACAGGCTAAAGCCTCATTCAGTAAGAATTATCACAGTACCATCACCTACCAATTAAAAACACCAACATGCTAGAATAAACAATACCAAAAAGATCTGACACACAGCTTCCAAACTGACTGGTGCCCCCCTGCAACCACCAAACCCATTGATGTCTGTGAATTCTGGCTTATCAGCTTGACACATAGCATTAGCTTCAGCTAATAAACAAATCCAGTTCCAGCATGCAAGCAGTTTCGTTTGTTTTGGTAAGGAAACCACTGAACTTTCAATTACAAAACAGCTGCACCTATAAACAGTTTGATCACTTGTTTTATTGCTGGTTGACCGTCATCCTCACACTGTGGATCTTTATGGCATAATTTGAGGAGGAAGTGGATGGGAAACAACTTCATTGTCACTTACCAGAACCGCCCCTCTTGCTTCTACTGTTAAAGCTAAAGGTAGGGAACCCTCTATGCTATCTGTACATGGTTTAGTAATGGGAAGAATATGCTTACAGGCCTACCTGTGGCTTCTGAGCATCAAACCTTGACTAAAGCCCAAATACTCTGCCTTTCTTCATTAAGCCATAGCACTAAAAATGGATGGAAACCAGATATAGAGCATCAGCTAATAGTAAAAGTCTTCTTGTTATTCAAGGAAGAGTAGGAAGGAAGGAATCAGAAGTAAAGAACAGACTGCAACCTTACAAATATAACCCTTTACAAAGATTCAATTGTACAGTCCTTCCCTAAGGTAACACACTACAAGTCTGGCTGCTCAAATATTGTACCCACTTCTATTAACAAAGATGAAAGTGAAAATAACATTTACGTTAGACTAACTACATTGCAAATTTGTTGGAGAGTAAACAAGGACACATATATAACAAACTTACTGGAATATGTGGTAAAGTGATTGTTACATCATCTCCTTTACCCACGTGGAGGTCCCCCTCACAAGATGTATCAATCGATGCTGGCTTAAAATCATCTAAAGAGGAAAACAATTGTGATTACATTTCTTAGAGCCTTCAGAAGTGTCATCCTGCCCTGCAAAGCGTCACTGCACATTCACTGTGATTATAGGGAATGCTAAAATACATGCTAGTGTTTACAACGGGGGTGGAATAACGCACCAGTACAATGTGTCTATGCTCAGTGCCCCAGTGATATGATGGTACCAGATTCTAAACCTCCTTTTTAAAATGGAAGTAAGGTTCTAGACCTTCTGTTTGAAGACCAAAAGCAGGCTTCTCCAAACCCCAGACTTTGAATGACAATTTCGCAGGCAAGTGTAAAACTGTACCATGCATCTCAAAAGAGTATCAACTTCAAGACTCGGGGCTCTGTGCAGCTCCTGCCAATTCCAAACCTGAGGACTCTCTCTGTGACAAAGACTAATTTAGTGATACCAACTTACTTAGCCTTACTGATATTTCTGGCTATTTAACAGCCATCTTGTCTCCACGATACCTCCTCAAAGGTAGAGGGGACCTCAGATCTCACTTATGAGGAAAAACAAGAGGTGCTGATCTTACTTCAGCAGGCTCCATACTAGTCCAAAGCCACTGTGGATGGAAAGCATGACTAAGGTGAGACACTGTAATAGCTTTAAACTAACCCTAGTTTCAAGTATTTTTGCTGCACTGTATAGGATGCTTTGTCCCCAAACAAGGCACTTCTGTTTAGTGTATTTATTTGAACTAAGAGCATTTTAACTTAAAAGTATTTTCCCCTCATTATTTTGTTGTGCTGATGAGCCATAAAAACCAGAAAAAAGTATCAGAACCTGTAATATTTTGACAGAGGATTTAGACAAAGTGAAGTAAGATCAGACAGATATACATTGGTTTGCTTTGTTTGTTTTTAAAATAAGCCCCCATTCAATTCTAGCATCTCTGGATACAAAGAAGTGCAATTATATTCACGATCAAGGCTTTTAATTACTGCATTAGTTAAGAAATTAATATCTCAGAACAAATTAAAAATATAATTCTACTATGAAAAGCACACTTGCAGAAAAAAACCAAAACCCCAGCTTGTAATAAATTGTCATTAAGAGGATGTTAATGTCCAATTGAGTTTTACTTTGACAGCACAACAAGCAGAATCAGGCACACTTGACTTAATCCTCGTGCCTTAACTGCCAGACCAAATCATACCCTTCATTTTCATCCAAGCAATCTATTTCTAGCTATTGTTTCCCACCTACTTTATGTGCAAGCTTGCTAAATAAAACAAACCAGCTGTACAAGACCTAGCGTCTTTGCCAAAAAGGGATCAAGAGTTTCAACAGCGCAGTCACTAAATTAAAAGGAATATCACTATCACACTTCTTTCTTCAGTATCAGCAAAATATAGTTACTCTAAACAAACACTCAACAAATTGTTTTCATTTGGTTAGCTTACAAAGTGTACGTGCTTGGCTAATCTTGCTGTAGATCAGGTGCACATATGTCCCTCCAAATGTACCCACAGTCCTTTTTCCAAAAGTCAAATGTTTTTAAGATATGTTTTCCAGGGATAATTCAGTTTTTCAGTACAGTATTTCATAAACATTACGGAAAGGAATGAAATATTTTAAGAAGGCCGAAACAAATTTAGCCTACAAAATCCTCTTATTGTAGTTTGTGTGAAGAGGATTACGGGAACAATATAATGCTAGGATCCCAGATAAATCATTTCAGATCAACAGTTAGGAAAAAAAAAAATGTATAACCAGGAAATTAAGAGATCTCACTTGAAAGTCATGGAAGGAAAATACAGCACACAGAAAGCTCTTCTGAAATAAAACTGCATTCTTCCAATTATAGTCTGAAGAGCTTTGGCTTTGCAATCCCTTAAGAAATTGATTGTTGAAGCACTTTCAATTCTAGAAATCCAGTGTATTTCTATCTGGATATGGCTTGGGTTTAATTCATACATTATCAGACAACCTCATTCATTTGATAGTTGGGCTATTTTAAAGTTTTGATTTATAAATGGAGATTTGCTAATATGTTAGTGCTGGATAAAACTGTTCAGTGTTATGTATAAACGGTTAAATGTACCAAACATATGGTATGGTATGGTATTTTTTAGCATGGTGGAATTATGTATAACCAGAGGGATGAAAGACACAAAATTTAAGTGTTAATCCACTAGAGAGAGTTTACTATTGAGCAAAATAGCTTTGCCTCAATCATTGACCATCTGCTTGAGTAACAGCTCAATCTAGAAAGTTGTTCTTTCAAGTCACGCTTGGGTGACTAATATCACCGAAATTACTTACTCGTAGCGTATGAATACAGGCCATGAGACTGGGCCTAGGATTATGCATCATAAAAGAAAAAATCCTACTGTTAACTGTACAAATTCCCCACCTTAATACAAAGCTACTGAAATATATTTAGTATTAGTTTCATTTACTGTTGGTGATTTACTACTAGTTTTAAATCCTGGACTCATTTAGGGGAAGAAAAAGCAACTTCTTATCCACAGAATTCAAGTACAGAGATACAGTGAGGTCCTCTTCAAAACAATCTTCTAATATTAAATTAAATGTACCCAATGCTAAACAGAGCAGTTGGAATAACATCTGGTGTCTTTAAAAAACCCACATACTCTTCCAATTATTTGAAAACTTCGAAACTGCTCGAGATCCTACCTCAGGTTTTATCTTACACTTATTAGGCAGTACCGTATGCGTTTGAGTCATTTCTGCTTGCTTTCCTGGAAGTGACTTATTACAGCTGGCTGGAGTCGGGACAGCCAGCGATGGGGCTGCTGGGTTTACACGTTGCCTCATCGTGAAAATAACCAGTTAAAAATCAAACTGTGGGCGCTTGGGCTGCCAACCAGATGCACTCTTCTCCAGGCACTCCCGCCAGGCCGGGGCCTGTGGTGACCTGTCCTGCAACTGCCATAAAAAAATATAAAATAAAATGGCAAGCCACCCCCTCACGGAAGGGATCGTTTCGTGCTCCTAAGCGATCCACGGACGTTTCACGAAAAACTTCATAAACCGTTCGTCCTCCCTGGCCTGCCTCGCTCGAACCTCCTTCCCACCAGCGCTCTCGGCCGTCACCCACCCTCCCCGCCTCCCCTCAGGCTACCCGCCGGGGTGGGACACCTCTGTGGGGAAAACATTCGCGGGGGTGGGCTAGGAGGGAAGATGGGCGCCGAGGGAGCGGGAAAGGGGGGAGAGGGGCGCTGAGGGGGGCGGGAGGGAAAGGGGGGAGAGGGGAGCCGAAGGGGGACGAAGCCTTGGGGGGGCGGCGCGAATGAGGAGGCGGTGAGGAACAGCGGCGGCCAGGGCAAGAGGAAGGCTTCGTCGTGGCGGGTCGGAGGCCCCCGCCGGCCTGCGGGGAGGGGGCGGCCCTTAGCAAGTAAGAAGCCGCGGCGGCACCCCGGGAGGAAACCTCGGTGAGGATGGCGGGGCGCCGGGCAGGTACTGCTCCCCGCCCCGGGGCCGCCCGGCGGGAAGGGGTCCGAGGAGAGGGCGCTCGCCGGTAGGAGCGGAATGTGCGGCAGAAGGAGCAGCGCCGCCGGGGCAGGCGGCAGGGGGACGGGACGCGGTGAACGGGGAGAGAGGGGGGAGGAAGGGGCTGCCGCGGCGGGCCCCGCCGGGAAGAAGAGGGGATGGCGCTCACAGCGGATCGTGTGGAAGGAGGCCTTGGGCCGCCGCTCGAAGCTCTCGCCCAGCTGCAGCGGGTGCTCCTCCTTGTCCAGCGGCGAGCTCGCCGAGCCGTTCATGTCCCCAGTCCCGTCCCGTCCCGTCCCCTCCCCGCCCGGCCGGTCCCTTCCTCTCCTCCGTGCGCTGCCGCCCGGCGCCCTTCCGGGGGCCGAGTGCAGCCGGGAAAGTGCTCCGGGGCCGCCGGCGGCGGGTACGGCGGGACGAGGTGAGGCGAGGCGGCGGCCCTGGGCCGAGCAGGGGCTGCTGTGCCCGCGGAGGGGCCGCGGGTCCCCGGAGGGGCGTCCCTCGGAGGAGAGGTGGGAGCCCGGCGCTCCCCGCCCTCCTGGGGGCAGGGCAGGAGGGACCTTCCCCGCCGGGATATTCAGCGCGGCGGTGGCAGCCCCGTCCCCTCTGAGGGAGCAGCTCTTGGCGGGAAGCCGGTTTCCCGGTGGCAGGTCCGCGGGCTTGCACAGAGGTATTACCTGTTTGCGGTCTTAGGGCTGGATTAGACACCTTTAAAAGGCTCCTTAGCCTAAACATAGGCTGTGAAAACCCTGTTTATCGTGGTGCTAGCTTCCCACCGCAGCGATTTCTGAGCGCAGATGGGTCGGTGAAAGGACTAGCTTGGCTTTTTTTTTCCTAGCTTGTCCTACGAAGAAATGTAAACGTTGATCTTCTTCTAGCGTGCCAGGCATATAATAGAAATTTTGCTGATTAAGCTTTTTTTGAGGATATACTCTTCTTGAGGAGACTTTCTTTCAAGGGAGCCTCTTCTCTGCAAACTTTTCTGTTGATTTTGAAGGAAAAAGGGGCTGTCTGTCTCCTGTGAAGCTGGACAAAATTTTGACAGTTCTTTATTTCATTTGCACATATTTATATTATATGTTCATGTTTGTATCAAGTAAGGTAAAATACATAAGTGAAGTACCACTCTTTTTTTGCTTTAGGGTGGGTATTGTTGGGTTTTTCTCATTTCCATTTTGGTGAAATGACACCAATGGCTGGTTCTGGGCACTGACATACGTAAGTGGCACATTTTGGCTACCTGGGCTTCCCTGGGAGTTACTGGGCCATGCAGGATTTAATTCACATGTGCCATCATCCAGGATCTGGATGCTTGTGGCAAGGCAGGGGTCAGAACTAGTTTGACATCAGAGGAAAGATTTGGATCCCTTCCCAGCCTACGAAGAACTCTTTTCATTGCTCCATTTTTGTTAACTTCTGAAAATAAAGCCACCTGTGATTGTTAAAACTGGCGTGGATCCTCAGGAGGAGGCAGTGGAAGGAATGCTGACACAGGCTGGCTATGGGCATTTTGGCCACAGTACTGGTATTGCTCTCTTGTTTGAGTGACATGGTGTTATAAACGCTGATGTTTTCTCACAGAGGTGAGAGCAGGAAGGAGAAATGCTAACATGAATACAGTCTGTTTCATCAGCTTTAATGGGACCTTTAAATGTCATCTGTTTTTCAGTTACGATTTTTCTGAGGTGTTCTAACTGGGATTAACAAGAAACAAAGCCCTTGCTTTCCTTTTAAAGTCAGTTTTAGTGAAAATAAGCTTAGAGCTGCACCATCTTTCTTTTGTCAGGTAGCTTTCTAGGATGCAGAGGGAAGACCAGCAGACTCTGTTAAGTATCTTCTTTAATTTTGATATCAGTGTGATGTCATATGCAGTTGTTAGATTGGATGGAGGATTTCTGAAATTAAGAGAAATCCAGTGGTATTGCAGTCCATCAGGTAGGACAGATCCCCGTAAAATCACAATAAGTGCGTACTGTAACTCTTTCTCATTTTTTCTGCTGCTTCTAGATCCTTGGTTATTTTACCTAGGTTAAGTGATGGGAACATACACTAAAGAAAAAAAATCACCCTTGAGTCTTTGGCATTCATATTTGTGTGACAGAATCTAAGATGTCCCAAGAAAACACATCAGCCAATTGCTTAAATATAGCAACAACATCTATTGAAGACGATGCTTTCCAAAAAAAAGGCCACAGTGCAAGAATCCTTAGCCCAGAAGAAGCTGAGAGACTGGCAAAAGATCGGGTTTTGGTGTCTGAGTTCAAACAACTAAAACTGGAGAAAGAGGCGCAGAAGAACTGGGATCTATTCTACAAAAGAAACAGCACCAACTTCTTCAAAGACAGACATTGGACAACCAGAGAGTTTCAAGAGTTAAAAGCGTGTCGGGAGGTGAGATCTATACACTTCCACTGTAAAAGGCGGGATTGATTATTTTCAAATGATTTAATAATACTTATAACAAAGCCATTAGTGTGAGAACTGTCACATGTTAAGTTTGCAGTGGCCTGTGTAATTTCTTTTAATATCAAAGATACCTCCTCAGAATCAAATGCATCAGTTCGGTTTCAGTTTATAATTGACCCATATTGGATGCTAAGAACGAAATCTGGAATATTTGTTTTGTGTCCTAAATAGACAACTTGTCTCTCTGTGATGTGACATTTTCAGATGCAAGTTGGTGCACTTCAGAACACTGCTTTGAAGAAAACCATCCAGAATTACAGGCTAATTGCAAAACATCATTAAGTGGAATAGCCAGATGCATCTGTTGTTCATTATAGCTGAACGAAAGACGAGACAGAAATAGTACAACAATCTGTTGATTACTTAAGGGGTAGATGACTAAAGAAATATTAATATATTCTAAAAAGATTTGTAATTTTCCAGAAATCAAGATTTCTTTTTTGTAGTATCAGATTATCCAGTGGATGCCTACTTTTGTTTTTGAATCAGTGGTAATTAAAATTGATACAGCTTTTAAAATGCTGATTGAACAGTGTCTCTGCTTATATCATGAGGAAAACAAAAATTATGTGCTTTATCTTGGATTTCTTCCTCCCCAGTTTGCAGATCAGAAACTGACCATTCTGGAAGCAGGTTGTGGGGTTGGGAACTGCTTGTTTCCACTCTTAGAAGAAGATCTGAATATTTTTGCATACGCCTGTGATTTCTCTCCTAGAGCTGTTGAGTATGTGAAGGTTGGTGTGATATCTGGAACTTCTTTTAGAGTGTCTTGAGAAGCTTCTGAAATTACAGATGACTGGAATGACAGACTTCTCTTGCCTTCCGTTTTGTAAGAAGGGTAGAATAGCTTTTGCCAAAAAATGGAGACTGATCCATTCCAGTGGAGCTCCTATGCAAGAAGCCGAATCATTGCTCAAGACCTAGTTTTTCAGTGTCAAATTATAGTATTATGGTAATATATGTATATTACTTTACTTGAATGATTTGTGAAGACTGTTTTTTGGGAGTGCTACTATGTCTCTGCTGACTGTGTAGTACAAGCAAAATTTGTTTGTGATGGAAGCTTGCCCTTGATGTTTGTGGGGCAGAGGGAGTCCCAAAGAGAATCTTGAAAACAGGGCCGTGAAAGTTATTGTTACGGAAATTTGTAGCCTGATTAGAAATAGGTATGTTTATACTTATTCATAGGTAAGTGGTACTGCAGTCCAAAGTTAGAGTCTTCCAGCAAGGCTCGTGGGGGCTTGGGGCTTTAAAAGTCTCCTTGTTTATTAAGTTTGTAATCACAGGTAAATTTCTATATATCTGTTACATGAAAGCATTCTCTTGTGGGACATTCGTGACCAAGAACCACAAGACACATACTGCATATCTCATGGGAAAGATGGGAAGAAATACATGTGGCAAACAGGAGAGGACAGCAGCTCCCTGGGATGCCACAGCTGCACTGCAAGATGAGGTTGGGATGAGCGCGTACCCTGGGTTTTGGATGACTTAATGGTGTCTGCCTCCACAGCTCTTGCTGATCTTCCTTCTTGCCCAGACCAGGTTTCCTTTTACGGAGCAAAACTGTGGGCTAGAACAGCCTGGCTGCAGGTTATGTGCCATGGACCCAAACTGTTTACAGTATACTTGTAGCTCAAGAGATGTACTTTGATCGCCTTGTAATGCAGGATTTCTTTTAATAATATTTCTGTATTTTTAAAGAGTAGAAGCAGCGGTAGAACAGAAATGGTATGTTTTCTGAACTGTCTTAGTGCACATTCCTTCTCAAATTCCTGAGAACAGACTATTCTAGTAGTTGTAGTTTCACTATTGTAGTATGCAGCAAAGAATTTCTGATTGCATTAGTCACCTGTTGGCAGTTAATGTTCTTTTGCCACCGTATTTTGTGTCACTCTACTGATTAGTTTCACAAGCTTTTTACTGTTCTGCAATAACAAATGCCTCTAATTTTCAGTGAAAGCATACTCTTCTCATTTCCCTAGAAAAACGCCTTATACAGTACGGAAAGATGTAAAGTGTTCCAGTGTGATCTTACCAAAGATGATCTTCTAGAAAACATACCAGCAGATTCTGTGGATGTTGTCACACTTATATTTGTGCTTTCTGCCATTCATCCTGACAAAATGCATCTTGTCTTAAAGAACATTTACAAGGTAAAACTAGCTGATTTTACAGCCTTTAAAGCCCTTTCCTTCTTTTTAGCTTGAAAGTACAATTTTTTTCTGAGAATATAACCCCTCTTGTAATGGTGATCTTTAATACAATATTCCATCGATGTATTTAGTTAGTTCACCTAGTATACGGGACTAAAATATGTTTTAAAATGTTTTTTTTTCTCTCTTGGTATTGTGAGGTGGTTTGGATTCTGGCCTAATGCATGCCATCAACAAAAAGGTATTTTGAACCTGTGATTTGGTCTCCTGGGTTGTATGCTAGAACTAATGTTTATGGATTGCAGAGGTGTCTGTGTTGATAAGGTGTGAATGACAGTGAACCAAAATTGACTTCCAGAGGATACAGTGACTTACAGTTAGGATGCTATTGTTATTATTAAAAATGCTTGATCTGTGGTGATTTAGAAGTCAGATTTTCAGAGATCAGCATTAATCTAGAGAGACTCATCTCCCTAGGCTGCCTTTGTTAGTTGATAGACTAGGATAGGGCCATCCAGAGGGTGGTTTAAACAATCTGAATTGTGATTGTTTTGAATTTCCCCAAGATATCATATATTGACTGCAGAGGGAAATAGTCAACATATTTTTTATTTATGCATATGTGTGTATTTGGGGGTTTATATTATCAGATATCCTGTTTGGTTTATCATTAGTATTTTCAAAAGGGAATGTTAGATTTCTTGGTATATCTCCAGCTGTCTTCCAAAGTCAGGGTTGGTTCTTAGCTCGTGCACATGAAAAGGCTAATTATTGTTTTCTCAGTGGAGATGCCTGGCTCATTTAACTCGCTTGTAGGTTTCTGCACAGATTTGCAAGTGGCAAGTACTCCTTTTCTCCTCTAACAAATACAGCTGGTATTTGATGAGGTAGGAAACTTGCATGCATCAAATGTCTAAAGTCAGCATGGCCAATGACCATGTATTTCTAAATTTTAAACTCTTTATGGCTTGATTTCTTTGCAAAAGAGGAATTTAAAAAAACCTCAAACCTGCAATCCATTTTCCTGAAATTGTTCCTTTTTTATTTCTTACTATATTGCAACATTTTTCTTTCTCACATGAAAAAAGAAATGTCATTGTATTCTAAATTTTATTTTTAATCGTTAAGCAAAATCATGTGCCAGACTGTATACTATCCAACAAAGAAAATGCCCTGGTAGGACTTAATTTTTATTGTTAAACTGTGTATTTTCTTCTTTCCTCTGTATTTGAAGAGTGTTGCAAAAAGCTTATTTAGCTGATCAGCACCCAAACAGGTATCTGAAAACTATTTGTAGTCTACTGTTCATGTGGAACAGTTTATATACAACTTTTTTGTTGCACAGGGAATGAATTCAATATATATGTCACTTCTGTATTGAATGTGTTAGGATATCTTGTCTTAATTATGTGTCTGTATGTGTATACAAATAAATACATATATATGGCTAAATCCATTTACCTTATTAAAGCATATACACATTATGTGACAGGTATTAAAACCAGGCAAGTGTGTCTTGTTCAGAGACTATGGACTGTATGATCATGCAATGCTCAGGTTTAAATCTGGCAGCAAACTTGGAGAAAACTTTTATGTTAGACAAGATGGGACAAGATCATATTTTTTTACTGAAGGTAAGACATACTGTAGAGTGCTTTCTTCCTGTGAATCTTCTGTTTAAACTTGCTTCAGGGAATTGCCAACATGCCCATGGAAGTTTTCTTTTACACAGATGAACTATTAAATTGTGGTGTAATTCATTTGCCATCCTTTTTGGGAGAAAGAGGGTATTTAAACTGGTAGGACTTTTTGGAGCACTTTCTTATTTACAAGCTTCTTGTATGTGCTATAATGTGCCAAGAGCAGCAGTTTCTGAATTTGCTGAATTTCATTCAGATTTGTTACCTAGGAGAAAAAGACCAACGTTCAATAACAGAATTGATCATCTTCATGATGCAACTAAGTAGTTATCTTGGCATCGTTCTTTTTGCAAGGCTATTCCAGGTGTGCAAGATGAGGTCTGCTGAAGAAGTCAATGACTTCTAAAGCGGAACCATGACTAAAGCACTGAGAAGCTTGTGCACAAATCCTGCTGAGATAGCACTGACTAGCTGTGATCACTCTGTCTTCTGTTATTTTAGTAAAGATGATGCAAAAAACATTTCCATGTGATACAGTATTTAAAAAGTTTTTCGTTCAGTGCTTGTAATGCTTTAGGAAGGAAGGTAATTACTGCAGTTTACTGGTGGACAGTTTGAAGCACAGAGACGTGAAGGAATTTGCTTAGATTGTCACAATGAGTTGGGATTATAGCTCATCTTCTAACTCCCAATTCCTCATGCTAAACTTCAGTGAACCGTTACTTCCCCCTATCAGTTATAGGGCATTGTGTAATAAGAGCTGTGTGTTTATTTCTGTGGGGCTCTTTGTTCTTAGTCTAAAGCTAAGTACAGCCACTGAAGAGACTGATTTGGAGCCAAGTAAATGTTATTCATATTTTATGACATAACGTATTACCTAATTGCTTCTGATATATAAAAACCATTAATCTTGTTTGAGCTCTCTCTATTCTTTATAGGACAATGATGAAATCTAAGATAATGCAGGCTGTGCTACAGCTTCATTGAAGCATTTCGAGAACTGTTATTTATTGAGTGATTTTTAGTTCTGTTTAAACAATTAGCTCTTACAAAGAGAATGGATGCTAAAGGGAGAAATAAGAGACTGACCTAGCTGTGGAATTTTAAATCCCATGTTTATTGTGTGTTATAATTGTTTCTGAATGAGAAATTCCTTGCTAGTACGCATGTTTGCTTTGGGGAAGAATTGAAGTAGGGAGGAAGAAGAGGAAGGAAGGAGAAAAGACAGAATTTGTCTTATATTGCTCATGTTAGCATTTGTTTTACCTTGGCCTGGTCTGTGACTGTCTCATGGACCACCTCTGCTCCCATTTTTAATCATTATGATCTCATTCCTCTCACAAATTTTAACATAAATAGTGCTTAATGCTTGAGAATTCTTTTGTTATTAGAAACATGACTCCTATAATTTCCTTGCAGTTTGCAACCCGTGCTATTTTTCATTTGTTTAGCACTACACTGGTACACCAAGTAATGCTGCATGGGATGATCTGAATGATGCTTATTTATATGTCTGGCCTCAGATAACAGCACTGAGCTTCTTCCATGGGAAAAAAAAATCCATTCTTCCACTGTTTGAAATAATATTAAATTTGTGGAGGAGTGCATGGTTATAATTTTGTGTTATGAAATATGTGCAACTTCCTTACAATGCGATTTCAATAGGTCCACAATTAAGTGCTGTTTATTTATATGTCATTGACGTGGGTCCCTCATTTTACATGAACACACTATGTTTACAACCGGTGCTTCATAATGGCCTTAGGTTGATACAAGCCTGCACTACCACCAAAGTGGGTGGTCTCATCTTCCTTCCACAACACACCACCTCTTCTAGTGCTGGGGTTCCTCTGTAACTACATGATCAGCTGTTTCATCAAGCTGATCCCCCAGAGCAGTGAAAAAATGGCATGTCTTTGTTTTCTATCAAGTAGCACAAGTTTAGAATGGCTTAAATTTATTGTGAAATTACTGCCTGAGTAAATGAAACAAGATGCAGGAAAGGAAAAATGATGATTTTTAACTAACACGACAAGTCAATAGCATGAGCAGCCCTCTCTGCTGCATAGGTCACCCTGTTTGTGAGGTACTTCTGCCTCCCCTAAGGGAGATAGGCTTTGACTAAGATTCTTTTGTTTATGGAAAATACTTTCAGTTTGACTTAGTGGAGGCTTGGTACCACCATATCCACTTTGCCATTTTGTCCATTTTTTTCTGTTGAGCAATGACACGTGAATGTCTGGTAATGTAGGGGGGTATTCTTCCTCAAGCAGAGATGCATCTACAAGGCTGGATTACCTTTGAAATATTTGAGATAAGTGATGTATTCAGCTAGTGAAGGCCAGCTGCACAAAGTGAAAATGCACTGGCATCAGTCATGAGGATGGCAAGGCTCAATGAAAGTAAGAGATGTGGCAAGTTTTGGAAATTAAACTGAGTAAAGCTTAAGACCCAGTTTTGCAAGCTGTTTTGCTTAGGTTGATGTTTCTAAAGGAGATCTGTATTGATTTTTATTCAGCAGTCTGCCTGCATAGAACAGCTTGAAATCTGAAGGCCTGTGTGATTTTCATGCTGTAACACGTAAGAACATATGCTTATATAAATGCTGCCTAGTGTTTTAAAAATAGCTTAAACATAATACTTCATCTTATTTTTTTAAATTCTCTTCCAGAGTTCTTGTCTCAGCTTTTCAAGGCTGAGGGATATGAGCAAGTGGTCAATGAATATGTGCAGCGAGAAACTGTGAATAGGAAAGAAGACTTGTGTGTTCCAAGAGTTTTTCTTCAAGGCAAATTTCAAAAGCCTTTCAGTAAGACATAAGTGCTACCTCTGGTGAGCTACATAAGCTTGGAAAGGCTGAAGGGTTGGGGGGAAGTATATCCACTTTACTCAGCACTACAACAACCACATGTGCCCCGTCAGTTATTGTGTCTTGTATGATGAGGCAAGGATTTCTTAAAGCTGACTCAGCTTCCTCAAACTTTACCACAGTTAGAAAAACTTGCAATGATTTAGAGTTCACAGAAGCAGAGGCATAGAGACCAAATAAAGTTTTCTGACCATTCATCTCAAAATAACATCTGCTTTATGACAACTATAGCTGAAGGCCTTTCTGGCAGGGGTGCTAATGCATGCTACTTTATTTTTCAGGTCTGACTGGAAATGCGACTACATGAGAAATAAAAAAATTAGAAATAACTGCTCTCCATTTAATGTGTTTCTTCAAAAAAAGTGACAGTAGTTCCTCAAGTAGAAGTACACAGAAACACTGAAGCTACAGCCAGCCACAAAAAGGTGTATTGCTGTTCAGGCAATAGTTAGTTCAGTGTCTGCACCTAAGTCTATTGGGTTGACTCAGACCTTCTGATTAATATTTTTAGTACTTGCCTAATTTAAATTCCTTCTTGGGATGCCCAATTCAGTGCGCTTGCCTTTGCATATGCTGACAAGTGTATGACGAAGTGATGAGGTGTCATGTAAGGCAATCCTTCAGTCTCATTTTTGTGCTGTTACTCTAAAAGGATGAAACACCCAGTCCTCTAAGGCACTTGGTGTAACAGGGTTCAAGCCCCACTAAAAATCAACAGAGCTCTGACTACATGCAGTCATTGCAGAACTGCTTTACTAAAGATGAACATTTGCTGAGGGAAGCCACAAAATGATAATTGCTCAGATTAGAATAATGCTATCACTGTTATACCCTTTTTTAACATACTTTTTCACTATAAAATGCATAAATACCCAGGATGATACTCTCCATAAAAAAAGGAGATGTCATGTAATAACCCTCCTCAAAGAGTTGTTAGGAGAATTGCGTGTTTTAATTGCTTTTTCCTCTGAGGCCAAAGTTTGATGATACAATAAATCCAGCTTTGGGTCTCATGGTATCAGACCAAAAAAAGCTGTGGTGGTGCTCTGACGCAAAGCAGTGATTTGCTGCAAATTTATTTATAAACATATTGACTGAATAAGACCTCTGGTGGCTCCAATTTGTTCGGAAAATTCTGACTGGTTAACTTTGTAACTTCAGGTTTTATGCTGGGAAAGTTATTACTTCCTTCCCTCCATGCACATGCAGCCAGTGTTAAGAGTGCTGAAAAAAAAAATCATTATCATGTCTTATGGCTAGTTTGTCATAAACAGAGGCAAATATTCATCTCTGGTCCACATCAGATGTGTATGACTGGGTCATCTAGCAACACACAAGTCCAGTGGAATGACAGCCTGAGTCAGTCAATCACATACTAATACATACTTCAAGAGATGAAATCCCTACTCAGAGTAGGGCCACCCTCAAATAAAGCCAAAGGTTGCTAAGGCCTTGCCCAGTCTATCTCCAAGTATTTCCAAAGGCAGAGGTTCCATAACCTCTCTGGGCCCTGTCCCAGTATCTGACCTCCCCTTACACACACAAAATTAAAAAATCTTAGTATTTCATTGGAATTTCCCTTGTTGCAACTTGTGTATATTACACAAGATCAGCACAGCCCATTGCACAAGTCACCAGATAATTCTGAGCTTCCTCTGCTGCAGAGCAGCTGTTCAAAATGCAGGTTAAAGATCCAGTCGCGTTTTTGAGATTATATCATCCAAGAACAAGAAGAGGTTCTGCACTGCAAAGAGCCAGGGCTGTTGAAGGGAAAGGATGGAGTTCCTTCAAGAATATAAGTCTGTGACAGACTATAAACCGTAGCATCAATACAGTGGCTTTTAGTGATAGGAACAGCAAAGCCAATACCTTTCCTGAGGGTGATGGAAAAGAATTAAGACCTCTGCTCAGGAAAGAAGCAGCTGACTACACTTGATACAAAAGAAAGTACTTCTGACTCACTGATTTCAGTTCCAAATGGGAAACTGACCTGCAAAACCTCAACTATTTCTGCTCATCAAAGAAAGAACGTCTGAAATTAATTGGGGATAAAGACAACCTGATCCTCTAACAACTTTCTTCAAGCATGAAATCAGATGAATTAGGATCTTATTTAGAATATAAACATTTGTTTACGTATCTAAATGCTAAGCACATTAAAAAGATACCATTATTAAAATACCAAGGCAGCTTACATTATACTACTCACTGAGTCTGTTTCATTCCTGTATCTGAGAAATTCTATTCAGAAGTCCTACAAGTGCTGAAAGCAGATGAAATACTGCAAATTTACCAGGCCACAAAAAACATAAGTGATAGGAAACACAGGATACTTATTTTAAAAATAGTTTTTAATAAAAACAGAAATAACAATTATGATAACTAATGAAAACTAGTGCTTAAAATTAACCGTATTTAGTGTGCTTTACCTGATCCCCCAACAATGCTGCACAGGATTTACTTTAGAAGCAGGGATACAGATACTCAACAGGTTGCCTGCATCACTAAACCATCTTAAATTTGAATTAGAAATAGCATTCATATTTCACATCTGAGAAGGAAAACCAACAAGAGGTACTGGATGCAGTCATTTCTGGTTTGCCAGGAAGATGAGCACACACAAGGAAAAACTGCGTACTAGCCTCCACTTCAAACAAGCGATGCTGTTGCTAATCAGCCATCCTTACTTGAAGAACTGTCCTTAGGGAGATGTGGTAATCAGGGTAGAGTCAAAAGGACTGGAAAGAAATATACATGCACTGAATCGTGCTCACCTTGCACAACAAGCTACTATGCCGTCATTGTAATAAATGTCTTGATTGTTCCTTGATTTACGTTGTCTTCAGTCAAGGGGGGCTGCTGAGACTGCCTCAATTGTGGAAGACCTTCCTTTTGTTTCCCTTAAGCTGAGCTAGCTGCTCTATCATCTGGTAAGCATAGGTAGTAAGTTACTTCATGCCATCACCCTGTTCTGAGCAGTATTTAGAATAGAAGCAAATAATGATTGAAGCAGTGGGACTAAGAAAACCCGATTTATTTATTTATTTATAATTTTTTTTTAATGGTCTGGTGTGCTGTAATTACATTCTCTGATGTTTAATAAAGCATGGACTCTGGTTAAAGCTTTTCCTGCGGTTAGGGAATCCTAAATGTCACTTTCCAGTGTGGGATTCTCTGATGTCTCCTACTGAAATTAGACAGCATATATTAAGGGATCATGTTAATGGGGCAGTGCCTCAGTGAAGACATGAGTAGGGTCTGTCTGTGAGCTATATTTCCATCAAATTTACGGAAATATAATGTCTTTGATTCTTCTGATATTTTGTGTCCTTTACTGTTCTGTCAAATTTGGTTGATACTGTCCAATGTGTCTGACAACAGGCTAGGACTAGACAGAAATCCACACATGTATTGTGCATGTACTGTATGCATGGGTAAGCTTTCTTTCCTTAGAAATATGGGCTACTGAGAAAAATCCATTTGAGCTTTAAAGTAGTGGTATCACAGCAAGTTCTGTATGGTTCATTTGATAGCTAAAAGGCTATTTCTGTGCATCTTTCATGTACCTGAAGGTTCCTTGGGTTCCAAAGGCAGACTATTTAAGCAGTTAATACACCACTGTCCCCATGGTTGATTATGCATCATTTCTATGAAACAAAGTGCTATAAAAGTAGGACCTGAAACTCTAGCATCTATAAGCATCAGCAGCCAACTGTAAAACATACATACATCCTTGGTCTCATAGGAGAAAACTGGTATATGAAATCTGAAAGGTCATTTATAGACCTAACTGATGTTCTTTTTTTTCTTGATCTGTTATACAGTTTATACATCTGAATATATTGAGATACAAATTACCAATTAGGAAGTGTTTTACTGAAAGAGTTATTTGGAAGATAGATATATATTTGGAGAGGATATCAGTGTTGAGAATTAGTATGTGAAGAAAAAAATGTAAGATTATTTTTAAGCTTCTGGGGAAAAAAAGTTTTCTGAGTTTCACAGGCCAGGGATGATACACAGTTAAAGGAGTTGTTCATCTAAAAGGTAAAATTTCGGGAATGAAGGGTTGCAGCTTCCAAAGCTAGACTAATGTTACAGGCAGGCAGAAGGGCAACACCTAATTGTGTGCAATATTAGTAATACACGGAAGACTATCTGGGAAGCAGAATTTTGTATTGGAAAGATAGTGTTAAGATACAGTTAGTGAAAATAGGTAAGTCTTTGTTTATGGATTTTTACGTCCCATAGCGTAGCTCTGATGAATTTTTCACTGGTTATGCTTGTTGTTATTAGGAAAGATTGAGAGCCATTTCAAACATCTGGGAGCAAACATTTACTAGTTATACATTCTGCAAAAACATCTGGCCCTTGGCTACAGTAGGTTCAGGATATGACTATGTTTGCACTCTGTATTTGTAATGTGAGTTCATTTATTAGAACAAAGGCAGATGATAAGCCTACACTATGGGGAGGCACACAGAGGCATTGCTTGCAAAGATAAAAGCTATTAGCCAGGTAAGATGTTCCATTAGAGAACCTTTTTCATTCCCACTTGCCAGGCTGATGTGCACCATTCATTGTGTTTGCAGCGGGGAGAAAATACTGCTGCTGTGAGATCGGGGAAGACAAGGGCACAAGAAAAAGACTATGTGATTCTTCCAAACAACTAGTGATTTTGTGTACCTCTACTTAAATGATTCTGTTTGGGAACGTTTACCTCCTTTTCCAGCAAGTCTTAGGTCTCATCCTTGGAAAATTCAGTTGCTTTTGAAGGTCTTTGCCAAAGACACAGGTGTAACCAATGCATGCTTGTAGAATATATGAAGTGAAAGATTTGGAAAGGCAGCTGTGTGACTGAAAATATAAATCCAGGTTTGTTTTTCTCCCTTAGCTTCTAAGAAGCTTTATACTTCACTGTTACTTTATGCTTTTTCAGAGCTCCCACTCTGGAGTGCATGTGCTGTCTTAACCTTGTTTAAGCTAGATGCGCCATATCAACTCCAGCTCAGGTTCCTGATGCTTGCAGCATCCAGAGAACTTAGAATGGGAATAACTAAGGGCAGTTGCAGGGAAAAGTCAGAGAGTAGACAAGTCACAGCCTGCCTACTCTCTAGGCTTCACTCAGTATTTTTCTACAGTCAGCTTCTCTGGACCCTTGGATTTCTGTAGGAGACTGCATTTCAGAGAAGCTGCTCTTCACTTGGGTAATAATATCTTCATGCATATGGGATTGTTGTGCATCTGAAATTTAAGGATTTTGATGTGCTTTTTTTTGTTGGCCTTTTTTTCTAATTTTGGCTTCAAGCTTTTGTGTGAAAGGTCACATTTAATTGGGATTTTTATCATTTAATAGAAGCATTTTCTTTTAAATGTAACAGACCTGTTGCTGTTTTTCTAAAACCAGAATATTCAAAAGCAGGATGGAAGAGGATGGCAGGGAAGGAAAGGAGAGTTGTTTTCTGCACAACTACAATAAATTTCTGTTCTATTTGTTTTATTAGCAAAGCAAATTTCATAGGAACATAAAAATACTTTGAAGAAGCCACAAAACCATTACCACTGTTTTTTTCTGAACTACCTCCAGAAAGATAGTTCTGAAATCCTGTACAACTTCTTAGACTTAGCTGTGAGCAGCTGGCTGAAGTCTCTAAACACAGATTTCACATTCAGCATTCAAGGACACTCAAGACCCCAGGGAACACAAAATCATAGAGTCATAGAATTATTTGGGTTGGAAGGGACCTTAAAGATCACCTAGTTCCAACCCCCCCCTGCCATGGGCAGGGACACCTTCCACTAGACCAGGTTGCTCAAAGCCCCATCCAACCTGGCCTGGAACACTTCCAGGGATGGGGTATCCACAACCTCTGTGGGCAACCTGTTCCAGTGCCTCACCACCCTCATAGTGAAGAACTTTTTCCTTATATCTAATCTAAATCTACCCTCTTTTAGTTTAAAGCCATTACCCCTTGTCCTATCACTACGTTCCCTGATAAAGAGTCCCTCCCCATCTTTCCTGTAGGCTCCCTTTGAGTCCTGGAAGGCTGCTACAGGGTCTCCCTGGAGCCTTCTCTTCTCCAGGCTGAACCACCTCAACTCTCTCAGCCTGTCCTCATAGGGGAGGTGCTCCAGCCCCCTGATCATCTTCATGGCCCTCCTCTGGACGCCCTCAAGCAGGTCCATGTCCTTCTTAAGTTGGGGTCCCCAGAGCTGAACGCAGTACTCCAGGTGGGGTGTCACAAGAGCAGAGTAGATGGGCAGAATCACCTCCCTCGACCTGCTGGCCACACTTCTTTTGATGCAGCCCAGGATACGATTGGCTTTCTGAGCTGCAAGTGCACATTGCTGGGTCATACTCAGTTTTTCATCCATTAATACCCCCAAGTCCTTCTGCTCAGGGCTGCTCTCAATCCACTCATCGCCCAGCCTGTATTTGTGCTTGGGATTGCCCCAACCCATGTGCAGGACCTTGCACTTGGCCTTGTCCAATTCCATGAGGTTTGCACAGGCCCACCTATCAAGCCTATCAAGGTCCCTCTGGACGACATCCCTTCCCTCCAGCATGCTGACTGCACTACGCAACTTGGTGTTGTCAGCAAACTGGCTGAGGGTGCACTCAAACCCACTGTCCACATTGCCAACAAAGAAGTTAAACAGCACTGGTCCCAATACCACCTCCTGAGGAACACCACTCATCACTGGTCTCCACTTAGACATCAAGCCATTGACTGCAACTCTTTGAGTGCAACCATCTAGCCAATTCCTTATCCACCGAGTGATCCACCCATCAAACCCATGTCTCTGCATTTTAGAGACAAGAATGTTTTGTGGGACAATAACAAATGTTTTGCACAGCTCCAGGTAGATGACATCTGTTGCTCTTCCCTTATCCACCAATGCTGTAACCCCATTTTAGAAGGCCACCAAATTTGTCAGGCACGATTTGCCCTTAGTGAAGCCATGTTGGCTGTCACAAATCACCTCCTTATTTTCCATGTACCTTAGCATAGTTTCCAGGAGGATGCGCTCCATGATCTTGCCGGGCACAGAGGCAAGACTGACTGGCCTGTAGTTCCCTGGGTCTTCCTTTTTTCCCTTTTTAAAAATGGGGGTTGTGCTTCCCCTTTTCTAGTCAGTGGGAACTTCCCCAGATCTGCAGGACTTCTCAAATATGATGGATAGTGGCTTAGTCACTTCATCCACCAGTTCCCTCAGGACTCACAGATGCATCTCATCAGGACCCACGGACTTGTGCACATTCAAGTTCCTTAGATGGTCTCAAACCTGATCTTCTCCTACAGTGGGTGATTCTTCATTCTCCCAGTCCCTGCCTTTGCCTTCTGCAATTTGGGTGGTGTGGCTGGAGCACTTGCCAATGAAGACCGAGACAAAAAAGTCACTGAGTACCTCAGCCTTCTCCATATCCCGGGTAACCAGTTCTCCTGTTTGTTTCCTTCCAGAGAGGGCCCACATTTTCCCTAGTCTTCCTTTTATTACTGATGTACCTATAGAAGCATTTCTTGTTGCCCTTGACATCCCTGGCCAGGTTTAATTCTATCAGGGCTTTGGCTTTCCTAACCAGATCCCTGGCTGCTCGGAAGATTTCTCTGTATTCCTCCCAGGCTACCTGTCCTTGCTTCCACCCTCTGTAGGCTTCCTTTTTGTGTTTGAGTTTGTCCAGGAGCTCCTTGTTCATTTGTGCAGGCCTCCTGGCATTTTTGCCTGACTTCCTCTTTGTTGGGATGCATTGCTCCTGAGCTTGGAGGAGGTGACCCTTGAATATTAACCAGCTTTCTTGGGCCCCTCTTCCCTCCAGGGCTTTATCCCATGGTACTCTACCAAGCAGATCCCTGAAGAGGCTGAAGTCTGCTTTCCTGAAGTCCAGGGTAGCGAGCTTGCTGTGCGCCCTCCTCACTACCCTAAGGATCTTGAACTCTACCATTTCATGGTCACTGCAGCCAAGGCTGCCCCTGAGCTTCACGTTCCCCACCAGCCCCTCCTTGTGGGCGAGAACAAGGTCCAGCATAGCACCTCTCCTTGTTGGCTCCTCTATTACTTAGAGAAGGAAGTTATCATCGATGCATTCCAGGAACCTCCTGGATTGCTTATGCCCTGTCATGTTGTCCCTCCAACAGATATTGGGGTGGTTGAAATCCCCCGTTAGGACCAGGGAACATCATGTTTGTAACCTTGTCTGGATGCATGTGAGTCACTTATTGGAAGTTGAATATGCAACTGGACTCTCCATCTAATACAGTAGCATACCCCCTTTGCTCCACAGTGTATGCTACTAAAGACTTTTGCTGGCTTTGGATCGGATTCCAGTAACAGTTTCAGGCTTTGTTTTCTATTTTGAAAGCAGCCAATAAATTAAGGATCATCAACCATCTGTATGTTCTTGATCTGTACTTGCCTGGGACACAATGGCCAAGAGAAAGCCTGTTAGAAATAAGACTAAAACTCAGAAGAGAGAAGAACCCACTTTGAAGTAAACTGAAACAATCACCGGGCTGATAACAGAGCCAGAATGTACTTTAGAAATACTGAAAAATCTTCCTCTTATAGACTTTCCTCTATAGAAAATATTAGCCTGCCCTTTTACTTAAGGGATCCTTTCCAAGCAACTAAATAAAGGCTTTTAAAAAAGAACATAACTGAACCTTAAAGGAAAAGAGCATACCACAAACAGACTCTACAACATAAACCACATACATCTCTTAAAGCAGGGCAGTGGTGTTCTCAAAAGCCCACTGAAGACAGGGTAAGCTTGCCAGCTGGTACTGGTACTGAGAGCTTTTACCTGAATTCCATAATGCACAGTTTATACTTCATTTGTACAGACTTCTTCTTATGGGAGCCCTTTGTCTGATTTGGTCACCAATAGTAGATCAGTGAGATGATAGAGTGATTTTGCAGTTATAACACCTTAAGATGTATTAGTACTTCTGTAAAATAAAGGCTTCTTTTGAATGACTGATGAATTGAAGGAGCAAGACTGTTTTGTCAATGGTAGCAGCAACACGGTTTGTTCATTTGCCAGGCTAACCTATCATTTCGCAGGAAATGCAATGTCAGGCAGCATTTTGTGGTGCTGCAATAAAAATCCAAAGATGAATATCCTTAAAAAAAAAAAATCAGCTTTCAAAAATTTAAAGAGAGGAGCTAGAATGTGCCTGGTATGCTCAAAAAACATGCAAGTAAAACTGTAGCTGCAAAAGTGGCATTATTCATATTTAAATACCAAACAAAGCTGAAGATGTGCAATGCCAGACTTTGCTCCAGGGACACAAGTGGTTTTGCAGCACCGGTAGCAGTAGTGTAACTGTCTGTTACTGTGATGATACGGTTTTGTTTCATGTAGCCTTGTGGAGAGTTGGGAATATGTTACTGTTGACAACGTTCATAAATATGAGTAAAGTATGAGTCATAAATATGAGTAAAGTATGAGCAAAGTATGAGAAATTTGCTTTTGTGGGTTGATTTCACATTTCCTGGAGCCTTTAACATCGTATATCCTTACTTCAGCTAAGTTTTTATTGCTATTGAATTTTATGGTGCATGTGTTGAACATTACAGTAGGTGGAAAGAAATATAAAGTGCTGAAATGGTGGATTGTACAGGACTTCAGGAGAGTCTCTGAAACCAGAGTGAATGGAGCCCAAATGTCGTTTAACATATGGCACCTTCTGAAGAGGATTCTTTTGTACAAACCCCTTCAAAAATGTTCACTGCGTGCTTGTTGTGGCTATATCTGGAAATCCATTAATGGGACAGCATTGTTCTGGGTGCTGTAGACACAGAGAGTAAGAGACAATCCCTGTCCTAAAAATTGTAACCATTCAGTTATGCAAGATGGGTAAGAAGAGGAAGGAAGGACATCCTGTTTGTGATAAGACATAGAGATTAATGTATTCCTTACTTCAAATTTAAATTACTGTGAAAACAGGACTGAAGAAATTATTTCCCATATCTTGGATCAGTATCTGAATAGCAAGCCATCTTGCTGCAGGGCAGATCCTCTGTTCATGAGGGATACTAGGTCTGATGAAGGAAAACATGGTGCCTGAATGTCTTGTCACTGCAATTTGAAAGACAAGAGTACCATTCCCAACCCTGCTGTTGGTTTCCTGGCTGATTTCAAGCCTTGCCTCTCGCTTTCTGACCTGTAGGAAAGAGGGAACGATCTTGGAGTGAAAAATGGTACATAAGAAACCAGTAGCTACATTTGATGTGAGTTCTAAGTCTTCTTGTTTTCCTACTGCTACAATCAAGTTTTTCAAAGTCCAGGAGATGAAGAGGTAACCACAATGCATCCTCGAAAAGGAAAGGATTGGGTGAAAGGGCAACACTGGAAAGTACTTTCCCAGATTCGAAACAGACATGGTAAAAGGGTCCTTCTGTCAAAGTTAATAGGAAAACTTCATCCGACTTCCTTGAGAGCAGTTGCAACTCCAAGATGGCAAAGGAATTGTACTTTAGGATGGGAGATCTAATGCATCCCTCCCCTTGCTCACCCTTGATGTTGGGAAAAGAGGATCCACTGATACAGTCAAACCTGATCGTAAAAACCAATGAAGTAGGTACGCAAAATCCATGAGATGGAGGGTGGGGAAGGGCGTGGGCGGGGAGGAGAAAAAGATAAAAGTGCCTTGATGAGGGATACAAAATAAATACTTTTGTTTTAAGCAGAAGTAGAAGTGTTTTAGTTACAATTGCATGGTGCCATGAGCAGACATTATAATAAAGATGTTCGTATGTTACGAGAAGTGGCAGTGCTGCTCTTCGCCTGATCTCTCTTGCCTTTTGCTGCTCTTCACCTGATTCCTCCTGTCTTTCCAGTCTGTTCCCGGTCAGAACACAGCAAATCCAACCCTCGTGGAGTCTTTAGGAAGGTTGGCGAGTTGGTGATCCCTGTGTTTGGCAGCCTGCTGGATTTATAGCATAAACCCTTTTATATTCGATAGTTTTAGTGAAACCTTGTCTTCCACTGCTGTTTGGAGCCCAGGCGCAGAAGAAACATAGGTTTTAAAAAAGAAACTGACCTAAAAAAGGAAGGAAAGTTTGTCTGTCAGTGTTGGTTAGCAAAGTCTGTGGATGACATGACGTGTATTTCTTGAGTAAGGGTAACATTAGGTAATGTTTGCAAAGCAGTGAAAAAGGAATAGCTTCGCTTACCGTCAGCTGTACTGTAAAATAACTTTCTTCTCTCTAGACTGTCTCTACTTTGTCAAGCCCTCATCTGGCCTGGTTGGAGGCTTGGTCTCATGTTTTATGCCTAAATATGGAGCTCTTATCCATATCCATAAGTAACTCTTATGGAGTTACTTATTTGTGCAAAAGTTGGATTTTTTTCCTCTATCCTGCTGCATAGGTACACTTTGACTAAAAAGGGTGAAGGAAGGGTGTTTGGGATTTTGTTCACAAGATGGCACTAGCCACTAACCAGTGCTACCTTCCTTTTAACCCTAGCACTGAATTGTCTAAATCTTTAACACAGTGGTAGGAAGAGCTGGTAGTAATTAACTATAGACAAGACAGCTAGAGTCTTTTCTTATATGCAGCTAAGTCATCTTTTTGTCTACTTAAATAACTCTTGGATCTTGAAGAAAGAAAATAAGAAAACAACAAAAAAGTTTTTTTTAAAGAAAATATAGTTGCATCTCAGAGATACTTGTTATTGAGAGGGAATGTTCTTAGTACAATGTGAGGGAGAGTAAGGTGAAATACTATTTCTGTTAATGGCAGCTGGGATCCTAATTGCCTCTACCTAGGAGGCAGTAATTTGTTGCACTGACAACTTGCAGTTTGTTTCTGTTTAATTTGAGTCCCACTAAACTGTTACCTTAGAAACTGCAGTGACTTAAGATACAGATTTCAAAATGCAGTGCCTTAATACAATATTTTTTTAACTCCTCAAAAATATTAGACAAATTTCCATTTATATGAACTGCTCCTGTTTTCTTCCCACTTCTTCTGTTTTATAGATGAGCTGCTCTCCAATTGAGCAGTCATTCAAGCAGAGCTACCTAAGATGCACGTGACCAGAGAGGCTGTATCTCTCTCATTAATTACTGTGTGAAGTCAGCTGTAGTTTGGTTTGCCATTGTCATGGTTTAACCCCAGCCAGCAACTAGGCACTGTGCAGCTACTCGCCCACTCCCCCCCCACCCCCCAACCCCACTGGGATGGGGAGGAGAAGTGAGAGAAAAAAAAAGTAACTCGTGGGTTGAGATAAGAATGATTTAATAACTAAGGTAAAATAAAATATAATAATAATAATAATAATAATAATGAAAAGGAATAGAATAAAAATAAATTTTTAAAAAGAGAAATAAACCCCAAGAAAGACAAGTGATGCACAATGCAATTGCTCACCACCTGCTGACCGATGCCTGAGCAGTGAACCGTGCCTCCTGGCCAACCCCCCCTGGTTTATATACTGAGCATGACGTTCTATGGTATGGAATATCCCTTCAGCTAGTTTGGGTCAGCTGTCCTGCCTGTGCTCCCTCCCAGCTTCTTGTACACCTGCTCGCTGGCAGAGCATGGAAAACTGAAAAATCCTTAACTAATAAGCACTACATAGCAACAACTAAAACATCAGTGTTTTATCAACATTATTCTCACACTACATCCAAAACACAGCACTGTACCAGCTACTAAGAAGAAAATCAACTCTATCCCAGCTGAAACCAGGACAGCCATTTTACAGTTTCTCCTACTTTAGTCATCCCCATTTTGTCTCCAGCAAACCCTTCTCATTTCAAGGGAAAGAGGAAGAATAGAATGAAATTACATTTACATCTTGCTGGCTTTATATATCACTTTAAACATTGTGTGTTTAGTATAATCCGTTACCAGGCAGTGCTAATGAGATACATGTAAAATTGCCTCAACTGCATTTTATGCAACAGTAATTCTTTTGGATATTAAATATTTGAATTAGTGTAAATGCTAATTATCTGCTAGTGCAGAAACCGATTTGTAACAATGCAGCTCCTCTCCTTGCCTTTCTTATGCTTTCCCTTCTCTTTATTTAGGACTGGCTTATCCTTGCTTTTTGCACAAGTGAGTGGGATCTGCCAAGCCCAAAATAAGGAGCTCCATGGAAAGGCTTCTTGGAGTGAAACCTGTCACCAAGCAAAGCACAGAGGCTGTATCCTAGGTGGTTCCTTCCCAGCAACTGGATGATAGGCAGAAATGGAGCAGACTGAGAGCTGCTTCTTCCTGCCTCCCAGGACAGCGGTGACTTGGACTAATGGGTGTGTTCAGCCCAGGAGAAGTGTCGCAAAGGACTCTCTTCCCACAGGCAGGCTCTTCAGGCACAGTTCTTTCCTGGCCCCTCTCCAAGTGGTATACCTATCTACCAAGTCATCTTGTGGGCTTTCTTGCTCAGAGTCTTCTTATTTATTTACCCGGGGCCTGATCCTACAAAATGCTGAGTTGTGGCATCAATTTCTACTGACTTCCATGGAGGGACCACAGCATTCCACAGGTTTGGGCCTTGAGACATTTCAATAAAAGGTTACTTTGATGGGGAACTGCAATAGGGGTTTACAAGTGACTACTAATCATGTGATATGGGAGTCCTAGCACATTGTATTACTCTTCCTTCCCAGTCCACCAAATTTGTCCTGATTTCCACTGTGTAGAAGTAGTATCATCTGGCCTACCACTTCGACTCTAAATAGCCAGTGATCAAAAAGAAAACGTGTCATTGTCATGTCAACATTCGTGTGTCTGTACAGGCTGAGAGAGCAGCAGACCCAGAGACAGCTGAGAGTGTACTGGTGTCATTGGACAGGACAAGAAGTCTTCCCTTTCTGGTTAACACAGGCTGCTGGGGTGTCACAGAGGCATGGGACTGTGAAGTTTCCCCATTTAGGTCAGGATTGTGTTCAGCCTTGGCATCTCTTTTCAGCAGACACTGAAAGAGCAGTGGAGCAGGGATGTTGAGCGGTACCCTGGACGGTGGTGCTTCTGTTGGCAGGTTGGTCTGTGTCACTGCCTGCGGCTCCGAGGAGCCATGGCCAGCTCACAAGGGAGAAGGATGAGACTGGATGCTTGCATACTACAGTGCTTGCACCAAGGCAGGTGCTCAGAGCCGACAGCCGTGCAGCCTGCAAGAGGAGTACTAAAACTGGCATCGGCCCTTTGTTCGACAGGTTGGGTGATCCTGGCACATACTTACTGAGGCTGCACCCAATACACAGCTAGGCACAGCACCATCACCCCAGCCTTCCTGCTCCCCAGCCCTCCAGTACTCTCTAGCCCCAGGCAGGACCGTAGAATCACTCGGACAATTTGTATCCAGGATGTGCAGTGCTTTGCTCGGCTCCCAGCCTCACGGCCTCTTCCTTTCTGCCATGTTCCCAGCGTGAAACGGGGAACAAAAGGCATCCGGAAGCCTACAGAGTGGTCGCTCCCTCCTCTCTTCACAGAAGTTGAATGGAAGCATGACTGTTCTGTGTTGGAACTAATTGGTGGTCACAGCTGCCTCTGACACTGTGCTGGAACGTTGTACCCCTGAGAAACTGTGGCACAAGCAGTTGGAACTGGATGCCACACTATCCAGTGGCTCACTTAGCCTTGTGCCAGGCTAAGCAATTAGGGCTCGTCCACCGAATAAAGCAGACTGTGGCCAGGCTTCTTGGCAGTGTATGACTATTGTACGGCAGATGGTACACTGACTATAACGGACTAAGAAAATACTCTGAGTTGGGAAAATGTCACAGCTAAAAATGCCACCACAGCTGACGTTCTCTGGAAAAGCAGAGGCCAACTGAAAAAGCCTTTTATGCAGACAGTGGGTACCAGCAAAAATGAAGACAGTCATGAGATTTTTTTCTCACATTCTGAATCATTCGATGTCTCTCAGACTTTAGAGGCATGCTTCACCCTCCCTGACATTAACCAAATAAAGATAAGAGGGAAGGGTGGGGTTTTTTGTTTTGTTTTTAATATGGGAATACAGAATGAAAATGCAAACTGAGGCACCAGATTTTTCCATCGGGGAGTTAACATAGTCCCTGATGAACTGCCATACGCTGACTGGGATCTGAGACAAAGCAATCAGAGAAAGGTTATTACTAGAGAACACAAAACTGACCAGTTATATTGATCAATTGTAATTTGCAAAGAAGATGAAAACACCCAGATCAGTTACGAAATTTATGAAGGCTGAACAACTGTCCAGTACTGTGGAGGTACTAGAAGATGAAAACTACAGACTACAAGTAAGGAGATCTGATGCAGAAAGGCATGTCAAAGCTCAAAACTGGATTCTCAAGAAATAAAATGTGATGATGCAGAGACTCTGGCGATCATTGTGAGCCAAGACTATGCAGCATTTGAAAGAAGGATACAGGAACACTTGTGGGTTGTATTATTTGCTAGCGGCAGCAGTGAGTGTAGGTTGGACTGGAGGATAGTGAGCTTCAGGAAGGAAGGAAAAGTGGATAATGCTGCAGCTGAAGCTATATAGACTAATTTCCCCTAAAGCAAATAGGACATGTGTTAGCAATGAGTTAGCCCGCAAGGCGCTAACATCAGAAACGGGAATATCAACATCAAAACAGTGCCGATAAGGCTGAAAAGAAACAGATAAAGCCTAAGTGATGATAAGAGATGTGAATTGACTATCTTGATAAGTTGTGAATGGGCACTATTGCAGTTTGCTGGGGGGCAGGAGGGGGGGGGGACAGTAATTGTTATGGAATCTGGGACTTACCTAGTTGTTGACCTCCTCATGTGGATATACCCATTAGAGAGACAGGACGAGGGAAAAAAAAAATAATTTGAGGGTGTGCTCACAAATGAGCAATATTTGTAACACAGCACCAGAGATAATCCAACTGTCCCGTAATTCACACCCTTAGTAAAGTTCTCCTCATCCTGAGGCTGAAGTCTGGGGAGAGACAGGCAGATTGATTACACTAGGAATCACAAAATCAATAGGGGAGGTAACAGAATGGATACCCATTTGCCCATTCGCTCATTATTGTGGGAGAGGGCAAAACCCCAGAATCATCCACTTCATATATGAACTCAAAGAAATTTAATAAGCATTTCGAAAGGGAGCGTTTTTCCATGACTTAGAAGAAAAATGCTTGAAGATGTCAAATTTTTTTCTTAAGCTTAGTGCACCAGCAAAGTTCTGAAAGATGGTCCTAGCCTAAAAAAAGTGCATGCAGGTATTCAAACCTTTTGCGTTCCTGTGACACTGCTTTCTCAGGTTGTAGCTAAACTGTAGGAGTCAGACCTGCACGCTGGCTCACAAATGACTGCATGTTGGGATAAGCTTATTTGTGCACATTTTCCCCTCCTTTCTCTTGAAGTCCTAGTTGTCATTAAAAAGCAACATAGCTGTGCAGACAGGGGGAAAGCCAGAAGAGTCTCCGTGGGTACTCCCATGTGGCTGTATTATGGAGGGTACTCATCCTGATAGCCTTAAGTTGCCATTTGGGATTCCTTGGCACATGAGGGATTTCACTGGAAAATGCAAAGGACAATAAATGGTAAGAGGAGCAAAGGTTTATATAGAGAGCTACTTTGGCAGCCTGGGTCACTGCATGGATCTCCCTCTCTCACGGACAATTGTAAGACAGATATTTTATTAACTGACAGAAGCTCTGAGTGATCAGGCCGATGCAGCGTGTGGATGCTGATGAGCACCAGCTGTGCATTGTTGGGAAGGGAAGCAGTGCTGCACCTTTTGGGACGGTCCTCTGCAGAGTCCCGCGTTGCACAGGGTTGCAGCCCGCACTGCACAAGGCAGACCTCTGTGCCTGCTTGGCTCAGGGTGTTTTCTGAACTAGGAAATTGAGCCCATAAGCAAGTCACCTCCTACCCAGCCCTTTTCCATAACATCCTTCTTTATAATTCTTCTTCCCTTCAGTAACTTGACTTGCCTGGCTTCTTTATTCCTTCAGTGATACAAGCTACCATGTTAACTAGCATTTGCCATTTTTATGTGATAAACACTTCCTTCCTCCTTTAGTTTTATTGCCTTTACACCGCAAATGTTTGGGGGCAGGTTTGACTTCCTGTACGTTTATGTAGTACTTAGAACAGTGGACCCCAAATTTGGGCTGAAACTACCAGGATTTATTCACCCCTGTTCTTATTTATCATTTATAGAAGAGAAGCTGTACTGGTAAATGCTCTGGCAAAAGCACTGCTGCCTCCCTTGGTCCCAGTTCCTGCTGTGCCTCACTTGCAAAGAGGATGTGCTTGAGAAAATTGCTCTACACCCAGCATGGGGTTAATTGCTCCTTATCATACCCTTATTCAACATCTCAGTTTTTTCTTTTAATTTCTCCTTTTTCTATTAAGCACTAACAAAAATGTTGACAATTCAGATTATTTTTCTTTTATGAGCCGTAACAGCCTTCTCTGGCTCCTTGTTACGCTGACTCACTAGTTCAAACAGTTTCATGTCACTCTTCACATACAGCTACGCAGAGTTAAGTATGTCATCCAACCTCTTCAGTCGTTTGTTCCCATCTCAGCAAGCTCTTAGGCTACTAAATATCCTAAATTGCATTAACTGGCCTGTGAGCCTACATGTAATACAGCCTGGTTTGTGAAGCTGGACAGAAAGAGAGGAAACCTCATTCATTGTAAGCTTATGTTCTTTCAGCCAAGTGGTGCTTGCAGACGTTTGTGCAAAGAAAGCACCTGTTCTCTGTGGAGCCAGGACCAGTGCCTATTTCCCCGTTTTGGGTCACGTTCCCTTCAGAAAGTAGGGGTGGGAGGAAGAGCAGCCCAGCTGAAGAGAAGTGACAGATTTGAGGATGAGCTTCAGTGGTTTGACAAAACAGAGGATTGAATTATTGGCTCCGGCAGGTATGATAAAAAGCACACAAGCTGGTGGTCTTCTGCTTTGGTTCCAAAAAACCAAAAGTTGTGAGATCTTGTAACCACCAGAGAAGCATGGGTAGAGCTAATTATTACCTAGATAGTTGCTTCAGGTGAGGATCCTTCCTACAGTATAAACACAGACAAATGTCAACAGCAGTGCAAGATGACATAAGTGCTACTGCTAGCTATGCTCTAAGCAGTTTGCTTTGTTCCTAAGAGTTGCCAGGCCAGTGGGATTTACACTGGTTAGGTATCTCTTGCCTAACTAACTTAAAGCTGGCTAGCAAATGGACGGTAGTGCCTTACACACACAAAATCTGTTTGGAGAAACTTAAATAGCAGCTCCTGTTTCTTGAGGCAGGGGAGGATTAAGCAGTAGAGAGTGATGGGCCAGGATCACTAGCAGATGCGTATCACTGAGCTTGTATATCGAGACTAGCTAGGGCTGCCCTGCAAGGATATGGACAAGGGAGAAAATGCTGGGTTAAGCAGCTCTGAAGCTATTTTGGCCACTCTTGCAGTCTGTTAAGGACATGAGAAAAGGACCAGAGGGAGGTAGGCTCTGGTTTTCCTTGAGGCTGGAGTTTCTTGGCTGCATTTGCTTGTTTTCAGCTCCATGGCTCTCTGTGCTCTCAGGCAGGAGCATAGCCTCGGTGTCAGACAGGGCTGAGAGCTGCGAGAAGTCAGAGTTTACTCCCCTCTTCTTGTTTTCCCAAGCATCTCTAGCTGGCTCAAGGCTTTTGGTATAACATACCATACAGTAGCGTGAGGCTCAAACTCTTAGTATAAAGACTTGGCTTTAGCTCTCAAGAAAGCTTTCATTGTCTTGCCCTGAGTTCCTCAGGTCCCTAAAAAAAAAAAATGTTCAGTTGGCCTTAAAGTAGGGAACAAATTCAGTACAAGAATGACAAAAATCTATTTTGGACACCATTAGAAGAGAAAATAAGCATGGAGTGGGGAAATAAGGTTTCATGTGCAACCTCAGCTCTCTATGTTGTCTTCCCAATATGCAGCCCACTTTCATTGTTTTCCTTCTGCATTTTTGTCTTGTAGTCCTGGTTCAGGCTGTTGTATTACAAACTCAGTTCTTGTTACCAGAAGTGCAATGTCAGCTCCCAGTCCTCTGAGTTACAGAGCTTGAAACAATGGCATAAATATGATAGTAAGACCCCTCCCCTCAAATGGGGCTGTACTGTAAATCTATTTTAAGCCATTTTGTGGGCAGGAGGAGGATATTTGGCTATACTATGCAGAAGCTGCAGAATTCCCTTCCCCCACCCACAGTTCTTGTAGATGAAGAGGTGGGAAATGTACTGTGTTACCGGGAGCTGATGGGGGAAACCTATTTAGGATGTCTTGATTTAAAAACTGCTGGACTTTTTGTATTTTAACAGAAATATTTCACGAAACTCTGCTGTGTTTCATGCATGTCCCTCTTCAGTCCTTGTAGTTTTTAAAGGTATCCTAGGTATAATGCACATAAAATATATTCTGAATATTGCAGACAAGAATGCATGAATGTAATGACTGTGACTATTTGCAGGATAGGAATCTAAGTCAGTAGGTGTGTTAGAAACACCTAGAAGAGAGAAACCACACATCTGAGAAACCACACAGAACTGCAGACTCGAAAGCAAACTGTGGCAGATAAAAGCAATCAGTGTCTTTTGAACTTCTCGCTGACTTTTTATTGCTTGTCAGTCTATGTGTAAAACAGCTCTAAGACCCTTTTAATACATCTTTTGGAAGGAAAAGAGTTTTAAAACTCAAATTTTATTTCTTTCTCTGCATTTGTTTTTCCCCTTCAAGGCATACAGGTGGTTTTTTGCTGTCTCTGTGCATGGTCATATTGCAATCTTCGTTTCAGTGCTTGAGGCAGGGGTGGCAGCAGCAGCCTGGGTCTTGGTCAGGCTGTGGCAAGCACAGGAGGAGGTATTTGGCAGATCATACACTTGTCCTCCACCTCTGTTTTGAAACAGGCAGTGGGGTGGCTCTAGCCAACAGCCCTGCAGTTAGACCATGTGGATTTGTGAAAATAGCAATTTGAAGTGCCTGGCTGAAAACCATGATTTAGTAGAAAAGTATTTCAGTGCACTTACTAAATTATTCCAATGTAAAGAATTCTTGCAGTTCTAAGAATAACCTTTCTTTACATAGCTTTTAAAAAAACCCTACTGTTCCTTTTCTACTTTTTTCCCAAGCAGTTTCTCATTGTAAACTATAGAATACAGCTTTCTTTTAGAGAAAGTGTTTCTATTTTTCTACTGAACAGAAGAATCGATGTTCTTTGTTGTGAAACTAGACTGTAAATATGTAACTCCTGAAAGTTTAAAGTTTATCTCTTGCATGAGAAAGCAAATTCAGGTCAGGAGTCCAAATTTCAAAGTTTTCTTTATGTACATTTATCTTAAGTTTTAAAGATTAGGATTGTGGAGAAGTAGGAGGATATGGACTAATAACATTCCAGAGGAGACTTCTGAGCTCTGAGTTTGGCGTTCATCACTGATGTCCAAGTTCCTAAAGTTTTGCTTATTTTTAAGCCATTTATTTACTTTGTCTGTAGTCAAATTATCATAAAATTAGGAAACACATTAGCCACACATCTGTTATCAGAGTGGTTCCATCAAAGCCTGATTACAGTAATTTTTAAAATCAGATCCTGTAAGTGAAGTCTGTAGTATCTGTTTTCATCAGGATAAAAAGCAGCACTCTTTTTTGAAAAGGAATTGATCTGACTCTGCACACTTGGATGTCAATTAGGAACAAATTCTCACTGTAAAAGCACAAAGAAGAGTGGGTGGAAGGTTGTACATCTCTTTAAAAAGGAACTGAAATAATACCCTTTTTACAGTCGTGTTAATCTTACCATACTAATCACAGAATATACGATATCTTGAACACAGGCTGTTGAGTGTAGGGAGGGTGCACCTGAAAACAAGCCATTATCGATGAAAGGGTGCTGTGCTGCTCTGCTCCAGCAATGAGATACTGTTAAGTATTAATGCAATGCATTTCTTATAGGTGAAGGTGTGATATGCAGAAATTTTGTACCCATTTATGTATTTTTGGTAGAGAGCCTGTTTCCGCCTAAACCAGCTACAGTTACTATAACCCTGTGTAAACAGTATCATTAGCTTAAAAGAAGCTTAGAATCATGTTGTTATTTTCCCATATGGGTGGAAAGTCAGATCCATCTTGTACATTGTGCATGAGGTAATTGAGTCTCAGGCATGCTCTGCTGTGTTCCGTTCATCTCCACCCTTGTGTGTGACCGGGATGGAGGAAAGGCCGCAGTGTTATGGTGCAGCTGGGGCAGGTTTTGGAGCCAAGGGACTTCTTGCTAGAAGGTGATTTTCTATCAGTAGCTTCATACCATGGCCATTCCTCCATCCTACAGTTGGGAGCCAACCTTGTGCCCTGCCATGTGATGCAACCAGTGAAGCCTTGCACGTTGAACTGAAGAAGGTGGGAAAGGTCTTCACCTTTGTGCCCATGGGCTCAGACAGGCAAGCAAGCTATAGCGTCTGGGTGGCTCTGCAGCAAGTGTCCTTGGGGAAACACAGGGGAATTTGAGCTACCTTTGCCTTTCTTCTGCGTGTCTTTGTCTGTACAAAGAGGGTTGTTCTACACTTATATAATGATTTTTGCATGTAGGCAAGTCATGACTAACCACCTTGCTTCTGTGTCATGACATTGTCCCCGCTGCTGACAAGGCTGTGAGCAATCCCTCTTCTCCATAAGTGCACCGAAGGAGGTTACTCTGCCCCCTCACCCGTTGGGGCTCTTCTGGCCTCTGCCCCCCAGGTCTGGCATGTTGGACTGGCTCTTCAGCTAGGGAAGGGGCACAGCTCCCTTGAACTCAGTGGAGCTCTGCTAATATATGTGAGTGGCAGATATCATCCATTATCGTTAGTGTTCCCAGACGGTGATATGCATCCAGATGCTGTTACTGTAGGCAGGGGATAAGAAGTCACAGTTTGGTCCCTAACCTCTATCTTTGTAAAACTATGGTGGGGGGGGAAAGGTGAAGAAGCATCTTGCATCCTCTCACTTCTGCTAGTATTTACTCATGGATGCCAAGCTGTCATTTTCCAGTTTGTGTGAAAAGTGGCACTTAATTTCCCTTCCCCCCCATTGCAACCTTGCCAATGTATTTGCTGCATGCAGATATAGATTTGTGTTCATTTCCCTAGCAGATGTCACAGTGATTCAGTGCAAAATCTGCTTAGGGACATGATTATAATTGAACTGTTCTCCAGGAAGGGGAGATGAATGCATTGGTACTTTCTGCTTCTGTTACAATACTAAAGCTCTGTATTTCAGATCCCTGATTCAGAGTTTTCTTTCCATTTTGCGCAAGAAGGAGGCAATGTGTGCAACTGTTTGAAACACTTCAGAAATTCTGTAGGACCAAATATAAATAACAAAAGTATGGGATCCTAAAAAATAACTTACATCTATGCCCATTTCTACGACAAGACTCTGAACATCCAGGCAGTGGCATACAGTGCAAGCTGCTATTTCTAAGGTGTTTTAGGCAAGGCTGGATGAGATGTACTGACATATCAATGTGAATTCAAGATGATGGTTCCTGTGCATTACCTAAAGGTGTTTAGGAACTGACTTTATATTCAGTGGCATTGTGAAGTGACAGTTGTCTGATATTTAGATGCAAGAAAGTGTCTATGAGTAGAACATGAATACTACTGTTATTTAAAGTAAGGTTTAATTAAATGCAGGCTCCTATTCCTCAGAATTTTACTGAGAATGCTTATCTCCTTTGTTTCACTTTTGCATCCAATTTACATGGAAAAATCATTCTTTGCTGAGGAAGTGGCTCAAGAAGGTTTGGCATTCTTGTAACGACAACCCTAACGACAACCCAGGGGCACCCCTTCCCCCTTCAGGATACAAGTTAATTATATAGCTGCAGCAAAATAATACAGGAGCCAAATTTAAGAAGAATAAATGGCAATTATTAGCTGCTCATATTGCTCACATTGCTGCTGCTATGCTATTGCTTGATAGCTGTATAGTTGACATATGTGGCTGTGATATACAATCTCTAGTTTCTGTGCGTGCTTGATGCCTATGTATTCTTTCAGGAGTTCCCAACTCCCTGCTATTTTCTGGCATTACGAGTAGATGCTTACATAGCAATGCATCTCCAGCTGGCTTTTGACCAAGCCTTCTCAGGGCTTGTGGAAATACCCCTCCTTTAATAAAGTTTATGTCAGTGGAGATTGCCACCTTCAACCATTTTAATATCCTTGGCACAAAGGAAATGCTGTTTCCTCTCTCTGGAGGATTAGACAGCGTTAAAGCTGCTCTGTCTGTGAAGATTAGCACACTGCTGGGTGGTTGCTTTTTCTCCCCTTCCCCCCCTTGAAGGAATTATTGCTCCAAAGCGGTGCCTGCAAGGGGAGACCTGTACTGCAGACCACCTGACATGTGCCTTGTTCTTTTCGCTCTCTCTGTAAAACGCCTGCATCCAAAAATCAATTTCATCTCCTGCTGTTTGGAGAGGGTGTTCCTGTGCTTGCATCCCACCGCACATCCCTGGCACTGTGCAATGGCAGTTGGAGGACCGATTGTGTCACTGCGGCTATTGTCATACTGGCATTCGCTCCCAGTCCTGCTTGCTGGGACTGGGAAGCAGTGTGGATGCCAGACTAAGTTACAGCAACTTTTGTCCCTGTGTCTCAGGACTGCATTTGCACTGTTGACAGTTTTCCCAATTTGCTTGGGAAATCTCAGAGACAAGCCTCCTGGGTCCCCAGGGTGTTGAGCACACTGAACCCTTTCTTGTGATGGTGACCAAGCAGGCAGATCCATCTCCTTTCTGGTAAGCTTGCTCTTGGGAGATCTGTGTGTCAAACATATTCTCAGAATATTTTGCAATATGTGGATCCTTCTCCAAACAAGGGCTGGATGATCCTCACACACCTGTCAAACACAAATCCCTTCAACTACCTTCCTCCTTAGCTGCATTTTGGCTGGTGACCACGCTGATTTCCTGAGCCATTCAGTCCGTTCACTGAAACGGTCCTGGCAACAAATCACCTAGGCATCCTTTCCTTTCCTAGACAGTGCCTGAACACCTCTTTTTTACAAGAACAATGTGAAAAGCTGAGAGAAATGAAGGTACCCTTTCAGAACAAATTTTGGACATGTAAAATCCCACTGTCCTACCCAGAACCTGCCCCAAGAATTGATCATGCCTACCATTTCCAGGGAATTCAGATGCTTTGCATCACAGGAGGGTTGCTTGTGCCTTGGCAGCTTGTCAGAAGTGTGGGTGCCGGGGTGTATGTATGGTTTCTGGTGCTAACAGCTCCCTTGCAAGGAGTGAGTTACCCTGTGGGAGGGTAGGAAGTTAAAAGATGGGAGGAAATTGGAGGAAAGGCCAAAGGAGCTAAAAGGGAGGCTCAGGAGTCACGTTTTAGATCACAGGAACATAGTCCCCAGTGTGGAGTGATTTGTGTTCATGTGCATGTTAGTGAAGGACAGTCTGTCAGGCTCCCCATGGTCCTCTTGGGCAGGATTTTCCAAAGGGCTGAAGCATGCTCCCTTACCTCCTCCTGCTGTTGCGGAGCTTGCTTCTTTGATAGGCACTGCCTGTTATAGCTGGGAAATGACCTGCCTGCACATTTCAGCTGGAAAAGTGCTGTTCTGATATAGTCACTGCCTGAGAATAAAGGAATTGTCACCTTACCTCCTTGTGTCAATGGAACAAGGAAAACAAAACAATGAATGGTCTTTTGGGATGAAAGGGAACAGCTTTTTAATCCAGTTACCTGGCACATAGCAATCCTATGTAGCCCCTACTCTGGAGGTCTAGAGGGCATCTCAAAAAAAAAAAAAAAAAAAAAAAAAAGTGAGTTTCCTGACTGTTGGGGGCATTGCATGGACTCCCAAGGTGACATGCTTCACTTCTGCCCCTATGAACTCTTACGCAGTGGGATTGTAAAACTCATATTGGAGAGATTTCAGTGAAGCAGAATTTGCAGCACCATATGTTAATCTTTCCTAGGGTTAAGCATGTTTTCTGGGGCAAAAGAGACTCGTCTGGTCTGGGGAGGATCAACATGCTCCAGATGGTACTGGAAAAATTCTCCAGTCTCTGCAACAGGCAAGCAAACACAACCCCATAGTGGGAGTTGAAATGATGTAGCTGCATCATTTGGACAAACACTGGTGTTGAACCATAGCTAATGGCAAGTGCTATGGAACAGTTTATATATGAACAAAAGAAATCTGGTTTTGAAATAATTTATTAACATAGCAAGAATTACTTTTTTTAGTTATGTAACTTGTGCTACGGAAATCTTGGGGGTTTTTTAAGAACTATGCAGTAGGGCATGGCTCCTAAATAGGTAATTCTAGTTAAAAATGAGAAAAGGCCTTTTGCAGAACTAGAGGAATAGAGCAAGGATGAAGTGTGCCGAAAAGGAGAGTCCAGAAGAGAGAAAAAAGTGACTCTTGGGGTCTGCTTTTGAATTTTGCCATAAGATTGTTACATGCCTTTCTGCAGTCATTTGGCCTCTTCATGGCTTTGCCTGAAAAGTAGATATAACAATAATACTAGCATAGGTCTTCTCTCAGTCTCTTACCCAAAGCTACTTCTGTTGGCATTCTCTTGCTTTTACCATCCAGGAGAAACCACAGCTAGCCTGGCCTTGGGAACAGATTTTTGCTGGTATATTGAATTAATATTTTTAAGTCTAGGTCTGGAACTTGTCTGCACCTACTGGTGAAAGAGAAAAATCTGAAGCAGTTTAGCAAACAGTGAGACCAGAAGCATGTGTTGCACAGGTATCTGTAATCTGGTAGCTTTAAAGGTTTGGTCTTGTGCCTTCAGAGCTCTTCAATAGATGGAGATCTGAACCACTCAGTGTCATGAAACTCTGAAGACCCTTTCCCCCCCCCGCTCCTGCATATCTATGCTGTACTTTCCAGACACAATGCCAGTTTGTAGAAGCTGTAAGGATATTCCCTAATCTTCAGAAGTCCCCAAAGTAGTGGGCAGTTTTGCTTTAATTTTTTTTGCAGAACTTATGCTGTGTCTTGTTGCCGCTGCCTCTATTCCTCCCTAGATCCCTCAGGCAGCCCCAGCAGCCTCCACTTCATGCCTGCCTTGTCTGTGTGGCTGAGAGACCTGTGGGGAAGAGCTTGTGAATGGTGGGATGAGTGAAGGTCAGCCTGAGGACTGGTGTCTGGTCTGGACTGCAATGCTGATGGAGCGCTACTGAGACTGTGTTTTGGTGGTAGAAAGTTGGGGTGTGGGGAAGTGAATGAGAGATGGGGTGAAACAGAGAAAGGAGAGGAAAATTTTCAGCTGAGGAGTGGGGAGAGTGAACAGCAAATTCCACTTCTAGGAGAGGGATTTCCAGGACATAAAGTTGGGGAGATAGAAAGAAGGGAAAAAGAGAATGAAGGACAAAGACAAATTAAGGAAGGAGGGAAGCAATGGGTTAAATGATACTTGAGATGGTAGAAAGAAGGGCAAGGTATTAAGACTGCAGAAGAAAAAAGGCTGAGCTTGGATGGTGAAGGAGAAATAGAGATGATAGAGTTGAGGAGCAGGGAGCAGAGGTGAGGGGGAGAGCCTGTTATCTGCATTGCAATCCAAAAGTGTTCATTCAGCTCTTGGAGATGTGAGGCACTTGGTCAGATACTGCTGGCAGCACGGTTGTGGCAGCAAGGCTTCAAAACCTGCCCTGTGTGACTGAGTTTGGATCGCAGCAGGTTTCACAGCCTTGGTGCTGCCCTGGGCTGCTGTTGGGCACCAAGGTGGAAATGCAGGGTAGTGGCTCTGCAGCAGCATGTCCCTGTGGGTTGTGGCATGGGGCAAGGCAGGAGAGGGAACGCAGGTAATCACTAATTCTTATCCTGATATATAAAGTTGGGTGCTAAACCAGACTCGATTTCACTCCTACGCACAATGTGTTCAATCGCTTGATTTTTATGTAATGAGAAGCACTGAAGAATATGATTCTGCCAGGCAGTGGGTGGAGGGCAGGAAATCTTGCTATTATTGGTAGGAGAGGGGGGAAAGGGGCTTTGTACACAGGAAGCATTTCACTTTTACAAAGCTGAGACAGTTTTTCTTTTGTTTGGATATTTTAAAGGCTTGTGGATTATCTGGAAGGAGATGCTTGAAGTGTGGACACTTACGATCTTGCAGGCATCAAACTCGAATTTGTTAAACTGACAATATTTTCTGTATCTAGATACTTGAAGAGCTCATATTTTCTGGCACAAGGTAAATTAGGCTGTAATGGGCCTGGAAAGAAAACTAAAGAGGAGGGTAGAAAAAACGTTTCCTATTTCTCCTGTCACTGCTGATGGGTCAGCCAAATGTGGTTAGGAAGCAAAGAGACTGTGCAAAGACCTTTCTAAATACCTTGCTAATGAGGCTTGGCTGTGGAAGGGCCTGTCCCCATCTCTGGGCTTCCCAGCTGTTTCCCTCTTGGCTGCCAGTCTGCCTTCACAACCCAGAGGCAGGAGTTAGTTCCCCTTTGGTTGCCAGCCCGTCTTTTGTTTCTCCAGATCTAGACCAGGGTTCTGCTTTTTCTCTTTGCACTTGAGCTAGTCATGAGAATAAGGTCCCAAATTTTTCTGTAGCTACCTTGTCTACTCAGTCCCCTGTTTGAAAGCTCATTTTGAATAGGTGTCTGTTTCCCTGATCCTCCGGGCCATCCTTGTACTTGAAATGTTTGTCCCATTTCCCTCTATTTAATTGATTAGCACCCATAAGAAATGGGATTTGTGCAGGAAACCAAGGGGAAAGTTTCCCTGGATAGGTGATGCTTGAAGGAATGCCCTGAGACCCTCTGATGAAAGGTGTTCTGGAGGCTCAAGGTGTCAATGTTGTGCGCTCAGCAGATTAAAATAGGATATGGGTGAATTTCCTGTCTGATAGCAAGATTACTAAGAAGCAAAGTCTGTGGTCAGAGAGCTTGGAGCGGTCACCAGGTTGCTTTTGCACAGAGCTGTGCTCCAGCCTGCCTGCACGGGGTAGCTTTGCTCCTTAGGAGATGGCACACTGGCAGAGGAAAGGTGCCTGTGAACAGCGTCACAAAGCAGCTCTGAGGAGCGGTGCCCATCACCCCGACGTGTAACGAGCCCCTTTCCTGGTGAGCTGGAAAATGACTCTGCGCTGAGTGCATAGAGTAGCCATGCTGTGTGAGGGAAGGGTTGTGGAAACTGCCACCTTTCAGCAACCGCTGATGGCTTTCGCTGAAGTACACGGGACACGTGAATACCCTGAACCAGACCCACAGGAGCTTCACTACCTGGAGTTTCTTGTTTCTCGTTACATTTTCACAGTGCTGTGTTGCAGGGACTCCTGCCCTCCTCTACCAGTTTTGCGGTTGGTATCGTGAGCAGTGTGGGCTGGTGGCAAGAGACCAGTGAGGGGATTTTATCCTTTAAATCTACCAGTGAGAAACCTATTAATGTAGTTAAATAGCCACAAATAGGGAATCAGTCTGAACGTTGAGCAAACAAAGGACTGGAAAAATGAGATGTATTCTTGCACATGGCTAATGCTATTTGGGAATTAGAGGTGGTACTTTAAAGAAATGTTTTAAAAGTGGTTTGCCTAGATGTCCAAGTTTAAAGAATAAAAGGTCAGGGTGGGTGGTTTTGTACTGAATAGCAGTGATGTATCTACACCACTGCAGAAGCATTACTGAATTGTCAGGCTGGGCAGAAGAGAATGGCACTTGCATCTCATTTTGGCTCTCACAAGGCAACACCGCTTGTCTCAGGCCTTATTTTGAGTACAGACTAACACCACCTTTGCATTTGATCCTGCTCCCATTGAAACTGATGGGAGGCTACTTATCGAGGAAAACAGACAGCAGGACTGGGAACCTCGATGGATATATTCAACTTAAAAGGGTGCAATATAGGGGTTTTTCCCTGTTCAAGTATCAAGCACTGTAAAAGGGATTTTCCTTATCATTCAGCAGCAGATCTGAGGAAGAGTCTCATGTTACTCTGTTGTTTTCTAAATCTGCAAAAGCACCACATGCTGTATTTTGGCCACATGAGCAGCAGGACTGCTCTGCTTCTCTGCAGATGTAGTGTCATTGTACTGATGGTTTCCAGTGGGAAATTCCACCTGCCACCTGCCTTGCCAAAACACAGCTTGGAAGAGGAGAAATAAGTCCCATAATGATGGTGGTTCTTTCCCAATGAAACAACAAGAAGCAGGGAAATCCATCAAGCTGTTAGTCATGCACTGTGTGTGAGTATATATATATATATATAGTGTATATATATATATACACACTATATATGAGTGTGTGTATATATATATATAAACAATACTGCACTCACACTGTCTGTATAAAGCATCATCAATATCAGGCTTCAGAATAATAAGAAAAGTAGCTAATGGGAGATAAATGTATATCCAGTAGAAATTAGCCCAGCAGGTAATTTTGCTAATAATCCTTCTATTTAGTTTTTATGAAAGATATTAAGATTAGTGTGGCTAGAAAATAGATTGTGACTCTTTAAATGAGCCTCCTTTCTTTGTAGCCCTGTGAAGCCTAGAGGGTATTTTTAATCATCCTTAAATGGTGCTTGTTAAAAAGAAGTGAAATTAAAGGGTATTTTGGGAAGTAGCTTTTTCTTTAAATACATTCCTTGTAGGTGGGAAAATCTAATACTTCTTGTACCATAGATGCTCAAGCTCCATTAATGTGTCTTTGTGTTCATCGTTTGTATGCAAGTTCATAAGGTGATAGAATCATACAAACTGGTGTAAAAAAGATAATTGATTTTCAGCACTTCCTAAAATGCAGAGCACAAGCATGCTGCCACCACCACTGTGAGTATGGAAGCATGAAAATTTGCTTGAGAAGTAAGCCAGAGGAAGTTTTGATTCTGACCACTTCTTAAGTGTTTAATACCCTGCATGTGCATCCAGGGAATTTAAAATCTCCCATAAATGCTGTGCGTATCTTCAAAAAAAGTATGTGCTTAGCCTCTTATCAAAGATTAAGATATGGAGGACCAGATCTTCAAATGTACTGTGACTGTGGGCAAGATCCTACTTAACGTTTAAAAATGTTTCGAATGCATGCAATATACTTCTGAAAACGAGGAAAGCATATGCGGTTTGAATGTTGACAGAGCAATGTCCTTGCTGCAGTTTGGAAAAGGGAGATGGCGGCTTTGTTTTTAAATGAGAGATTCCCTGAGCTAAACTAATTTCTGGTGTTACATTGCAAAAGTCAGTGTGGCAAACTGGTCTTCAGTATTAATTCAGTTAAGAAGTTACATGGAGGATTTTATGTCCATAAATGTATTTTGGGGGCTATGTTTTATACGATTTTTTTTCTCCTTAGAATTGGACTGTTTATAGTTCTTCTGTGTTTGTTTGATGGTAAGTTATTTAAAACCAAATTGCAACAGTGCTTCAATATTTGAGGCCAATTGTAAGTTAGCCTGTAGCATCATAATCAATGAAAGCAGAAGAATTTTTCAGAGCAGAACTATTTCTCCAGTCCCCTTGGAGGAGAGAGGCAGCATTGTAAGCAAGGCTCTGTCTCTCAGGCTGTTTTCTCCACAAAGGTTTCCATGAACTGCAAATGTGTCTTCAGTCATCAAATGTGCATTAATTAGTCCTGAACACTGCTCAATATGCTATCAGTGTTCAAAAAGAGGAGATACTTGTTTCTGAAGAAGGAAATGTAACTTTGATTTGTGTTTTAGGCCCTTGCCTCTAGTTCTTGAACAGAAGCAAGCTTTGAGGGCAAGTATGAGCAGAAATTTGAATGTAAGATGAGATTTGGAAAAAACCCCAACCCTTCCTTAAAATCCATTAAGAATCTGCCATTATCAAATATATGTAAAATTATACTATCCATTCACTTTGATTTTTCCCCCCCTAAATTAACTAGAGTCATTAGTACGTTTCCCCAAGCGTTTCTTCACTAATGCATACTTCTTCCCAGCTGATTTTATTTAAAATGCAACTTCTAGTTCCCCAATGTCTATTCAGAGATGTAATACCTAATCTACAAACTATCCTCCAGAACGAGGGAGAGAATTCCTTTCTGTACTCCTCCCTCAAAGTACAGACATTTCCTTCTTTCCCCTGTCAAATGCTGCCTGTACACTGAGGATTTCTGTGGGACCAAAAAATCAGGTTATCTAACAACTTCCCTCCAAAGTAAGACTGTAGCAGTACTCTTGGCCAGAGCATCACCCTTGCCCAGGAGTTTCCGTGCTCCAGGATCTGGTGTTAATGAGAAGGCTTGTACCCCAAATGCCTGCTGTCGTGTTGCAACACTGATGTTGCCTGGTGCAGTTAAATTGGTTGTTGAAGTAACTTGGATCGTGGCTCTTCCTGCACCGGTACCTCTCCTTGTGCTTTTTAGGTGAGCTGTACCATCTCCGGCATAGCTCGTGTCAAGCTGCAGCCCAGCTTGGTGGGTCTGGGCTACTTCTCCGCTGCAGCCACTCTGGCATCCCATTAGTGAAAGAGCAAGCTGTTTCTTCCTGCCTTAACTTCACAGTGCTTTGTTCAAATATTGAATGCTTGGGACCAGGGTTCTGAAATATTGATACAGGAGAAAGCACAGAGTGTCTCAGTCGAGCCTCGTGCGGGCTTTACTCAGCCGCCTTGGCGCATGTGGGGGAAGCAAAAAGGTCAGTATGACTGGCTTTCTGGGACTGGGGTGGGGCTGGGGAGGTGTCTGGCTTTTAACAGATGGTGTAGGAGAGATTTGCTGGGACGAGATCACTCATGACTTGGCAAAAGTAATACCCAAAGGCCATCGTCCGTAGCTGACTTCTTGCACCGTATTGGCTTAAGCAGAGCACGAAGCCTGCCTACGTGCTGTGCAGAATTGTTGCTTGGATGCCCTTTGCATGTGACAGCGGTTTCAGCCAAAACTATTTCATGGGGAAGAGAAAACTAAGCATGCAAATAATATTCTTGAGTCTTTTATTGATCTTCATGTGTACTGAGTAGTCTCCCTTTCCCTTTCCCTAAGGCCACTTTTCTGTTTATGCCTTAGTGACATCTGAAGTGATGGCAGACGTGTATGACCTGTGCATTCTTCAGTGATTTTTTTATATATAAATCTTTCTGATGTATTGGTTTGATATAAAATGATCTCAATGGCCTTGGGGCTCTGTGTGAGATTGCAGAGCCATGGCGAAAGGGGCCTGTGTATTCATACCGCCTCTTGCACAGTGCTAAGCTCTGCAGGCAGCTCTCCCAACATGCTAATTCCGCTGTATGACTGAGGAAACAGCTTGCTCTGCCTCGATGGTAGCAGATTGATGAATTTGGCTGCAGGTTTTTTGAGCTGTGACAATCACGGGGACTGTCATGGTGGCAATGGAAGAACAGGGTCCTCGCACAAAAATGACAGATCCCTTGGGGAGAGCATGTCTGCGCAGGAGTGTTTCTGTACCCCAAGCAATGGGCAGTGCTTTGCGTGACATTGCCATAGGTCAGACTGCGTAGGTTTTGGAGAAACGTGGCATCGCTGCAGTAGCTGTTTTACGTAGCTTTGTTTTCTAGAAATTAAGCCATAACAGTTGGATTGCCAGCATTAACCCTTCCATATGCTGCTTTGTGTTTTCTATGCTTTTTTAGGATAGTAACTTTGGACATTGGACCACCACGGTCTTGGCGTGTGCCACAGCACGCAAAGGATGAGAGATGCCAGCGCCCTGGGAACCTCTGGCTGTGTGTACACATTGAATTCCTTTAATGGACAGCAGTAAAACACTTAGCTTTGGCTGATTTGGTTTTTTTTGTTCCTTTTACATGATTTCTTCTGCTGTGAGAAATGAAGATGTTGCAAACAACCCAACTGCGTTTTTGCAACACCTCCTCTGTTCCTTGATTATTTTAGTTTGTTGGTGTCACTTTGCATGTTTATACTATTTTCAAATGTTTGTGCCACTCTCCTTTTTCTCCTTTTTTTTTTTTTTGGTTGCTTTACAGTGTTTGGAAGAGCTTGACTGCTTTTCTTTTGCCTCCTTTTTTACCTTCTTGTGCTTTTTTATCTTCTTGTGCTTTGCTGAGATTTTTTTTCATCTCCAGTCTCACAAAGGAAGTTTCTCCACCACATCTAAACTTTTGTTTTAATTTTATTTTTTGTAATCTTTTGAGGAGTTTTCTAACAAAAACAGGGTTAAATCAAAAGTGATACTTTTAAGGTGGAGGTATATTCCTCATCTGTTTGAAATGACTTGTTATCCGCCCAGAGGGAGTGAGGAAGCGGGTCAGTGTGGTTGGTGTGATTTGACGGAGGGCCTTGGCTCAGCCAGTTGCCACTTCTTGCTTTGTTTTTCCTAGGTGGGTAGCCTGGCCCATGTGCTTTGACGGGACTGTCTTCTCTGTGTCTTGAGGAGGGAAAAGACAAAGCATCATGTTTTTCCTTTTCAACGGCGAGGGAATGCGCTGTTAGTCTCTCTCTGGGGTTGCTGTGAGAAGGGAAGAGAAAGTTAATTGTTTAAAATTTTCTTTCTTTGCTGCAGCCCACAGAAGGGGTTTCAGCTGCGCCCAATGCCAGTGAGACGAAGAGGGGCTGGAGCTGATCTCTGCTGGTACACTGCTAGTCAGAAGGGTTGCCCACTCTTTTCCCATTAGTGTTTGGGTGCCAGTCTGGGCACTGCCACCATGATTAAGGAGGCCCTAATCTGAACTGCTCTGCTAGCCAGGGTCCATGCATGTACATAGCGTCAGTGCTTCTTGCAAGAAGTTCCTTTTTACTGACAACAAAAGGACGTGTCTTTAGCATGTTCTTTGCTGCTGCATCCAGTAGGTATATATCCAGTAGGTTGCTTGCCTAGCTGCCACACAATAGAAATCTGGTTTTCACTTGAATTTTCAAGGTTGTTGAAAGTGCCTTTATTGTTTTTATCTCCTCCCTTTCTCTTCCCTTTTCTTCCCCATAGACACATCAGCCCCCAGCAGAGCCTGAAAAAGAGGAAAGACGACGAGGGGGGGGAGGTGTCAAAAAACAAAAAAGCCACGCAAGGTCTTATCGGCGTTTCCCCCCACCTGAAACTACTCGTTTTGGTTTCACGCACTGCAGTGGCGTGCACTTGCTCTGCCCGGCGGTGAGGACGGCAAAACCCAAGCATTAACACACACACACACACAAAGGGGGAGGGGAGGACGGTTAAAAAAAAAAGGAAACCCCGCAATTTTGCGCTCGTTTCCTCCTTGCAGTGCGAATACACAAAGAGACGGGGGGGTTGGGGGTGCTGAGGGAGGGGTTCCCCCCGGAGGCGGGGCCGGGAACGGGAACGGGGCTGGGGCCGGCAGCGGCGGAGGGGAGCGGAGCGGGAGGGAGGTGCTGGCAGCCGCTGCCGCCGCCGCCGCCATGGAGCCGGTGGGCAGGCGCGGCCGAGCTGCCGAGGAGGGCCCGCGGCCCGAGGAGGAGGAGGTGGACCCCCGCATCCAGGTGAGAGCCGCCGCGCCGTGCCCCCCCTCTCCGGGGGCGGGCCTGAATTCTTTAATTTAATGCATATATAATGTATATAATAATGGTTATAATCGTTGCTTTTCCCCCTTATTTTTGTTTTTTAAGTGCATAGGTATATACGTATATACACACCCCCGCCCCGACGGATGTCTTTGCCTGTGGCGGGCGGCGGTGCGGAGCGGCCCCGGGTGTCTCGGCGCCCGCCGCGAGCGGGGGGAGCGGCCCCGGGGCGGCCCGGCCCGGCCCGGCCCCTCCGTTGCCCGGCCCCGGCCCCGGGCAGCGCCGGGCTCCGTCCTGCCGCCTTCTCCTGCTGAAATCCCCCTCCCCTTTATATTTGTGACCGCGACAGCGTGACCTTGCTCGTAAAACGGGGCTGGTGCTCAGAAATTCATAAACGGGGGAAAACATGGATTTTTAAAATTAGTTCTATTTGTTTAAAAAAGCAGCTTTGGTGGAAGGCGGTGTTTCCTTTCTATGAATGCCTTCCGAAGTGCTTTTTATTCTTGCATGGTTTCTAAACAAACCTTTTCTCCCCCAAATTGCATCTTGACCAACTGCCTGGCGCAAACTTCAGCATGCTGTGGTCCCTCAAATGAAACGTATTTTTAGGTCGCTGCAGATTTACAGCTTTTGCCTCCAGCGTTGCTGGGACCGTTTGTCGTGAGCGAATGTAAGCATGTATGTACGTTGCTGAGAGGATGGATCCTTGGCATAGGGCCTTCCTTGCTGTAATTGTCATTCTTTTCTCCATTGTGAGCATTTCTTTTTCCAGGGCCGAGCAGAGCAGTTGCAAAATTCACAAAACACGGTTACACAGAGCGAGGCCCTCGGCCAAAAGCTAGCCTGTTACTGCCCTGATTTTGAGAAGCTGAGCTCCCTTAGTGCTTATCGATCTAATTTTGGCCTTAGGTTCTTCAGCTTGCAACACGTTTCCACCTACATGATTTGAACGTTGTTGGCAAAACAGCGTTTTTGTTGAGTTTTCTGTTTGGGTGAAAAAACAGGCTGCTGTGTCTGCCTCCGTGAGACCCATAATGTTCTTAGCCTTACAGTAGAAGGCAATTAGGTAATTTTTGTATGAGTGTCTGCCTCAGAAAACATGGATATGCAAACATGTATCTTCCACATCCTAGGAGCTGGAAATGAAATCTGACCTCCGAGGATAAGAGAACTGTTGCAGTTAATTCTCTTCTGATTGTAACCAGACTCATTCTTGTAATCTAGTGGGAAATGGCTCAAGTGACAATCAATTTACAGTGTTTGGTTTATACAGCTAAACATTTCAAGGTGGATTCTGTTACACCAGTTGAAAATTAAATAACGTTTGAGTTAGAGAACACTCCTGTTGAAATCACAGGATTTCACATGTTGCTCAATTAAAGAAGGCTATTGGAGCCTGCTCCTGAGGGTTGCTTTTTGTGGTAAGAAAGTCATTAAGAATGAGCTTTGTTTTTACAGTAACTTCATTCATGCCAACACCACCTCTAGTAAATATTTATTCAAGGGAATTAACACCTTTGTTTTTGCCATTAAGAGATCAAAATACTGGCACAAATGCAGACTAAGTAAACATAATCATATGTCCCGTTGACTGGTTGTGTTCTAAAATGGTTTGCCAAAATCCAGAGTAAAATGCCTCTCATGCTGCAAGACACGGTTCTTACCAATGCTGTGCTTTCACTGTATGTTTCCTGTGATAGTCCTAACTTTATGCTAATCCTTTTGGCGAGGGGTGTGTATCTGGAAACTAGCAGATACTGACTATATTGATTAACAAGACAGAACTTACTGTACCTTATGTTTATTTTTAATAGTGAGGAATAAGCCAGGACAGGAAATGTACTGCCTTAAAATAAAACTATAGAGCTTCTCTGATTATTTTTCTTACAAGTAGCAAAATAGAAGACTACATGTCTCAAGGTTTCCTCTTTTCACTGAATTTGGAAGCCACAGCCCTTGTGAGCTTTCAGTGGGGGTGCTGAATGAGCCTTCTCAGACGCTTTTTTCCCCTGATTTCTTAATGTGCATTTGACCTTTCTTTCTAGGGAGAGCTGGAAAAACTGAATCAGTCTACAGATGATATCAATCGCAGAGAGACGGAGTTGGAGGTACAGAATTCATCCTTGCATTTTCCTTGTGTGTATTTTGGGTTTTGTGAGCAACAGAACAGTGTTTTTGAATAGGTTCCCTCCTGAATTGTGCCAGCCTGAATGGTAATTTGGTAGCAAGAGTCTGGTGATGATTTTTTTAAAGGTGTGAATTGAGCTAACAGCTGGAACAGGAAGGGAGAAGGTAGAGGGATGCTGACAGTGTAAAAACCCTATGTGGAGAACCCCCCACACACGCTGCCAAACCCTATTTTTAGGTTTCAAAACTAAAATTAGACAAGTTCTGTTTTTACAAGTCACCATTTTGGGTTTGCGTTCTTGTGATTATAGACAGTGAAAGTTTATTTGGTTAAGAGGTCTTTGCCGTACAATTACCTGCCAGGTTCTCCTCCTTGGTGGCTATTTTTTTTTTTTAGCGTGTTAGTTTTACCTTTTTTGTCGTTACTTGGAGTAGGGAAAGTAATGAAAGAAAGTTGAAGGAGTTGAAGGAAAAGGCTTCCTAGTTGGAAAAAGAGGTTTTCTTGGACATTTAAAAAGCTAATGGAAGGTTCTGAAGAAATTGTTTCTAAAGCCCCAAATTTGAGCTTCAGCTACTTGGTAGTTTTTCTGGAAGGCTCAGCATTTTTGATCTAATAACAAGTCAAAACAAACTGTCCTACTTGTGTGTCTAAATTTTCTTTTGTTAACTGCAAAACAAAGAAGGTAAAGCCAGTGTAACTCTTAAGATGAATATGCTGCTAAAGGAAAACTGGCATAAAAAGCTACTTTACATCCTAAATAATTTTGATAACGTTACAGTATTTTGAATACCATATAAAAACATGCTGAGATTGATTTTTTTTTTTTCCTTTTTTTTTTTTTTTTTTTTTCTTCCCCTTGTATGTGTGTTTTCACGAGATGGGTACCTGGAGCATGGGATGGTTCCTGGTAGTATTTTAAAATATTGGAGTATCTACTGTATGCACCAAAGAGGATATGGGGTTATGAACTTCTTTGGAAACAAAGCAGCCTTGTCACGTGGCTATTTTCTTCTCCCTACTTGTTGGCATTTTCTGTGCTTTGCAGCATGTAGATCATGAATTTATTGGCAAATAAACTTAGTGGAATGGGGGACTCTTTGTTATGCAAAATTAAACCATATTTCAGCTGTGAAAACTGTTCAGTGTCACTAGCTTGATTTAAATTTTATGAGTGAACTTTAAAAATCAGTATGCTAGTCTGCAACAGTACCAATTAAATGGAGTTCAGGACTCTTTATATACATATATTAAAGAAAAAAAATTCATTACATATATCTTTTTCAGTCTCCTTATTTCATGCTGAGGTACTGAAATTGAAAGATGGTTCTATGGATAGTTGCCTGGATTTCATTAATCTTGTTATAACCTTGCACTGAGGACACATTATGAAGCAGATAGAATAGTAATAATAATGCAAATGCATACTCATGAAATAAGTCCCAGTGACTTAAGATGGGATTTTACTGGTTGATTAAAATTATTCATGTGTTCAAGAGTTTGTAGAGTCTGGAGATTTGTAGCTACTGTGTGTGTGACACGTGCTGAGCTGTAAAGGCTGAAAGGCTCCTAGATACATAATGATAAATAAGAGCAGTGTTTCCACATTAGCTTGATCTTACACTGTTGCTTACTTTACTTAGTCTAAGAAATATTAGGTGTCAGATAATGCAGAGAATGATTATGTGATGCTTTCTACCTCTGTGTCATTAAATGTTTACTGCAGATCTGTCTGTAGTACTTACTGTAAGCAGTGTTTGATGGAATTAAGTTGAAATATCATCAACAGTATGCTTTCATGAATGTTTCCTCTTCGCTTTTCATCCAAAAATCTTACTGGATTGAAGCAAGTTTGTGGTATAATGCAACTGCATAATTTTTAATTCAGAAAGATTTTCATTACTTTTGATCTGCTTGAATTTTGAGGGCAAATGCAGTTGAATGATGTAAGCAAGGCTTAATTGATATACATGTTGATAAATGCATTTTAAATGGACTTAGGACATTTCTAGAGGAAAGATATTAAAAAAAACCCAAACAAAAACCCCCCACCAAAACCCAACACTTGTGGTTAGAAGAAAATCCCTGCATTCATACTCTGGACAAGAAAAGAAAGCTTTGCCAAGCAGCCTTATAGGATAAATCCAGTTTGAAAGGGGGAGTTTAGAACTGGGATCGTTCTGCTTCAGAGACTTCCAAAATCCTTGAATACTGCTGAAAACGTGGGCTTCTGGAAGAGCCATGCTGAGTTTGCCTTTGAAGATTTGCTATTTTGGCTGTTACTAGCTGCTTTGGGTCCCTCTTGTTACCCCTTCCTAGTTTGTGGAGTTGCTGCTATTGCAAGATCTTTCATTAGAAGGAAGATGTGGGGTTTTTTTAACCAGAAAATGGAGTTATCCTATTCTTCTATTGTTATTTTCTTCATCTTTTCAGTATCTGATCATAGTTGACTTTCATGGGAACGTAGACAGTATCATTTGGCTATTTACAGCACAAGATGCTGATTGCCAGCTTCCTCTAGCATTACTTCGTGGTCCATACATTGCCACTGTTGAATTTTTTTCCCAGAATAATCTGGAAAAGCAACAGGAGTGTTTGAGTAGAATGTATATTTCTTTGAAGGAAGTTCAGAAAAAGACACCTGTGTTTTTGTGACTTGATGTACTCTCTGATAAGCAGGAAGAGTAACCTTGTGGCATCGAAGTACTGCGAGTCTGTTCTGGACTTCCTGTACCTTTGCACGAGTCGCTCTAAATGGGACTGCTGACCGTCTCCAGTTCCCATTAACTGGGAAAAAAGGCTGTAGGTGTTAAATGCTTCTAAACCCCATGCTCTTGTTCTCACTGTGCTTCAGGTCTACATCTGCAAAACAGAAGTAAAAATGCTGCCTTACCTGATGGAAATGTTACGGGACTGAAGTCAGTTGAGGCTTCTAGGATTTTGAGGCTACACTCTCTTGGTGTCACCACAGACATGTCCGTGTTTGAGTGATGTAGAAAATACTGGCATTTGCTGCTCACAGAGGTGATAAAATGGGGAATTCTTTTTGAAGTTGATCAGCCTTCCTTTTTTTTTTTTTTTTAAAAAAAAGTTCTGCACCCACACTCCCATGTGATCTGTTTTAAGTTGATCAGCCTGCCTTTTTTTACCTTTTAAAATAAGTTCTGCACCCAAGCCACGTGTGAGAGGGGTGAGTTTGCATGCGTGGCATGACTTAGATGCATTGAAGTTGGCTACATCTATTCTTCTACTTGATATAATTACTCATTTTTTGCTCTTTTGACCTATCCTATTAAACCCTGGAGAAATATCCTGACCTGATGCTGCTCACAGCCTGTTCAGGAGTTGCGGAGCTGCTAAAGGGCACTGAGTGGATGGTAGTTATATGTTGTGTTAATGTATTGCCTGTTAATGAATCTTTGATTAGGCTTGATTTAAAATCCATAATGCTCCTCATACTAAGTGCAACACTGAGCATTACTGACACAGCGAAAGGATGATAAGGGTCCTCTGAGGGATTTAACACTTGGCTTCTCTAACGTCCCTGTTTATGTTTGAAGTGTCTGTGAAGAGGTGGGGGAAACATCTTGCGATGAAGATACAAGTATGTTTTGGCCAAATGCAAGTTAGAGCGGCGCCTTGCTATTTGAGCTTTTTTCCTGTTTATTGGAAATGCATCTCCATCTGAACTCACATCAGGAGTTGCAAATGTACTTAGCAAATGTGCACGAATCGCCTGTCCGGCTAATTCCTACACGTCTTTGACCGGCTCCTGAAAGTACAATTCAGATGTAGCAAATTCACCCAGGGACCCTCTGGCAGCATTGCAGGGAAGGGAAATACAGCACATACCATTAAAATTACCACTGGAATCCCAGCTATCCCAAATGTGGTTTTTGTTAGAGAGAGTTTTTGTGCTGCTGGAGCTATGAGCTTGCCAATGTTTGTTAAGGGGAGACAACGGCACATGAAAACTAGAGCTGAACAGCGCTGCTTTCAGCCACGCTTGTTATGAGTAGGGCCTGGTTAGGATCCTTCTTGTATGCTTGCCTAGATCCTCTAGTCCTGATCTGCAAGACTTTGTGTTATTTTTAGTCCTGGATTTATCCTAACGGTCACCCTGGGTTGGTGTCGGATAGAGTCAAAGGAAAGGGGTGTATCAGCTATGGTGCTCTTTCACTTGTGAGTCTTGTCAGCATTTGAACCCCTCTCAGAAGGGGAAGGGCTAGTTTATTTAGAGTTGCTCTTCTCACTTCCTCACTAAAATACTTGGGTTTGGGTAAAGCTCAAGCGTTATACGCTGTCACACACAAGAATTTTAAGTAGACTTTTTAAAAAAATCCTCAATCTTTCAAGTTTTAGAAGAATGGCCTGTCGGTGGCAGAAATCTCATACTGAGCACGGCTGCTTGGCATGGGGAAACATCTATCTGTAGAAATGTCTGCTGCCTTATCAGCACCCCTGTGCAGCATTTTCCAGTGTCCACAAAAGAGTACACAGATAGGGGAGAAACAGCTCGCTGGCTGGTGTTCCTGCTGGTTTTTGGAGTGCGATATACGTGCATGATGGACTTGTCCAGCACTAGCAGAACAAATCTTTCCGTGTCTCTTTACAATCTACTTGTTGCCATAGGAAATGGCTCCTGTGTGTGGATTGCTTGTTGTTTTGCCTTCTGCTTTCATCCATGGATGAGTAAGGAGAGGCTTCTTCCTCTGCTATGGCTCTGGAAAGATTTTGTCACCTGAGTGAGTCAAAGGGCTTTACTTGATTCACGTTCTTGAAGCAGAGATGGGTTTCTAGCCTAAGGGAGAGAAGAAAGGTTAGGCAGAGAAATCTTGTTTTGGAAGGAGCACCCAGTGCCTTCCCCTGCCTGCTTTCCTCTCCTTTCTTCTAAGAGCACTAAAAATACCAGTGTGTTTGTAGTTTTGGTCTGTAACTATCTGCAAGGAGGAGGTTAGAGCAATTTCCAAATACCAATTTTGATTGTTCTTAGATGGCAAATTAGTAGCTGTGTGGAAAAAAAAACTTTTCCCCATGCTTAAAATTGAGATGTTACTTAACTCCTTCCTTGTAGTTTGTTTTTAAGGTTTGGTAGTCAGTCTGGTTTACTTTAACTTCTCGGACACCAAATAGATGTTGAAGATGTCATTAACCTGTTCGATGCTCTGAGGCAGATTTCTGGGCACATGCATGTGCATCTGTCTGGTGTGAATGTTAATTGGGAAGCCTACCTGCCTACCTGCTTTCACACTTGGCCATGGTTGATCCTGATGCTATTTTAACTTTGGAATGAGCTTCTGCAGCTTTTTTTACAGAGACCTGTAGCAGAGGAAGGCAGGTATGGATACTGCCTCCCTCTTGGAAGTAGATGAAGCCCATCTCTCAGTCAGCAATTTCATTTCCCATGCACCTCCCAGGCTGGTTTAATGGGTTGTCAGAGGTTCTGCACACCAAATTGTCAGCAAGGTAATAGGACAACCTTTGTAAATGAAGTTTAGATGTGCTTGGTATTAAGATGCTTCATACCTGGTGGATGTGTTAAGTTCATTTTAAAAAGCAAAATGTTTGAAAATACACGCTTCATTTGATGGGCAGAAATAGTTACTTGCCTGTCATCTGGCATCTAACTCCAGCTCATCACCATCACTTATGAGAAAGGAAAACAAGCATGTTTTATTCTCCAACATGTGCAGCTTAAGTATAAAATTGTATTCTAGTTTCTTTCCACATTTGAGGGTGGATCTCCAAAATGCTGCTGTATGGATGGCCTGTCATTAAGTGTTGTCCCTCTTTTGGTGCAGTAGCAGGTAGCTGCGCAACAGCAAGTTACTGGAAGCAAAATCTCCTTTTAATAATGAACTACTGCAGCAAAAGCATATGTGGGGTATAAGTCTGGCATGCTCCCTAAAACTGTGCTTGTGAAGTCTATCATTTGGGAGAAAAGTGCTAAGGATGTCCAGGAAGAAAGCTGATGAGAGTGGAGCTCTTGCAGCCGTAGAACAAGATGCTGAAAAGTAATCTGCAGCTGTTCACGTGATGCACGAAGTGCTACGCTTGCTAGAGTGTGTGTATGACAAACACCTAGGTAGCGAGAGTCTAGTTATTAAGACTATAACTTAAGTAGCAGTTGAAAGTTCTCACTTTTGGTTTTGTTTTTTTTTTTTGCACCTTGCAACACATGTTGAGGGCGAAGTGCCTTAATGAGCTTTTGTCCAGCTTTAAAAAGGTTTATCATAATCTCATTTGAGCAAATAGGAGGGAGAAAATGTTGGAAATGTTAGCCAGTCAGCTTTAAATATTGCCTTTCTGTTTGCAAAATCAGTAACAAGGTGTTCTTAAAAAAGATCACGGAAGATTGTGAGTGAGTAGAGAGGAAAATGTGCTTTTGAAATGTTGTCTGGGTGTTTGAGATGTCTTTTGTCAGTTGCATTGCTTCTGTTACAGTTTATCTGCTCTGTGTATGTATTCAGTGCAGTGATAACAAAAACAAACCCGTGTGTGGGTTTTTTTTTTTTTTTTAAAAACCTCCAGAAATAGTGCGTGTGACTCACAGGGTTTGTACATAAGGCTGCATACTTGCTTTTATCAATAACTAGCATTTCTGTTGGGAAAGCACCATCTTTCAGGGAGCTGAAATACAGAAACTGGGAATTGAGGACTGTGCTAGAAAAGTTGCATGGCATATGCTGCGCCGTCTCAGTTTTGCACGCGACAGCAAGTTGCAGGAATTGTTGTTTTTTCCTTTCTCTATTATCCATGTGTGCTAGGTAAAGGTCTGAATGAAGCAAGAGTTTGGCAGTTAAACAGTAACACTTGCAGGGAGGCACATCACACCAGAGAACTTGATAAGTAAGTTGAAGGTGGTGTGGTTGTCTTCCTAACACAGACGTCAGGCTTCCCTCGTGCAGGGGACCATGGAGGAACTGCACTGCTGTGCTCTTCCTGAGCCTCTAAGTTTTTGACTGAGCATTCTTAAGGAAAACACTATTAAGAATATTTATAGCTTTGAACCACTTCACATGTGGGTCAAAGTGTCTCACTGACAGTAACACAGGAAGCCAGACAGAGAGCAGGGAATTAAACTGATTCCCAAGTTATTGCCTTGATCACAGGCCCGTCCTTCCCGTGAACCACAGATGCGCTTTTCATGTCACGTAAGTAGCAAGTGCACCAAGCCCAGTGCTCCTGGTGCAATTGCCTTGGTGCTTCTGACCTCCCAGGTTTCACATGAAGAGTAAAAATAGCTGCTGCACCTGTATTTCTTACTTAAACTTCCCCGGGGGCACCTGCCAGGGGAATTCTGCACTGTCCCATCGGTGGTGACTTTTACAGATGCTCTGCCAGCACGTGGCAGGTTCGACACGCTGAGCCGATGCACTGAGTGCGGCTGCACGTTTCCAGGTGGGAGCTGTGCCCCTGCTCATAGGAGATGTTGCCATAGCTCCTGGACAGGAGTCGTGGTCACTGCGACCATGAGAGCTGAATCAGTTTGGATTGAGGAGGCTGGGTGGCGTGGATGCACATGGTGTAGATACACAATGTGGGGTTGTTTGCTTTTGTAGTGTAGTTGGGGCTAGCGAAGAGTAAAAGTAGTGCGTGTAGCACAGGAGAGGGCATGGGTTTGGCATTACAGCTTTTCAGAGACCTCAGCATCTTGTTGCTGTGTCCAAAGGGGATGGCTGGAAACCTTTGGTAGGGGGACTGATCCCAGCAGAGTACGAGCATCTGCGTATTCGCTCATGCAGAAGGTGGCGGAGCCTGCAGGCTTGTGTTCCTGACAGTCAGGAGCCTGAGAATAAATGTAATTTAAAATAAGTCATGTGATGGATGACATGGGTGTAAAGTTCCAGGGTGTTCTGGTTTTCGTTACTGTTCTTCACTGGAAAAAATGAGGATGGTCAGACCCAAATAAAGCCTCAAAATAGGAAGCAGGCATCTTTTGGGGAAAATGATGAACTGGAAGTTCACATCATTATATTCTTCAGCTGAAGCTCCCTATTCTGTGTAACTAGCTACTGTGTGAAGTGGGGCTGTGCTCATGGATAACCGTGTGCTTAACCATTCGCAAGACCTGTGCCTCCTTGGGTGCCAGTTACAGGATTAGTTACAGTTTAGTAATTTGTATGTGCTTCATCTGATTTGGTGGGAGATTAATGGGTACAGAAGTTCCTGTTAGTTTGACTGCTCTGTCCTTGGTGGTTTTTGGTTTGTTTGTTTTTTTTTTTTTTTTTTTTTTTAATTCCAGGTGGAGACTAGTCCTCTTTTTCCTATTGGATAACAGTGTACATAATTATTACATGGATAAATTTGGGGTAGGTCTCTAAGCACAGATTTGGTAGTGATGGTTTCTTTGTTCCAAGTGCTTATCTTACAAACATAGGAACTGAATTTTTTGATGAATCACTGCATAGGGCTTTTTTTACCTAATGTGTATACATTTATGTTTTTTCTTTAACTATTTGCTTTCCACAACTAGTATTCTAATATGCAGCTTTCCCAAAGAAAGTGAAAAACAAACCTTCAGGCTTACTCATTTAGAAATGCGTTTTTAATTTTTTTCCTGCACTTGCAGGAAAATTTTTTTTGTTGTTAAATATACTTCAGTACTTAACGTTTTTCTTGCAATATAGTCATCATGCTTGCAGTCTTATTTCAGTTACTTGTGAAACTCATTTTGAGCAGTGAACCATATATTGACCAGTACTTTAATTGAAAATATTCAAACGCTTCTCACTGAGAAAATCATTGACTCAATACATATTGTTTGAATGATACAATTCAGGCTTTCACTAAGAAATGAGATTATTGACTTGACTGGAGTTAATAAAAATAATAACTTAATGTGCATTTAATTCTCCATTTTTGACCTTATTAACCCATTTGAATACTTCCTCAGAATAAATTGGACTACCTTAAGAATCTAAAGCTATTTGCATTGGACTAAAATATTACCAGTGCTGGTTAACTTTTTTGATAACACTAAAAAGGAAGCAAAGAAGCTGGTTAAGGTTTTAGATAACAGTAAAAAGGAAGCAAAGCAGCTTTTACTGATGTTGCTTTTTTTGTAAAAACGAATGTATTATTGCAGGTTTTTTCCACTTCTGAGAGCATAGTGGTAGGTTCCGATGTATTTTGAATCTTCCAATGAATAAACAGTTGTGCCTTCTAGAAATCCTCAACAATAATGACAAAAACCTCCTGAATTAGAGCACTTCTTCAAGCCAGCTGCTTCCTGATAATCAACATGTCACTCCAGCAGTCTGCATAAATCCTGCTCTCTAATTAGAATTACAAGGCTTGTCAAGAGCTCACATGGCCCTTCCTCTTCATCTCCTTAAATCCTGGGCCAGGTCCCAGCCTGAATTTGCATCTCTCTGCAATAATTCAATTGATTTAGAGTCTGTGTTGGATGCTGAGATCGATGCAGAATCACTTTGCTTAAAGGTGAGGAAGTTTCAGTGGAGCAGAGAAAATATTTTAATTGCTTCAGCTAATCATGTAAGGAGGGCAACTCATCCAGTTTGGAAGTAGCTGGAATTTACTTTTCTTAAATGTAGTAAATAATTACAATCAAATGGAAAGTAGGCATCTTCACCCATTGATACAAACCATAGCTGAGAAGACAGGCTTTTATGGCAGGAAGTCTTGCCACAACGACCTGGAAGTTTTTTGCTGCTATTGAAGTTAAGTAGGGTGTGTTTGTAAAAGGAAAGAGGAGCTGACTTGAAAATATACTATGTGGGAAGCGTCCAGTTTTTTCTACAGAAAGCAGATCCTGTCCATCCTTGTTTCCATTGTGAAATGGTGTCTCTGGGGTGAACAGTACTAGGGGTGTGACAGGCTAAGGTTTAAGAGATGCTGATTCCAGCTGATTTGCCAGCCTGCTGTGGGGATTTTGCCTGCCTGCTGGCCCCATTCTAGCATTGTCTAGATGAGATGTCTTTGCCATTGAACTCCCCCTCAGAACTTGTTACACTGCTGTTTGCCTCCTCACTGAGTGATTAATTTACAAGCTATTCCTCTCTGGGAAACCCTGCCGGAGGTGACACTGAGCACAGGCTATTGCAGGCTTTGTGTAAAAGCTGTCTCTGAAAGACAAAGATTTGGTGTCCAGGATGCTAGCTCTCAGATGTGGTTCTGGGTTCCTGTTATTACTTCTGCTGAAAAATTCTGGCTTAGTCCAAATGCCAGTAACTGTTTTGAATGTGTCAGCTCGTGTGTGAATCTAAAGAGCAACCTGAAAGTAAGAACAAACAGGTAGAAATAATTTTTAAACCTCTAATCTGTCTTTGTCCTTTCTTTCCTTTCTGCAATGTTTTGAAGGATGCACGCCAGAAGTTCCGCTCCGTGCTGGTTGAAGCAACAGTAAAACTGGATGAACTGGTAAAGAAGATAGGAAAAGCTGTAGAAGACTCTAAACCTTACTGGGAAGCTCGGAGGGTGGCCAGGCAGGTGAGAACTTTCTGCCTTGTGAGCTTGTGCTGGTAGTTGGAAAGGCCATACTGATTGCATTGCTTTCCCACTATTAATAACATCTTAAGCTTGTGCGCTTGACTGACACTGGTCTCTGTCTTGAGTTGCAGGTCAGCCGTGTGAATCAATGGCAAAAATGTGTTTCTTCACAGCCACAACTGCACGTGTTCTCCAGTCTAGGAACAGCTACAGCAGATGCAAACTATCAATAGCAAAAGACTAGTTCTGTTCTCCCCTCATTATCAATGGCCTTTCAGAGCCCTGCTCTTTACTGTCAATAGCTGTAATTGTCTGAAAATACAGTGTAGGCTTCGTGTATCTGCTTTTTCTTCTTAAAGCAAAATGCTCAGCAGCTAAATGGCTGTAACTGGAAGCTGCTAGGAAAGAGGCTGGAGTGGGGCAGACCTGGGGAAGCCTGCAGGGTTTGGTACTGATTACGTTGTGCTGAAGCAGGAATGTGCTAAATGTGGCTCTGAAGTGGGTTGGTCTTGGGAGAAACTGAACTCTGCTTTCTGTACTGTCATCAGGACCTTACTTTCCTTGCCCCAACTACTACTTGATTACTGATAGGCACCTAAAATAGGGTTTTTTGGTTGGAAAGGGCCTATGTCGCTGAGGAAGGGAAGGATGAGGAGTGGAAGTAAGGGTGTGATCTACTGGCTGTGGGGAAAGTGAGAAAGCTTGCGAGATGTCAGGCAGCTTCTCACCTTAGGGAAAAAGTAGCTGACAGTTGAGTGTGTGGTGGCTTAGGCAGTGCTTCTGCTTGGTGTCTGTGATGGGTTCTGCCGGTGTCTTTGTTTTTTCCCCAAGAGGGAGGCTGTTCCTGGGTGCTACTTCTATTTTCTCTCAAGGCAGGGAGAGGCAGAAGTAGGGGAAGGGTGCTGCTTCTGTGCTTGGCTGGAAGTATGTGTGGAGTGGCATTTGTGGCTGGGTGACCAGGATGCGACTGTGTTCAAGGGGAGAGTGAAAGAGAGATGGAGTAGCATGTGTGAAATATATAAAAATTACAGGAGGAGGACTTTGTTTGTAAAAATAGGTAGGGGATGAGATTGAGGGATGAGAAAGGTAGTGTAGGTGTGTGCCAGGAGGCAGAAGGTAAACTCGCAGGGTAAGAGAAGGCAGGGCATGTTGGAGAGGGACTTTTTACAAGGGCAGGTAATGATAGGACAAGGGGTAATGGCTTCAGACTGAAAGAGGGTAGATTTAGATTAGATGTAAGGAAGAAGTTCTTCACTGTGAGGGTGGTGAGGCACTGGAGCAGGTTGCCCAGAGAAGTTGTGGATGCCCCATCCCTGGAAGTGTTCCAGGCCAGGTTGGATGGGGCTTTGAGCAACCTGGTCAACTAGGTGATCTTTAAGGTCCCTTCCAATCCAAACCATTCTATGACTCTAAGAGAATACATCCTCAGAACAAGGCATAGAAAAGGGAGGCATGAATGCAAGCTTCATTGCTTTGAAAGCTGATGAAGCAGGAATAGGGTTGACAGGATGTGGCATGCAAGATAGTATGTGACCATGTTGATCCTTTAAATTGCATGGCATTGTTTTGGAGCTGTTGTCTCAGGCAGTGGGGTTGATGTGTGGGGGTTATTGGGCTTAATCCTCCAGACTAGCAGTGGCATGGCAAATAGGTAAACTGCTTTAAAGCACAGTAAGCACGGTATCTACTACTCATCTGTAACTTCCCTGAAAGCAATCCTGGTTCATGGGCCCTATGGTGTATGCTAGAGATAAACTGGTAGTGAGCTAGAGCAAGGGAGGAAGTTAGTAACAAAGTAAGATCAAAGAATTGTTTATATTGTGTTAATTAGTGTGTTCAATTAAAAAAAAAAATGTCCAAAACCCTGCCTCAAGTATGATTTTATACTTTATTACTATAAATAGCTGTGTAAGGGACAGAATGCATAGGACTTCAAGAGTTATACTTGGAAAAGTCAATGGTAGAAATGTGTACTCTGCAGTACAAAAAAATCAGATGACTTTGAGGTTTGTAACATCAGGCACTGAGAGAGTGAACTTTGTCCTCTGTCCTGCAGCTGGCAGCGGATTATGTCCTGAAAATGGATATTTTTTTTTTTTTTTTTATTCCCCGATCTTTGCTGCCACTGAAGTCCATTCAGTCATGCTGGTTCAAAGGTGCTTTGCAAGAGCACTAAAAAACCCAAACTGCTTAAGGTCCTTAGATTTGTAGAATCACTACTTGGGTATTGGGCTTTTTGGAGAGAACCATATTTTTCTCCCAATCCTTTCGGTCATTAGCTAGGTTTAAATGCTGCTTATCCCACCAGATCTGCTAATTTGCTACACGCTCAATTTTCTTTTAATTCCTTGAGAACCTTGTTGGTTGGTTGATTTGGGTTTCTTTTGGGGGGTGGGGTGGTTTTTGGGGGGGGTGGGTGTTTTGTGTTTTGTGGGGGGTTGTTTGTTTGTTTAAGCAGGGATCCCTCTTCTAACTGTTCATCTTTTTTCCATTTTGTGTTATGGAGCCAGTCATGGAACAGGGCTCCTTCTTTGTATCTGCTCAGCAGGCAGAGCTGGAAGATGGTCTCTGGTTTCCCTTCGGCTCTTTGTCTAATAAAATCTTGAAATAGAAAATGTGAGGGCCAAGAGGAACATTAGCATTGAAGGACAGTGAATCTATCTGGAAACCAGGAGATTGGAAAGCTTGGTACCAATCATCAGTAAAGCATCTGCCTAAAGAATTTTTCTAGTCTTAATTTAGTCTAGAATACTTCCGTTTAATTGGGAGCAAATTTGCTATATTAAAGTGGGGAGAAGGGGTGAATGGGTAGGCAAATATGAAACTGGAGGAATGTACCAGAATATTAGTATGTCTAGATGCCAGTCTGCATCTTTCTTTTTACTTTGATTTGTAAAACTGTAGAGAAAGCATGGGAACAGCTTGGTATTTTTCTGTTCAATTTTCTAATAACATCTAGGCTATGAAGCCTGTCTTCCTCCTTCTGTCTTTACAGTTATTTTAGAGCCTTTAGGGTGCCATAGGCACAAGGTTCTCGGTCGTTGAAGCAGCTTTAATTAAACAATAAGGGAAAAATGCATGACTGTACTTGTAAGAGAAAGGGAAGTGTGGATTCTTGTTTGTTCTCAGTAAAAGGAAGTAAAAATATGACCTATAAATTGAAGTCTTCTGGGAACAAAGAACTGCATAATTAATGACATCTAGTTTGGCAGAAATGCAGGAGTTGTCCAGAGTTACTTGTATTTAAGATGTCAGTTGTAGGGTGAGTTGCCTGATGCAAGCTGTATTTAGTCATATTGAGGAGCTTGCTTTCACTTGGCACCAGCATGATTCTCTTTTGGAAATACTCGTTTCATCTGTTAAGATAAAACCCATTAAAAATGTGTGAGGTCACTGCATGTGGAGTCAGCAAAAAACAGGTCTCCAACTCAAATACTTCCCTGGAGAAGCTTTAGGACCTTGAGTCCTTTTGTCTGCTCACCTTTATCCCCATCTGGTGCAATCCTGTGTTGGTAGAAGATGGTGAATTCAAAACAAATTAATTCTCCCATGCAAAAGTCCTGTAGCATCTTGTTTGTGTAACGTATGCCAAGGGAGCTTCAGCTTGGCCTGTCTCAGGGTGAAACTTGCTTTGACAGAAGAATGGCCCCTTAGCATTAGGATTTGCGTGCTTTGCCCTCTCAAGTGGTGGCGTGGGGAACTGGGATGCTGTCTGTTGGCACCAAAGCAGTAATATTTGGCTTTGCTGAGACAGAAGTGAGAGCGGGCTAGTATTCTTGCCCTTGTAGATTTCATGCAACTCCTGCCAAGACAGCTTTGTTGTGATTCCTTGTTTGGTATAGTTGTGGGCCTTTTGTGTTGATTGCAGGCACACCTGACTGTTTTGGAGCATTTTGATCCAAATTTGTTGTTTAATAAAATTTTAATGTATTTCTGCTGCAAGAATTTTTTTTGCATTTGGCATATTGTCTGTTCATGTTATTCTTTAACTTATGTCATAATGCACGTGTTCAATGGAAGAGTCTTGGCATATAGAGGAGGATTGTGTATGTACATAGCAATGACCATGTTGCAGCAATACGAAATTCCTATAATCCAGAAGGTGGAGGTGGTCCAGGTTCGAAGTGCTGGGAAGATCAATCTTCCCATGTCTGTTAGTTTGTTTTGTTTTGTTTTTTCCTAGTAATCTGCTTCCCTGGCTGACTCGTCGGAGCATTAGACTTTTCTTGCCTGAAGGTAATGGGGAAGAAGGGTGAAGTTGCCAGGAAACCTTAATAATGTAAACAACAGTGTAGGTCTTGAGCCTGTGAGGTAAGGAGTGGCTTAAGCCACTGTTGACTTAGCATTTTGCACAGCTGGGGCTGGAGAGTGCCTGCACAATAGTGTCTGAGGTAATAGAGTTTGAGAAGTGTGTTACCTCCCTTGCGACAGCATGCTCTGGGACAGGTTGCTGTGCAAAAGCAAGTTGGTCTGTTGCATAAATCACTGGGCTGGTAGGAGCCGATTTTGTGCTGCTGCATGGCGTAGATAAATTACTTCATTTCTCTCAGTTCCCATGTAAAATGGAGATGTCAGGCTGCTGTGAAGCCAGGTTCATTAAGGGAATTAAAAGCACTTTGGAGTCATTGGGTGAGAGGTGCCATTAAAACACTGTTAGCTGTACGTCATCACTTGTGAACCCAGGGACAAACTGAACAGGACGACTTGCCTTTCTGCTTTGTTTCTGCTGGAAAAAAGATCTGATAAAAACATGTTCGCACCCACCCCCACAAATAAAACAATCCATGCATTTGTAGTGACCCTAACCTGAATAAGAGCTGTGGGAGTGTTGCTTTTAATTAAGCTTTAGCTCCTATTACTGAGCATTTTTTTTGCAGAGTGAGGAGTTAAGTTTTAGTCCCCAGTACTGGCTCAGGTTGGGAGTAGGTGTGGATACTTTGCTCTGCTTTAGTACTGAAGTTATTTGGGAGGGACACGGTTTTGCTTTGTAATATTCCCCCCCCCCATCTCATTTAGCTTTTACAAAAGAATGTCAGAAAACTTGTTTCAGGCAAAACCAGATGAAAGATCTGTGCTAGGTCATATTTATATGTATCTTTCACTAAGGGACCCATCTGTAGCAACTGTTCAGAGAGCGGTATGTTGAAGGGTATGCATGTTCTGCTTCCTCTTGGGTCACTCCTCCTGGTTCAGTTTTACAACTAATTCTTCTTTTCATGTTGTTGGCATACTTTCTTAAGCAGCACCCTTTTATCTCAAAAGGCTTGGAAAAACATGCTGGAATCGGTACGTACAATGGTTCTTCCCTGCTGAAGTCCAGGCATACCTGAGAGGAAATGCAGTTGATGGACAAATAGATTGTGTTCAGCAGGGACAGCTAACCTGTCCTGTTCACTGCAACTTCTTATGTAGTAGAGCTCCTTCCTCTCACCTCACTAATAATCTTTCTCTCATGTAATATTTTATACTGGATTGCCACATCTGTTTGAAGAAATGAGCTTAAAGAGTAAAGAATTATTAGGGATGAGCTTTCAGATACTCAGATCCTGGCGCTCCATTCTGCCTGTCTTCACAAAACTTAGGGGAACCCAGTTACCCCTGGGAATCATTTCCTCTCTCAAATGTGAGTTTTGGTTGGATTTGACCAGTAGGGTCAGAAGTTAATAGTGGACACCAGTAGACCAATGTGGGTGTATAGGATTCACCTTGATTAATTTTACCTACTGAAGTGTTTGGAACCCAGTCTAAAATAATAATTTGGGCCCTTAATCACTGACTGTAATCAGTGGTGAGAGGTAGGTGCATGTGAAAAGCCTTCTGAAATATGTCCCTCTTCCTTAAATGCAGAGGAAGGTCAGACATCTCATCTTGGGTTGTTTAGCCATTTGGAAGTTGTCGGGTGAATCCTGCATCAGGTGGTTCAATGAGTCTTGTATCCAAAGTGAATCAGGATGAAAAGGAACTGCTGTAATCTTGCAGAACTGGAACTGAGGAGGAACTGAGCCACTTGATGGTGAAGGTGGGAGGGGTGTAAGCAGATAAGAGCACACTCACCTAGTTGGAAGAGTCTTCCTCAGCAGATGAGACTGATACCATTCTTTGCAGAAGTCGGGATTGCAGTGCCTAGAAATGAACAAAACTTTCCAAAGTGGCCATTTGCATCTCAGTTTCTAGTGTTCAGCTTGAGATGTCTGAAAGTAGTGTGGCAAACGTGGAAAGTTACAGGTGGTAACTTTCTTAGCTCAGGAGACAAAAGCTTTTAAAATTCATATAACTTGGAGGTTTGAAACTGCCAATCGCTCTTAAGAATTGCCAGTGTCGCTTCCTGTAGCACCCAAGTTTCCCATCCAAATTTGCTCAGTGAGTGTGAGTTAATCGGATCACAACATCAGCTGGTTCTGCTGTGGTCAGGAGGGCAGCACTGAGTGTGTGTGACACCTGTGGGGTCCAGATCCAACAGTGGTGGATATCCAGGTCTTCCCCTTGGGTTCTTAGGTACTGGATGTGTTATCCATCAGTATATATATTGGAAGTAGCCATGTCATAAGGAATCTCCTTTTCGATCCTACTTTTATGAGCTGAAGTCCTGATGCTCATGTTTAAGACAACAAGGAGTTAAGACTGATTCGTATTATCTGGTAAGCTTATCTTGGCAAAAAAGGTGGAGGGACAGGGAACTTGAGAAGCAGAAATTAAATGTCAGCAGAACTGTGACAGACTTGCAGTGCTGTTTGGCAACTTGCCATGGAGCTAGTAAAAAGCAAAATTATTGGCACAGTTACAGTGGAACAACCAACTGACCTTGCCTGGCTGAGGAGTGTTTCTGGTTTAACTGTTTAGAAACCAAAAAACTATCTGGTAGATTCACATTTTCAAAGCAAGGATACAGAAACTTGAAAATTGACTTTGACAAACCTTCTACAAATCCTTCCAACTGTTTAAGAAAAGACACAAACGCCCAGAGCACTTGACTGCTTTCTGTGGCTATAGTTTGGTGTTGCATTGTCACTGGTAAGTAATGATTGTCTGTGCAGCACTGCTGGCAATGGACTGTTAATTCTGGTCTCTCTTACAGTTTGTTCACTTTATATATGGAGAAAGCAGTAGAAAGTGGTGTGTGCAGAAGTGCCCCTTTGATCAAATGAGAACAACTCCTGTCAGCGTGGGGCCGTCACTCCTAAGAGTACTTCCACCCATGTTTGTCATGGTGGAGCCAGCAGAAGGTATTTTGTATGGACATTGCTCCTCCAGCCATTTGCAATAACCAGTCTAGGCTGGCAGTACAGGTTGTGTTACTTGTGGTCTGCCTGTGCTGATAGTTTGCCCTTTTAATTGAAGATGCTGTACTGCAGCTGCGCTGGTGGCTCTTGGGGAGCCTCACAGTAGTGTGAGGATAGAGGAGGTAACAGTTTGTGGTTTAGGAAGATGGGGTGAATGGAGCTTGCTCCCCAGGTGTGTAAATCAACCATACCGAAATGGCTGTGATTCGGTTTTGGATTACTTAGGCTGGTGGGGCGGAGGGGCCACTCAGAAGCAGGGGAGCAGCTCCCTTCCCGAACTGGGACTTACCTGTTGGTGATTGAGAAACTTGTCTTGTCTGTGGAGCAGAGGCTGATGCGATGGCCTCGGTTAGCGCTGGGGCAGGCCAGGCATGGGAGGGAGGGAGGCAGGCAGCACAAGCCTTGCCTGGGAAGAGATGGCTGGGGTGCTCCAAAGGGAAAGGAGACACGGAGGTTGCCATGTGGGCAACTGGGGAGCCCAGCGCTGTAAAGAAATGGTAAGGAGATGAAATGTAGGTGAGCTGTGCATGAAGTGGTACCTGGAAGGATGAAGCATGGAGGCTGCGGGTTGTACCTGATGGCCTAAGAAGTTTTGTGTGTCCTTTTTCCCTTTCTGCTCCCTGTGGACTTGCTCTACAGTTGAACCCCTTCTTCCCATCAACTCTTTCATTTTTTTGTTACGAAACACATCGTTAAATCTTGAGGAAACCATGTCGATGTGACGTCAGTCCTCTTGTGAAATGTGGAGTTCCCGTTGCTGTGATCGCAAGGGCCGTTGTCAGTATATTAATCTCCCTTTCCACATGGTGCATGGCTGTCTGTGGGGCCAGGCATCTGCCTGAAGAGGAAAGAAGCCAAGCAAGGCAATCTTGACATTAGTAATTTTATTATTGAGGGTGAGGAGTCACTTCCTGGACTTCATGTTTCATAAACTTTATTTCTAAAGTAGGATGCACTTTGGGTTAAGTAAAGAAAATGTTTTGCTGCACTCAAAATTTGATGGAGTGCCTCTTATGCTCTCTTGTCATGTTTGCACAGTTGTGATTGAAACCCTGTGAGTTGCGTGGAGGAGTTGCTACCTCGCGTTCAGGTACGTATGGCTCAGTGTTTCACTGCTGCCAGATGGAGTTTGTGCTTGGTGTGTTCTGTTTGCTCCACCTGAATGATTAAAACCTGTATTTTAAGTCTTGAATTATGGTTCTGTTGCATTTTCCTTCAGGCCAGAGTTGTGACGAAGCCTAGGAAGCAGGGAGCTCAGGGAGACTTAACTGGGTTAACCAGCTGGGTTTTGCCTGGCTGATTTATTAGCATTGTTATTTATTTGCTTACAACTTTAAGACCTCAGTTTTACATCTGTGTTCTGGCTCTGTCATTTGGTTGAGCAGTGTGATATCTGAGTGTCTCAAACTAGCTGTCCTTAAACTGCTGAGAAGATAATAGATGTTGCCTGGTCGGATTTGAAAAGTTACGCCAAAGATCTGATCTGTGAAGGAAAGCTCCCAAATGTGTTTGTCTTCCCATCAGCCCTGCTAATGCAGGATAGTAGGTCAGTGTGACTAGCAGGTTTCTACACTCTTAATCCTGAGCAGCTGGAAATCTACCCTGTGTTTGGGAACACTAACAGCTGCTACTTCACAGATGAGCTGAACAAAATCCTTACCTGATTCATATTTAGTGCTCTGTTACTTATTTGCTGGAGACTAGGTGGCATCTGTAGCAAACCCATCTGCAAATACTATGTTCTTGGCACCTTTGGATAGTAGGAACTAATTTTTAGCTACTTGGTTGTTGAAATATCTGTATCAATAAATTCTGCGCATATATGTGTCCCCTCTAAAAGTTAGACCACCTGTGTCTATCTGTGCTTTCTATGCCTCAGTGAATAGGTCTAGTTATTTTGGGTTGGTATTTATACATCCTACATTTTCGTCTTATGTGAGCACTATTCTCTTGATGGATGATTAGTTTATATAAGCTATTGATGCAAGGGCTCCATTATTTAAATTTGTTAGCTGTGCACTGTAAATTAGAGGTTCTTCCCTCTTCTGCTTTTCTTCCCAGAAGTAGAAGAAAATACTGTTTTCAACTAAGTGTTTTGAGGAATTTGTCTAGAAGAGATGAAAAAAATTACTTTCTCTTTTTTGGTGTCTCTTTCTCCCACTTTCTCCAACCCCACAAAGCATCCATCAGTTCTTAGCTATTCTGGATGGCAGCAATACAAAGCCAGCTAGCTGTTCAACCTCCTCTCCATTAACTGTCAGGAATGCAATGAACTAATTATTTTCCCTACCCTTCAAGAATGGTTTTTCATGTTCTTTTTCTGGTGTGAAATACTGGAAGTGTTGTGCAAGTAGGTCTGAAATATTGGAATACTGGGGTAAGTTGGTGTAGAAATGCCCTCCGTTCTTTGGAGTTACAAGGAGAGGGCTAGGGCAGGAAAGTTTGGGGTTTTTTTGTTAGATGTCAGCTGATTTAGGCAGAAAGTAGTGATACAGGTGATCTGGCTATTATGCTTAATCACAGATGCAATGGCAGATGCTGGAACTGGCAGGAAGGTGTAAGCAGTTCTCAAAGGGTGCTGTGATGTGAAAATAGATAGAGATGAATTCCTTTTTCCTCTGCTGTTGTCTGAAGATTTGATTAACATAATTTTGCATCCTCTTCAGTTTGGAAAAAACCAAGAGATTTAGATAGCTTTGCATAGCTGTAGCACTTTGCATAGCTATTGCCAAGAGGCAAATCTACAGCATTTGAAAAAAACCCCAATAATTTAAAGGAAAGATTGCCTTGCTTTGTTCTCTCTCACCATTTCCTCTCCTAATCTTTTCTGGCCACTAGTAAAGGCTATTTCAAGAGATTGTAAGCCACAGACAGGATCATCTGTTAAAAATAGTAGCTGGCATTTGAGCCTGGGTGACTTGAGGTCAGGGTGATATCCTATGTACCTGTTTTGCGTGCTAATTGCTCAGGGATGACTGTTGAAGGCAGCACAAGTCTTGCAACTTTTTGGAAGTTGTTCAGCTACCCCAATCGTTATTGTGTACAGTGGTCTAAATAGGTGGGCATTTATTATGAAGTGATAAATGCTCAAGCTAGGGGCTGCTGCCAAAATAAATCTGATATGGATGTTGGTTACTGCCTTCTGGGTGTGTTTCATTATGACTTCTAGTAGAACAGTACAAATTTATGAGCTCTTGTCTGTTCTTGCTGGAAAACATTATCTGAAGAGTCTAATTCCTCTGTAGCATGTGTGGGAACGGCTGTGCGTTGACTCAGTTTCTCTAGGAAAAATCTCTCTTAATTGCAGCAAACTTGCAATTCTACTGTTAGAAAATAATTTTTGCTGCCAGGATGTGGAAGAAATGTCCATCTTTTTTAGCTGTGTCTGCTTCTGATGTCTGGTGTTTTTTCCACTTGGCAAAGGGTGCTAATGGTTTGTTCTTAAAGTAGGATTTTATTGCTGTGAAGTGGAAATGAAATTTTGTCTGTTCCTGCTGCTACCTAGACTTTTTCCTTCAAGGAATGGACTTAGCCCTTCATTTGTCCAGGACAACACCCCCCACTTTTCCTTTAAGTGAAGCAAGCCTGTTATTCACATATGCTGTAGAGTCATATAATTCCACTAGGAAAAAATTTGAAGGGTCAAGAGATTAATTTTCTTCAGCAGGTCCCTTAGGAAAAAGACTGCCTCAAAAGTAGCTGTGAGCATGCAGTCAAAGATGTACAAGGTCAGCCTGGGCCTTTCTTCCAGAGCATGTCCTTGCTATTGAGGATGGGCAGTTGCTGGTGGGTGTGAGGCTTTCTGGGGACTGGGAGAACACGTCCAGAACAGCCCATCACCCAGGTGAAACTCCTACCCATGCGCCTTGTCTTTGCTTATGTCGGTGTGCATGCATGCATAAGACGTGCTTTCAGAACCAGGCTGTCAATCCCTTGCCAACCCTCTGGAAACTTCTACTTACAAACATTTCCTGCTTTGGTGGCAATTAGGTGAGACAACGATCCGGTGTTTCTTCTGAACGTATCTGTTGCATCTGTATGTGCTGAACGTTATCTTGGATAATTAGTAAAATCCACTAAGGCAGGCAATGTATATCTTGCAGCGTGTATTTGTGGGAGTTCGTTCCTTGCTTCAGTATTTGATTTCAGTAAAGGAGACTGCTGCGAGGTGCAGGTGAGCGTGTTGAGCCTCTGTAAACCTAGAAACCAGCTGTAAACCCTAGACTCATTGAGTCACTGCCTAAGCTCTCAGAATGCAGGTGCATACTGGAGGGAGGATTATCTTGATATTTTTCTCTCTTAATAAGATATTTTACTTTGGAGAGGAAAAACCTGTACATATTCTATGATCCCATCTTCCAGAAGCCAGCAGCCTTATAATTTTGGCCACAAAGAAATGCACAACTAACAAGCAGATGGCAGTGAGTGCCCAGGAAGCCTGTGGCTGAATGGTATTAGGATGAACAATTTGTCATATTCTGGTGCCATAGACTACTTAATGAATGTGAGTAACTCCAAGCAGACCAGCATCTCACAACAACCTCATGAAAAATGAGGGAGGGCCAAAAGGCTTGGTGTAGTATCTCCCATACAATCTCCACGCCCAAATGAGCATCGTCTCTCTACTCCTGTGAGGCAAGGAGCTAGATCAATTAAAAACAGCAAGGAGTCCTGTAGGCTTCAAATGACTGAGTGCACAGTGGTGATAATCGGCTCACATTCACATCGGTGACATTCTTGCCCTCGTTTCACAAGATGCTAGTGTACAGCCTAGATGGGAGCCACCAGAGAACAGAGAAGGGCTGGCAGCTGATTTTTTTTGTCCAGTCCGGCCTTGGTCTTAACAGTGTTTAAGGAGATTGTATGTTTAGATAGTTTCTTTCTCATTTCCTTCCATAGCTCCTAAAGAAGGGAGGTGGGATTCTGTCTTTGAGGAGACCAACTGTCTGTATGCTGGTAACAGAAGTAGCTAATGAAGTTGTGCCCTGAACTTTTTGTCTCCTGGAATACAGCTTGTGATCCTGTCTTAAGGGAGTTACACGTATCGCCTAACTTCAGTACACAGCTAGATGCATCTCAAACATGCTTTGTAGGTCTGCTTTTATTTCCTGGGCCTGTTTATAGACTACAGGTTTACCAGGAAAATAAAACAGAGCCAGGAGTCAGGTCAGTTCTATAACAATTAAGCTGTTAGAAGAGGAGGGGTGGATGCATGGATGGGACCAAAAAGCCCAGCACAAGAACAAGACACCTAATCAAAAGCGGAGACTAAGGGACATCTCGTTATTATTTTCCACAGGCATTTCATTAGTTTTGCAGGAGGGAGGAAATGATTTGTGCTCGAAAAAGCTCTAGCAAGGCTTATTTTCACCTTCTCCTCCCCTTCGCCTTCTCCACCCTAATAAAAATCTTCAAATCTGCTGTTGAAAAAGCAAATTTTAACCTATGCACAACTTTATAGCTTTTCAATAAACAGCTTAAAGAATGCAAGGGTGTTTCAGACTCTTGAGAGACTGTATTGTCTGTCAGTAATACAAACAATCATCACAGATTAATACATAGCTCACAAAGCCTCATAGATCTGCCAAAATGAGGTCACTCCCGAGGCTTTGGATTTTATAAGTTGTTTATAAGCATCTGTACATGGGATATAAGCATCTACAGCAAGAAGGAGTTTCTGGGTTTTTTACTACCTCTCAGTTCTGGTTTATCTTGGAGTTTTTAGTCTGTAGGCAGAGGGGAAAGGAAGGTCATGGTCCTTAAAAAAAAAAGCAAACAAAATCCCCACCCCCCAACTGCACCACTAGTCTGATTATTCAAGAAAATAAATGCGTGGGCCTGAGAATTCAGTATTGCTGCAAATTTTTTGCAACTGTGTTCTTTTTTTTTTTTTTTTTTTGAGAAACTGTAAGAAAACGTGGTATTTGATAGAAATGCTGGCTGTACAGGACCTCTGGAGGTCATCTGATCCCAGCCTCCTGCTCAAAGCAGAACTGTCACCATTGCTGTATTGCATCAACCATGGCTTTGCCAAGTCTTGAAAACCACCAGAGATGGAGATTTGTAACCCCTCTGGGTAACCTGTCTGTGGGTCACACTGCCCTCCTGGTAAGAAAGACTTCTTTAATGTGCAACCTGAACTTCTAAGCTGCCGTCTGTGGCTGTTGCTCCATGTTATATCATCCAGTACGGCTGAGAAGCATTCATGTCACTCTGTCATCTTTGCAGTTCCCCTTCAAATTTTAGCTGGAAGCTAATTAGATTACTCCTTAGTCTTTTGCCTGCTAGACTAAAAAAGCCCACATCCCTCAGCACTCCTTGTAGGAGTCATTGGAGGCCTCTGGACCCTGTCTTGACATCCCTCTTGAACTGGGGGGCCAGGATGTAGTATTCAGTGTGCAACCTCACCAGCACTGAGTGGGGAGGAATGGTAACTTCCCATGACTGGCCAGCCGTGGCCCTCTTAATGTCGCCTAGCACGTGGTTTGCCTTACAACAGGAGTGCATGTTTTCAGCTTTTTCAGCCTGACACCTGTTGTAACACGCAGGTCCTTTTTGGCAGGGCTGATCTTCCCATCTGTGCTGATCATGGGATTATTCCACCCCAGGTACGGGACTCTACACTTCTCCTTGTTGAACCGTGTGAGGTTTCTCTTGGCCCAGTTGAGTTTCACAAGGTCCATCGGGGTTGAGGTTCTGCCATTTGCCTCTTCAACTACCTCCTCTAACTTAGTATCGTCCGCAGATTTGCTGGGGGTGCAGCTGTGCCTGTATCAAGATTGTTATTAGGATGTTGAGCATTATGGGCCCTTGTGTTGATGTCTGGGCTGCTCTTCTTGTTACTGGCTGCCAGCTGCATTGAAACAGGTTGAGGAAAACTGGAGCCAAAATAGCAGCACTCAGCGGCTAGTTACTGTGAATGCTGCGAGCCCTTAACAGCTTTTACCTTGTAGGCTTCTGAATTATTGAATCCACTACAGTGGTGGGCAAGACAGGTATGCCGCACTCAACGAGTGGTCATCCTGCTGTCCTCATCCCTACCAGAAGCTTATGCAGGATGCTGCGGGGCGGTCACTGCAATCAGAGTGATCCCTGAAGACAGGCACTGCTCCAGCAACTCTGCTGGGTGACTGATGGAGGAAAGTTCCTGTTTTTAAACATGTTCCCTGTTGTACTTTGCACAGCAAATGAACCGTGTGATGTTGTTAAAAGAATGGAAACATCTGAAACTTGCCTCTTTCTGAAGAGTGTGACTGGAACACAGTTAATCATTATCTATTTGGTAGTAAGCAAGTACGTGTTGCTGGTAGCAATTAAACTATTGTTTTAAAGATTAATGAGTGGGAGAGACATTGGTTTCACAGTAACAAACAAGTGCCTTTTAGAGCAAAGGCCTTGGGCCAGCACGTGGTGTGCTGGTGCCTTGTTCTGAACAGCAACCGTGTGTTCCCTTCATGCTCCAGCTTACAGTGATTTTGTAAACAGATTCTTCATGCCTTCTATTGGCAAAAACACAAAGATGCTGAAATAAAGTGGGTGTCAACACCTTGGCAGTGCAGGATGAGTTAGGTTCACCTGGATAAATGAGAGGCCCATTTTGTAAATACCTGAAAATAACCGAACTTTGCTGACTGCCGTTTCTAATGGGAAATTTGCTGGTTGTGTTAGTGATGTCCTTTTCATGAATTTACCAACACTTGTGGTCTGGTCCTCTGGTGAGGGAGGCTGGCTGAGGGCAGAAATTCTGTAGCAGGCTTGGCCCCGCAAAATGTACCCTCTGCATCTATTTCTGGCAACCTAGCTTGGCTGTTAGCTGCGTGCACATGTGCTCACTGGTCAGAGGCTGGGCAGTGTCTACCAGGGTATGTTAGATGTCAGCTAACCTCAGATGAATGCTATAGCTGTGTTGCACCATGTTTTGGTGTCAGTGATACTGTGCAGTCCCGGATAACTAGGTAGGCAAAAACAAAAATTGGAGATTAGATGAAATGAGGAAGAGGAGTATATATCTTGGTTGATGTTAACGCAGAAGATTGAAGCTATGTGTGGTAGGGTGGGAAAAATCCTCTATTAGGTCAGCTGGGCAAGGGCTCTGGCTGCAAAGGGGGATTAGGGCAATAAAAGCTATGTGGACTAAACAGAAAATTGTGTTTCATAACTAAAGGGTACAGGGTTTTCTGCTTTGAAAGTAGGCAAGCAGATGTGTCTATGCTGGCCTGAAAATCTGTCTGTATGCCACTGCCAATTGTAGAAGAATGGTTGCATTTTTAAAAGTGCCTGGTTTTGTTTTCTTCTATTAGCTTGCGACGGCTTAGCTTTTTTGGTTTCATCACTATCTTTAGCTAATAATATAATCCAGCTGTTGTGCATGGTTCCCTTCTGTGCGAGGCCCTGTGTAAGCTAAGCATGAGGGTGCAGCTTTTATCCCCCACCAAAAGGGATTTGTCAGGACTGAGTTCCTTTCAGCAACATATTAATAGCTCGCTGTTACGAACCCTGTTAGTACCCCTTTAATTTTACATTGTTTTTTATTTTAAAAGTTGACATATTTTATATTGCAGTGCTCCATTTGCTTCTGCGAGCGCTGCTACTGTGTACCACCTCTTTGGGAGCTGGCTGCTAAGTTTGGGGCTGTGCGTATCAGAGCCAGGGAGATCAGTGGCAGGTGATCTGATGAGAGGAGATCGCCTGTGTGGAAGAGCACGGGGTGGATAGTGGCGAAGAGAAAGCTCTCAGCCATGAGGAGAGGTAGAGAGGAGCGAGCTGGGTGGGCAGAGCAGGACTCTTGGGCGTGCTGCTTGTTGCAGGGGAGGGATTTACTGCTGTGGGAGGCTCGGTTGTAGCAGGTCGCTTGTGGAGTATTGAGTTGAAGAGGAGGGATGAACACAGTGGCAGAAAGAGTTGGTGGTCTGCGCAGATGGCGTGCGACAGACTGCTGTGCTGCTTAATTGCGTTTCTCAAGGGGTCCTATTTTACATTTTACTCTAACGGGGGAAGGGGCTGCAGTGGTGAAGACATTCAGTTGAGTTTCCTGGCAGAAAGCACTGATGATGAGGCACAATGAGCTCCCAGTCACTGCGGCAGTGGGAGCTGGGCACAGGTTCCCCAGTTCCCAAGGTGTCGAGGCTTCCTTGTTTTCAATAAGGGGTTTCACTGGCCTAGCTCCTGACTCTTTTGAAAGAGATGCTCACTTTTATATCGGATAGACTCCATCAAGCACCAGCAATGTGTGTGATAGGCAGAAAGTTGACATCCCACTTGCCTCCAACCTCCCTTGGAGATTTTTGTCCTCACCCCTAGTACATTTTCCCTCATGCCACCCCAGGGCTAAACCTTTCTCAACTCGAACACCAGTTTGTGCTTGAAAGCAAAATAACCTAGTTTTCAGCTGTTCATTTGAACTTTGAATTCTGGTCTTTTGAGAGAAACAAGTGCTGTCTAAAATGAAGTTCATACACAATGTGAGGAGGTTGGATGGAGACGTGAGCTCCTGTTGTTCTCTGTGGTTTTAAAAGCACATGAAGAACATGGCTACTCTCTCCTTCATCAAACTGAGTGACCTGCAGGCTTGAGACTGAAGAGCGCGAGAGCAATCTGTCGGTGATGGTGCAGAACAACTTGTACATGCTGGAGGGAGTTTTAAATGAAAGCTAATTATGGAATAACTGTACTAACTAAAAAGTGTTTGAGTATCCTTCTTCACATTGGCAAAACCACAAACCTGTTTATGTTTCTCTAATGACTAATGTCTCATTCTTTACTCTAGCATTTGGCTTTTTTCCTTCCCAGGCTTTCAGCAAGTTGCTTAAAATAAAAGACTGTAGACTGACTTCAGCTAACTGTTGAAGCTAAATTGCTATTTGGACTAACTCTTTTGCTTAAACCAAAAAGCATTTTGTGTTCCAAAACAGTGTTTCCAAATGGCCATTGCAGAGTAGCATTTAACAAATGCAGCTGCGAGAGAACGGTTTTGTTTCAGTTTTCCATTTGCCCACACAGTTATGGGGCATGAACCTGAATGTGGCCAGAGTTATGGGCCTGCCTGTTAACAGCTTCAGCTGTCAGTGTCCTACAGGTCCAGGTGCAAGTATAAATCTAGCTGAACTGTAAATTTAGCTTCTGGTTTTCTTATCATAAAGAACATTTTTCCGCTGTGCAGCCAATTGTGCTTTAGAAGCTTCATCAGAGGAGCTACTAGTACTGCAAGCTGAAATGAATGTTGTTTTCCATGGGGATTTAGTAACTGAGCTCCTAATGCTCTGGAGACTTTTTTGCTGGCTTAGATGTGTTGATCCCTGCCCCAGGTATCTGTGCCAACAGAAACTTTCAAGTGCTGATGCAGTTACGATGAGAAAACTGTACTTCTGTGTTCGCATTCCCCCTGGGATCTGGTTTTAGTAGAGTTTCGAAAGCAGTTACTTGCTGGTGCAGTTCTGCCTGTGCTAGGAATAGGTTGCCAGTCTGTTTTCCTGTGTTTGTAAGTTGTTTCTTGCACGGGCAGGCCCACTGCTGCAGCAGAGCAGCCACGGAGCTGAAGCCTTCACTGGGGCTAGGCTTTGACAGCCTTATTGCCTGGAAGTTATTGGGACCTGGCTCTCTCGCGTAGGGTCTTCCATGAAAATCAGTCCTGCCCTTCCTCCCAACATTCTCAGCACTGTTCTGCAGTACTTGGTGTGGGCTCTTACTGGAGTCTTGCATTTTATTTCACTTTTAAAAATCCCGTCTCAAAACTATTTTAATGGAAAACTTTCGGTCTTTATTTGCATTTGATCCCTTTACTAGCATACGTCAAACTTACTGGAAGAAAAAAAAAAAACTTGTGAATTTTTGGAGAATTCAGCAGAGGATATTTTCAGGACTAAGATTCGGGCTTCTCACTCTGTCCTTTGTTGGAAGCTTAGGTTGAGCCTTGTTTAAACATCCTCAGGTGGCTTTTCCTGTGCTTAGTGGATACCATGGTTTAGGTCAGTTAGTGGCTAAACCAAAATACTCTTTAGCCAGGCTTATTCTGAATTTATAAAACGTGTTAATACATTTGAAACAGGCAGCTGGTGACTGGGGTGGTGAGGAGATGTAATGTGTGGGTTTTTTTCTTTGACTTTCTAAGAGACCATATTAACGTTGAATTTACCCCAGCATGCTGTTCATCCACTAATACTGGCTCAAAGCTCTGTGCTGCTTTGGGATGTGCAGTCCTGCATGGAAATTAACACTTTAATGCCCTGGCTCTTCACAAAGGCTTTAGGCAGGGTGGTGTGGTGTAAGTTGCCTGAAAGCAGCAAAGGGCATGGTTAGATGAATTTCTCTTCTGTGGAAAATGCCAGCAGCCACTTCAGAAGGAAGTGCATCAGGGACTTTGGCTGGAAGGAAGTTACTGCGCTGATTGTGATGACTTTGATTTCCCTCCCCAGCTAGTAGCTGAAGGACCTCTGACATGTAACTCCTATTTTTCCACGGTCACTCTGGAGTGAAGTGCCCCTTTGTGTGATAGGGGGAAGTAAGAAGGGCTTGCTGCTATTTCAGGACATTGTGAGGGAAACTTAGTGTGCTTTATTTCCTTTTGAGACTTCTGTTTAAATTAGGAGTCTGTCTCCCCTGCCGTGGGGCAGGGAGGGAGGGGTTTTTCCCATTACCTTTACAAATAACTGTGGTGTCTCAAGTATTTCATGCAGCTGGTGTTGAGGAGGCATAGCCAGCTTCTTTGCTGGAGAAATGCACCATTGTTCTACTTATTTGCCATTTTGTATCAGGGATTTTTAGCCACTTCCCAGATGACCACTGCTTCTTCACACTAAAACCTCTTCCTTTATTCATAAGACTTCATCTTCCTCAATTTAGTATTCTGTATGTCAGAGTCCTTTCCCCTGTTTCAGCCTCAGGCTCCTTCTCTGTATATCATGACATGTAAAGTTTTATTTGTTATTTTGTTCTGTCAGTCGTGTCTTGTCAAAGACATTTCCCATAGGTATAAACAGGGTAATTCCTTTTTTTTAAATCACTGAAGCGTAAACGAAAACTGTCTTGACAGTGCTGGATGTTCGATTAATTGAATGTGAAGCTTACATTTGAAGGGTGGTGTTTCAGTGCAAAACAGCTCAAAAATACTCCTTTAGATAGAAATTTATGAAATATATAACATAGAAAAGTTCAGGTAGATTTTACTTTTGAGCTAAACAAGGTATTTGTGCATCAACCTCAAAAGGGCTCTAGAGCAGTAAAGTGCTGATGCAATTAAGAGACAGCAAATGAACACAAAAGCTTCAGAAATAAAAAATTTCTGATGAAGGAAAACAATGTGAAACCTGCATGTTTGAAAGCCTGAATGTTAAAATTGCTAGTCATTCAGTGATAACTATAAAAAGAGAGGACATCTCTATCTTAAAAACCCCTCCCCAAAACCCAAACCACAACAAACAAACAAAAAAATCCCAACCAACCAACCAAAACTCAGCCAACACCAGTAATTTGTTTATGGATATTCTATGTCTATTTGTTGTAGAGTCACCTATTTTGAACATTTAAGACTTGTCACTGGTACTAAAGTGCAACACTGCAAGACTGCTGAACTCTGTGATGGTTTTTGTCACCGCGGTACCACTGAAACATGCAGTATGCCTGGCATTATTTCTGCTTTATTGGCTGCTCTCCCTTTTTGGGTTCAACAGGCAAGGGCTTGATGCTGTGTTAGGGACCCTGGCGGGCTGATGCTCAGGTGTGAAAAACGGAGGTGGCTCCAGCCTGCAAGATGGGATGTGAGCATTTTACTTGAGGACTGTTCAGAGTGGGATTTGGATATGGTGAGAACCTTGTTACAGCCTTCAGGAGAGGTGAGGGTGGTCTGTAAATGCAATGTCTTGGAGAATTTTTTTTGGTCCAGAAAAAAGAGATCACAGCCCATTGATTAGATGGCTTTAAGCCGTGCTTGCTTGGCTGGGAAGGTTGTATATTGTTTTGGAGGAGTCTTTGATCTCACAGCAAGAACCATATAGTTCATCAGAAGACTCTTTTCTCCCCTGCTTTCATGCAGACACTTGAAGGTGCTTCCTTCAAGCTCAGACTTTGTGTTATTTTGCTGAAAAGAAGCAGCGGTTTCCAAAGGACATAGCAGGGCCTTTATCTGTGTTTCACATGCATTGCAAATTCCCTTGGTTACCTCCGTGTCTCTGTACTGGGGACTTGCTGCACCAGTTCTGTCCCAGCAATAACAAAGTAGAAGAATGTCCACAGAATTAGCAGCCACCTTCTCAGAAAACTTGTTTATGCTTTAGAGCAATGTAATACTTCCAAAACATTTCCTCAGCATGATTAATGGTGCACCAGATAAAAATCCACCCTGACTAAACTCAGGGAGTGCCATTCTCAATGTATTCTTGACATGCTACAAGTTTGCTATTGCGTTTTCTTTTGTTATGTTTGTCAGTGATTTAAACCTACCTCGCAAGGTATTTATCTCTCAGCCAGGTGCTTATTTGTAGGCCATCAGCTGTGCGTTTTTTGATTACAAACACCATGAGGCAGTTCTTTGCAAATTACCTGTTTGGGTGGGAACTGCTGTCTTAGCAGTACTTACTCCAGTGAGGAAATATGTGTCACTTCCAAGTAAAAGGTTGGGAAACAGTAATGCTGGTGTGGTGTTTTTAAAGTCCCGGGATTAGTGTGGTAGATCTTCTAAATGTGACCGTGAGGGTTCCTTTGTCTCTGATCCCAACTTTTTTTTTGCCTCTTTTTTAGGCACAGCTGGAAGCTCAGAGGGCGACTCAGGATTTTCAGAGGGCCACTGAAGTGCTGCGTGCTGCGAAAGAGACCATTTCACTTGCTGAGCAGAGGCTACTGGAAGATGACAAACGTCAGTTTGACTCTGCCTGGCAAGAGATGCTCAACCATGCTACTCAGAGGGTAATACAAACTTGCCCCAGCATCTGTCTTTTTCATATTTTGTGTTCTCCTGTGGTGTATGAGGCCTACTTTCTAAAAGACCAAATTTTTGTATTGCTCCAGATAAACGACATGTAGGAAATGAAGCTACAGAAAATTATGAAGCCTAAGGTTAAATTATTTGGGCCTTGGGCTACAACTGGGAAAACTATAGTTCTATCTGGCTGTGCTAGGAGCTAGTGGAATAGATCTAAAGAAGAAAAAAGTTACCACCTATGTAATAGGGATAAACAATGTTTTAAGGCATATCTGCATTTGGAGTTACGCCAGAATAATTGCACAGGGATGGCTATTCCTGAATACACGTGTTATGGAAACTCTTACTCTGGAAAAACAGGGACATGTTCCAATTTTAGTATAACCTGTTCTTAGTATGGAGTCAGTTGAACAAGGCATTTTGCTTTGGAAACATGTATTTGAATGTAGAATTACTCAAAAATGTGTGCTGCATTTTAAGCTTGCACACTGCTCTATCCTGAATTAATTTTCAAATTTATACAAGGTCTTACCTCCTTTGTAAAGTCTTTTTAAATCTACAGAAGAGATGCACTGTCTAACAATGAAAGGTGGTATTCATTTTAGCATCTGTCAAGAAGAATTTTCCTGTCATTTGCTGTGTCTTTTTTTTCCTGTTTAAAAAAAAAAAGGCAGAAAGGTTTTTTTTTAAACATGAAAGAACCAAAAATAGAAGTTAAAAACCTTTGTTCTGTCAGAGTTCCCTTAATACGCCAGTGAAGCTAAACTTGCTATTCCAAATGTGCTAGCTTGCTGTACAATGTTCGTGTTGTCTTGCAGTCCTCAATGCAGTAGCACTGTTCTGTTGCAGAAGCTTCTCGGTTATAAGAAAAGCCTCTCTTTCAAAGTGAATTGTAAAAACCAGCTGCCTGATGAAGAAACAGGGAACAAAAAGGATGTTGGCTGTGTGTAGGGGAGGGATGGAAAACCTGGTATATGTTAAAAAAGAGAAAACAAACTCTAGGGTATTGTTTTTGTTATTGTCCCTGTTATCATTAGGTATTTGCAGATCTGTTAACCTCTGTGTGTTTCTGAAGGGAGCCCCACCTTTGCAGTGTGTGTGTGCCAGGACAGCAGCAGCTGTCGTTTTCCCTGGTTGTTATCCCTGCTTAATATGAGCAAAGTCCAGAAATGCATACACAATTTTTGATTCTCAGAATAGACAGGGGAGAAAACTGGAAGCATCTAAGGAGTTGCTTAGAGCTCCTGACTGCTGAACTGCTGAGATCTGGTGGAGAATGAGAGCAACCATGTACCAGCTGCCTCTCTCTAGCTGGCATAATGAAAACTTGTGTTGGGGTGGGTGAGGAAAGAAATGCTAGCAATTTTGAGAGTTCAGATGGATTCCTCTTTTCCTTGGCTATTTCAAGGGGATCGCTGTGTCCTCCTACAACCCTTAATCCTTCCCTGACAGTCTGTGAGAGGAGTACACCTGAGATGGGCAAACCCAGTGATTTAGAGCAGAAGATGGCTGCTGACAGTGTTTGGTGGAGTCATGCTGGTGATGTTGATATGTATCATCACCGAGTGCAGCGTATCTGTGTGTCGGAGGACTGATTCAAACCATAATGTCTCTGATGGTTACAGCAGAACCGTAAATAGGAACCTTAGGCTTGTTTACCACTGTTATAAAATCTCCTAGGCACAGACTGGATTGTATAGAGCAGCTGATGGCTCCTTGAATGGAAAGTGTGTTACCCAACTCTTCCTGGTGCTTAAAATAGTCTGGGTAAGCTCAGTTCCCAGAAAGCACCCACCTGCACCTTTTCAGGGTACAGCAGGTTTTGAAAGAGTTACGTGGAAGTTTGTCTCGTGATTTTCATTGGCCAGACTGGAGGCCTTAAGGCTAGGGCCAGAGCTAAGAAGAGTGAAAATGCTGTTGGAAGTCCTGACTGAACAGACCCAGCATTAGTTTGTTTGGAGTGCTTGGCTGAGTTTTATAACTTCTTTAGGAGCAGAGTGAATAATTCCTTGGTTTCAGTGCATGCAATTAGTGAAGTGCTCAGTGTTCAGTGAGGTAAACAGAATAACTGGGATCTCGAGGAGCAGAAAACATCATAATTCCCTACCAAGCTATGAATGAAAACAGGTTGGAGCATGAGATCTACTAGAACAAAAGTTCTCCTTGATTGCCACAGTGTTGCTGTTAACTCCGATAGTTAACTGCTAATTACATTAGAATTGCTAATGGCAAAAACTGTTTCTGAGGGTAAAGGCTGAGGGTTAAGAAATAGAATTCCTCTACTTCCTTCCACATACAAAATCACTCTCAGAAAAAGTTTTTTGCACTCTAGTTGTTTGGATTTGTTAGCTTCTTTCATGAATCTATAAATGACAGTTGTACTGGGCCTTGTACAGCAATGAATCAAATGCAGAAAAGCACCTCTGTGCCAAATGTTAGAAGTGGGCTACTAATTAATTTGTTTCTCTATTGATAGAAATGTCAGGCAAGAGTAAAGGTGGTTTTATTTGCTATTCACAGGCAGAGGCAGCAGGCTTTATTGAATTAATCTGAAATTTGGAACAAAACCCGAGCCCTGTAGCAGCTTGGTAGCTGACAAACAATGCAAACAGAGAGCATAAAGGAAGAGGGTAGGCAAAAGAACAAATGAGACACTTGTGGGGTTTTTTTTATACAGGCATGTATGGAAATACTGCCAGGTTACTTTTGCACTTGACCCAATGGATGTGGACAAAGACTTGGGTTCCAGAGTACCAAACAGGAAAAGCTGTTTGCAGACCCTCACTGGGAGGAAATGGAGATAAGGGTTGCATGTTATAATTGCTTTTTCATTTCTTCATAGACTGAAAAGCTATTAACACTATTTTTAATGTGTCAGTCTAATGGGTTACTGTAAACAAGGCTTTTGTAGCCACTGATATAGAAAATCATATAATTAAACTGATGAGAAATAGGAGAGTTACTGAAATTTTGCTTATCCTGGGTGGGCTGGAAGTGTAACATGTGGAAGATGGTTTTTATTTGCGGAGCAGACAGGACTGGCATGAACAGGTACAGGGAGTACAGGCTGTCACTCAGCAATTTTTTTTTCACCTGGCAGTTTGAGCTATGTTTCAAAGGAAGCTGGGTGCCTAAATAGGAGCTCGATGCCTGCCTGCCTGTGAAGATGCAACTAATCCCTGTAAATGTCTGTGCTTGATCTGTGTGATGACCACTAGTGACTGTGATGCTATCCTGCCAGTCAGGCAGCTGCTTTACCCGTTTCTACTCTTACCTTGATGTGTATTTTGGGGTAAATTCCTGTGTCTTTTTTCTTTCTAGATGTCCATTTCTCCACAGATCTTAGATCAGTGTAATGACACCTAGGCTGAGATTTAGCTCATCAGTTTCAGGTGTCTAGAACATTACTTTGTATGTCCCAGTTACTTGCCTAAACCTCTATTACAGTCAAAGGAGGCCTGATCAATAAGTTGACGACGGTACCTGGAGAACAATTCATGTGACCAGAGGGGCAAGTTCATTGTAAGGTGAATTCTCTGTTGATTATAATGGAAATGTAGTCACTTAGCTTGCATGTAGACAGGTTTGATGAGCTCTTAACCTGCCTGGAGAAGAAAAAGTGCTGTTCACTGTTAGTCATTGGCTTACCAGGTTTTTGGTAACTGCAGTTTGTCTCTAAAATTTGGAGAAAATGTTTTGGGGAAGTGGAAGTGTGTTGCCTATCTGCTAGTACCTTGAGTTATAATGCTGCAGTTTGGGGTGCAGAGAGCAGGGCTATAAAAGGGCCAAAGGATGGAGAACTTTGAAGGGATGAAGGAGAGGTCTTCACATCTATACTCCTGTTGAAAATCATTCACAAATATGTACAAAAGGAAAGTGCTGACAGATGCGTTACCTCAAGTTTGAGACAAGCTGGAGCAGAAAGGAAGATCCTTCGTGAATTTCAAGAGAAATTGCTAATTTCTAATTCCCGATGCAATCTGCAGTCTTAAAAAGGTTCTGCTTTTACAGTCTTTCCTGAGATATGTTCAGTTCATAAATTCTGGCAGGGAGAAGAAATGTTTTGGCTCTTGATCCTGAGACATTTTAAAAAGGGAAGGGATGAGGGGAGAGTGAAGAGGGAGGAGGCATGCTCCCTCTTGGTTTAATCCGGTTTGTGAAGCCCCCTTTGATATTACACCATGAAATACCATCTGTCAGTGTAAAATGCTTGGGTGCGTTCACGATGTAGAGAGAAGAGATACTTCCTGCAGATAGAAATACTTGGAGAAAAAAGGGGGGAAAGAAGTCTGTGAAAAGAAACAACAAAAATACCCACATTCTTCCCTGCCCTAATCTCTCTGTCACTTCACCCTGGAAATGCAGGGGTTAAATGCAATCCCTGGTATTGTTGATTCTGTCCTCCCGGTTTACTGATTTTTGCATTGTCTCTTACCTCTCTTATTTCTAATTCTTCCTCTAGAAGAGTCATCAATTTAATTTTTTGAGAAAGAAACAGTTGTCCAAAGTAATTCTCTGGCTTAGATGCTCAGCTTTGCTTAATTTCACTGATAGATTTTTCTTTCGCACCTGTTGTTATTACTGAAATTTTGCCTGGAGTCCATCTTTGACTTTAGATCATGCAAATCTCTTGGGGGGAACAAAGCTACTTGTACAGACTTACTCACTAAAAATATATATTCTACACCAACCTTCCTTTCCCAGACATCTGGATTGGACATAGGGGGTAGGGAAGGAGAGAAGAGGAATTGATTGATGCCTGTGGGATTTTGTTGTGGTTTTTTTTCCCCAAAGTTGTAGCCTGTGCTACTTGGGAGAATAAGTTCTGCCTGGAATTGGTGATCTAGTATTTAAGGACAGGTGTGGGCTACAGAAGTGTCCAGTGAATGTGTGGGCATCCTAGATGTTCACCCACTCTGGATGTTTTTGTGTAAGAGTCCCCAAGGGTGTGAATGGCAGGTACAATGTAAGGAGGAGAGGTGTGTCTTGAGCAGTCTTAATTTGAAAAGGTGTCATCCTCACTTTTATCTCTGCCTTTTTCTAAGTAATGCTGTTGCATCTGTGATGGCTTAGGAGCATCAACAAGGCAAGGCTGGTGGTAGAAGCACAGTGACTGTTAAACAAAACAGCTTATTTGGTAACTGTGTCCAAAAGCTTGTTTACAAGTCCATGTAAGACTGCTTTTTCCCCAACTGTATTATTAGATCTGATAAAAAGTACTTCTTTCCCACACAAGCCTTGTTGGTCATTTCTAAGACCTTTTTAAAAGGTGATGGGTTTCCTTAGCTGGTTGTGCATTGAACCTCTCAGATGTAGAGGTGGCAGCATGGCTTGCAGTCTGTTTCTGTCAGCCTGCCCTGGTGGACAGCTTCTCGATTTAAAGCCCATCTGGCTTTTGTGAAGGGGTGGATGATCTTTTTGTTTCTTCTTGTCTGAATGAAATACTTAAATCCATCTTGGCAGGTGATGGACCTCCACAGAGATACCTCATAACCTTCCCGGTATTGTCCTCAGCCTCGGGCATGCACCTTGGGCCACTGTCCCAGGGGAAAGGGACAGGCTGTCTCTGGCCTCTCCACAGGCTTGTGTGGGTAATGTGAGTCCGATGGCAGAATGCCCACAGGAAAACAAGGGAGTGGGGGGAGATGGTTTTCCTTACATCACTGATTTCTCAAAAGGATGAAGTATACAACCTTTTTTTTTTTTTTTCTTTCTGGAAAGGGTAATGAATGTGGGTATATATGGCTGGCAGCAAATCCCATATTTTGTCAGATATTTTGAAGTGTTTATGATCTGTCATCCTCAAATCCCGGTTCTGCAGGGTTGAGCATTTCTGTGATGTTTGATGTGAAAGATGTGCAAAATCAACATGATACTGGACACCTAACCTGCTTTATGACTCTGATGCTGTTAGTACTTATCATGTGGTTCATCCCAGTTATCAAAGTTGATGCTAATATTACCCCAGGAATGGATGCGAGGGATTGACATTTAATTGAGCATTGGCAAATTCCAGCCACTCTGTTATTTTGTAGCTTCCAGCATTTTTAAATTGCAGTTTCCTTGCCATGCTACAAAGAAGGCAAACCAGCTTCTGTGCAGACTTTGGAGACTGCATTTTAATTTAAGACACTAACATGCTAAAACCAGCCTTGTCTGACATATTTCACTATGGAAAGTCATTGCATTAACCTAGCTTTCAAACAGTTGTTCAAGATAAGAGGCTGCAGCTTGTTTTCAGGATGCAGGAGAGAGCCTATTAGGAATCTGATAGATTTTTTTTTTTTGACCTTTTTTTGACAGTGGATGCCTTATTTATATCTATTTATATATAAAATAGTTGAAGGGTGTTGGAGTTGAGTATATTATTTTACATCTAATCAAAAGAGCCTTTAGAAACCTTTCTTTCTTGTAGTTTGAAGTTCTGTAGCAACTCCTTTGTTTAATAGTAAGTGGTGTGTGCAGGAGAGCAAAACGTGGCCTCCAGTTGTGGCAGCAAGAGCTTCTAGTTGATGATGATGCAGTTCAGCCTTGGCATGTAGCAATTTCACGCTTTCATTTAGGCATCAGAAAGGACAACGTGAGTTTTCGTGAAGGGAGCAGCACTCCAAGCAAGTCAAAGCTGACTGTACTCTTCTCCCTGTTCAGTTCAGCGTGAGGGCTAGGACACTTTCAAGAGATTAGAGCTTTGTGGGTGAGGTTATTTAAAATCAAGATATCTTGAATATTCTCTCTGGAGCTGAGAGCTCAGATGCACGTTCTGGTGGTGGGAGCCAGTTGGAGCAAATTTGCATGAAGTTGTGGAGTAGTTGGTTTCACAGCTGAGACATTTTGAAATCCAGTACTGGAGAAAATCAAGTCCTGCCATTTTTTGTATGGATACCTTCATAGCTGCAGGAGGGGGAGCCTGAAAACTGCCTGCTTTCTCCTCATTGCCAGACCGATGGAGAGGTGTCACCACTTTTCTTTCTTTAAACATATCAGTTACCTCCCTTTCTGGATCTTGACTGCTAGTGCGTTAAAGAAAACATTTTCTGTCTTAGACGTTTTCTGACATTGCAAATTTGCACGATAAAATTACCCTGGATTTAATTACTGGCGAAGTGTGACTATGGGGTACCAGCAGAGCCAGCTAATGGGGGGACACTTACTTTTCCTGTTACTTTTGTAGACTCCCAATTGCTGCAAAATGCCACGGCCGTGAGCGCTTGTTTATAAAGCTTTGAAGAAATGATTGCCTGAAGAATTTGCTCGCTTGTGTGCAGGGCTGCAGCCCGACTGGCTTGCCGCTCATGGAGAGCAGCTCACGTGCTGGGCCTGGGACTGCTGCGTGTTAACCATCTGCCAGCCTGCACAGCGGCTGGTCATCAGCACAGCTTCTCCCCTGCATGGTAGGGGTGTCAGCTCGGGGTGCGAACCTCTCTGCATTTTTGGTCTTCAAACCGTGATTTCAGGCTGGTCAATTTTTTTTTTTTTAAGAGAAAAGCCGGCTTCCTGGCTTTCAAATGGGCCGGCTGTGGTTGGACAGACTGTTTCTGGTGACTGGTGATTCAAGCTGAACGGCATTTCAGTCCTCCCACGGCTGCGGCTGGTTTTCAGCCGTGTCCTGAGGGTGGGCACCGCAGCAGCGAGGGGCTGAACAGCCTGCTGGGTCCCTGCGGGGAAAGGCAGGCTCCTGTGGGAGAAGCAGGAGGGGACAGAAATAACATGGTGAAATGTAACTGGGTGGCTTCTGCTAGCAGCGCTCTGCTCCTGAATATCTAACTGGGTTTAAATATGGATGATCCCAAAATTTGAGGCTCTTCTGAACTTCCCGTAAGAGATGTTATGCAAGAAGCTGCAACACCTCTGTCATAACTAGCACAGTGTTTGCAAATCTGACATATTGCTGCTCCTTTCAGGAAAAGACTTTTAAGTAGGTTCACTGAAAGTAATTTTTTCTATACCCTTACTCTCCTGACATGAGCTGATTGGAGAGATTATGAAGCTGCTGTTAATTAAAATAACAAGAAATGGATCATTGTGTCTTGCCACTCAACCTGTATTTTCCCTATTCAAGGTCATGGAGGCAGAACAGACCAAAACGAGAAGTGAGTTGGTTCACAAGGAGACTGCAGCCAAATACAATGCTGCCATGGGAAGGATGAAACAGCTGGAGAAGAAGCTGAAAAGAGCCATCAATAAATCAAAGTAGGTTTTACACTTGGAGACGAGTTTAGTGATGAAGTTTGTTTGTGGGAGATAACGATTCTGTGCAGGTTTTCAAACTTGTGAAAGTGTGTTACCCTTTGTATCTCTCCCTTTGGGCATCTGTCTGCATGTGGCAGCCTCGCAGCAGAACTGGTACTGGTATTAGTCCTTGCATTTGTTGTCCTTCTAAGTGTCTTTTGAAGCACCTGAATTAATAGACAGGTGAACTAAATGGGATAAGAAACCTTTTCTGGGCATGTTCTTAGTCTTGTTCTAGTGCATTGAACCCTTTGGTGGCGTGTGACTTGAGAAACAGGCTCATGGGATTCACGTAGATGCTGCCTACAGAACCACAGAGCTCTGTGTGTGGATATTTTGCAGTTTAGGTGTGTTTGCAGTTTAGTTCTTATTTTTAGATAGGAGAGCAACAAAGCAAGTGACAGAAACCTGAAAGGTGCGAGACTGCATCAGAGTAGCATGCTGTACATCAGACTTGTTTACTTCCTAATGCTGCCGTAGCAAAGGTGTCCGAGAGCTGTTCTTGGGGAAGGAAACACACTTCAGAGAGCATAGCTAAGCAGCAAGTGTCATTAATAAATGTATCTGCATTTGTGATGTGCAGTTTTGCTGTTGCAGAGAAGTTGAAACAGCTTTTTGTTCAGAACCTGTTTAGATTTTGGCCCTGCTTACAACCTATTCTTAATCCTTTTTATATTTCAGTTGTTTTCTTTATATTTCCAGACTGCAGCTTGTCTAAACAATCTGCTTGCTGTATTTAGCTTTTAATCCCTCCATCTAAAAATTACTTTTTGGTGAAATTGGTCAGCTAAAATCTATTTTGATTGGTGTTTGCTCAATTCAAGAAAGGATTAGCACTTCTCAAGGAAGATTCAAGCATGTTTGCTAAAACAGCGTAGCAGCATGGCTTCATAGAATGAGCTGCATGCTGTCTGTCTAGCACTGCACAAGGACTGTGAAAAACATCATCAGATCACTAAATGACAGATTCCTCTGGAGAAGAGCAATGTCTGAGAAGCGGTTTGGCTGCTAGGAGTTCCCTCCTTACAATAAGATTTAAAATAAAGACCCTGACAAGTTGTCAGTGGGGTCCTACATAGCTTTTTATAACAATGATGGTGCTGAGCCTGATGCCCCAGCTGCATCTTGTGTGATTTGCCTTCTGAGTCTTCATTTCCTTGCTGAAACTACCCTTGTAGGGGTGTTGGCATTCTCCTCAGGACAAGCTGGTTTTTACTTGTATGTGGAAGAATCCCAATATACTCCTTTTCGTCTCACAGCAGGGCTGACTGCAGCATAAACCACCTAGGTAAGGTGTTTTGGAGATCCCCTAATAAGGGGTGCGCAGAAATGCCAATTATTCTAACCTGGTATTGAAGTGGAAGGTGTCTAGTGGCACGAACAGGCTTATTGTGGATGTATTTGAAGTCATGCTACATAGGGATGTTGGAAAGGTCAGTCGTCTTTCAGCGTTGCAATTTTCATGTAAAGGAGGACTGAAACTGAGCTGAAAACGTGAATGCCGTCAAGTGGCTACATAAAACTGGGGAATGAGGCTGCTGAATTTGCAGCTGCTTGTATTGTAGGGTGTAACTGGCTACTAGCTGTTTTTCAGGAAGGATTTAACACCAGCAAACTGGGTGGTGCGGGAGGGTTGGCTGTAACGCCTGGGCCTTTCAGGCCCATGTTGTCTATCCTCTCTCTCCATAAACTTGTGGGTAGACATACTGAATGAGTTGCTCTTTTCCATGCAAAAAATTATTTGTGTTCGCTCCTCACTTCAGTCGGGATTAATATGCTTAAAGCGTTACTATTTGAAAGTAAGACTGGGACCGCCGGGAGGAATGTCATTTAGATGATTTGCTGTGTAAAATGTTGATGATCATTGGATTGTTTTGTTTTGGCTTTGCTTTTAATTTTGTTTCTGGGTGCTTACTTGCTTGTAAGCTATGAATGTGCACACGGCTGCATGTTCTTAACAGTCACCAGATCTTCTGGCTCAGTGCCTCTGAGCTGTAGGATAATGAACTTGCCTGTGTTAGCTGGTTTTTGGAAGTCACTTTCTGCTCCAGTGACTTGGGCAAAGTGCCTTTCGCTCTTCCTGTCATCTACTTAAAAAGCACTTTGCTCGACTATGCAATGTCACAGACTTAGACAACTGATGATGTAGGACACCGATTGCATCAGTGGAAGAAAGATTCACCAGCCCTGCTGTGTCATGGACCAGGCTTCAGTAGTTACAGGGTTGTAGATGTAGTAGAATGAAGTAACCTGAGGAGATGCGAGTCCCTACCTGGCCAGTGCATTGCTTTCTGCTAGCATCAGATGCCCAGCTGTGTGTTAGGCATGAGCGAGGAAGAGTGCTTACATTTGAGCTCCTTCATGTCAGGCTGTTGGTGTCCTTTTCCTGGCTCAGGTGGCATCTTTCTTGTCTGTTACCTGTAAACATGCCCGCTCATATATGCACGTGTATGTATTTGTGTTTACATATGCACATACATGGCATATATATTTTTTTTTTTTTTTTTCCCCACACCGCACAAACACACACGTGCTTGTTTGCGGATAGAAAGGGGACTTTTCCCCCAGACTTGTGGAAGCTGATGGGAGGTTAGGACTCAAGCCTAGTTCTTCCCTCCCAGTTGGCACCAGGGTAAGGAAGAGAGAGAATCAGGTCATTTGGGGTGAGTGGGTTTCACTGTTTTCCCTGCACATTTCCCTGCAATGCCATTTTGTCAGCATCTCTGCCCTCTCATTGCTTTGGGGTACGTCTGTAGGAGTCCTTTAACTGTTGGATCCAGACTCCTAACTGCAGTGTTCTACCGTGCCTGGCAGGTCCATCTGTGTAGACTTTGGCTGTGTTGTGTCCCAGCGAGGGAAGGCAGAGGTGCAGTTTGACTGGATCAGTGTCACTGGAAACATTGCAGACTTGGCTGTGCGCTCCTAGTTGCGGTAGGGGAGTTGATTAAAAACACAGAAGCTGCAAAATAATCTAGTCTTAGGGAAATGCGACTCAGTTATTTTGTGTATGACTGTAGTGAATTCAACCCTTCAAAGCATATAGGATCAGAAGGCCACAGTTTGAAACTGCTGAGTTCCAGTGCACAGTCCAAAATGTAGCTACAGTAGGACTTACAGCTCAGAAGAGGCTTGCTGTCAGGGTAGAAATATGGCAAGGGTAGTTCACATTCTATTTCATATAAAACCATATCTAATTGTTTCTCTCTCCCATACTTTCCAGGAGAGCTTCTGAGAGGAGGGGGGTGTAGTGAGCCCTGCTAAAAATCGGAGCTTTTTTTGCTGCCCAGCGTTACATTGGATGATATTGGCTTGTGGGCTTCAAAACTTCGAAGCCGGAACGTGTTTTCTAGGCTTTGTACTGTACCTCTTGTGCCCTTGTCCTCCTGCAACCTTGTAAGAAAGTTTTGTTGTCTATAGTGAGAAATGGACCAGGTGTGACGCCGTCTTCCGTGTCCAAGCAAACTGTTGGAGAGCAGTGCAGCGGGAGGGAAATGCCTGATGGGCCACTGGTGGGAAGTGCTGTGCCTTTGCATGTGATGCTCTGACCTCCCTTCATCCTCTCTCCTCCACTGAAAAACCTAAGAACTGCCCCTCCACCCCCGCATCTGAACATGGGGGAGTCTAAGGTTCACCTTCTGTGGGGAATTTACATGTGCTGTGGGCTCTAAAATTAGATGGATACAGAGAGGATGCCTATGCCCTAAAGCTGGACATTGCGTTTAAATATCTTGCAGAATCTAGGCCTGAAGGAATTGTGCTGTCAACTCCAAAAACTGGAATTTTGCAATTTGTATTTAGGTCAAAAGACCCATGAGAAATAGATATATTAGAGGGGAAAAGAGACATTGAGAGCACACGTAGGTGTTCTAGCATGTAGATAGTCTCTTGGGATTACAGTGAAACACAAAATAGCTCTGTTAATGCTATGAAGAGAGCAACTCCCACTCCAGTACTCTGCATTCAATTCCAGTGATTGTAAACAATTGTTCTTTGTTTTTCCACAGACCTTATTTTGAACTCAAGGCAAAGTACTATGTCCAACTAGAGGTACGTATGTAATTTGGATCCATCTGAAACTCTTTACTGCTTACGGTAAATACTGCAATTACATCTAAAGTGCTCTGACAACTGTGTTGCCTTTCTGTACAAAACCAATTCAATTCAAAACCTCTTGAGCAATTTGCTAAGCACATTTTAAAGATAAAAGACTGAGAGGCTTTGTTTCCTCGTGTGAAATAAGTGTTCAAACCCTGCTGCTCACTGCCAGAACCAAATACGGTTTGACCGTCTTTGCTTCTTGTAGTCTGAAGTCTCTGGGGTTTGGTTTGGTTCCCCCCCGCCCTCCATGTTTTATGCATCAGACTAACTGTGCTTGGGATGCTCTTTTCTGTTCGCTGGTTGGGTGAATTAACAGAACAAGTAACCTGCTTGTAGTACTCAAACATCACACACATGTGAATTTCTGATTTGGGGTTTGGCAGAATTGGGATGTCAAGCCCTTGGCCTTGTGGCTGGATAGGCTGCCAGGGCTTTTTTTTTTTTTTTTTTTTTTTGGCATCTCCACACTGCACTCTGTGTGGTGCAACAATGTCTAGCCAGTGCTTGGGCACAGCGCACACCTTGCAGGGCACAGTGGCCCCAGGGTGGGCATGGCAGTTGTGTATGGGATGGTAATCCCTGCTATTACAGCCTTAGTCTTGGAGCGGCCAGCGGTGGGAGAGCAAAGTTGCGCTAAAAATTCAAATGCAAGATTTGCTCTCTTTCTATTTGAGTGACTTTTGCTGAATGTGGCCCCCAAAAACTGGGACCCTGGCTCCTCTGAGTTGAAGGGTGGTGGCTGGTGCTGTAGGCGTGTGGGATGTGCACAGGGTCGAAGTAGAGCACGTGGCTTTGTGCTGTTGGCCATGGATGCAGGAAGGCTCCAGCAGGATGCTAGGTCAGCAGGAGCCTAGCTAGAAGCAGATTCCCATTCCTTGCCTGAGATGCACGGTATGTCCCACACCTTCTTTGTGAGCCCTTCGCTGGGCTGCCTGACATGCAACAGCTCTTTATAGGCCACAGAGACTCCGGCGTGCACCTTTTCCTTACCAGGATCTGGGCTTGGGCTGCCCCCTGCTCCTCTCTCGCCTGCCTGCGCAGCCGTGGTCGGCAGCCACTGCATGGAGCCAAAGCCTTGCCCGTCCTGGGCTGGGTGCCAGCCCAATAATCCCTTCTGGCTAAAGGCATCTTTTGAGAAATCTCCTTTTCTCCATGGGTGAAGGCCTGCTGTTGGGGGCCCTGTTGCTTCTCCGAGACAGCTGCTTGGTGCCCTCCTGAAGAAGGTGGTTGTGTAAAATTTAATACAAAAGACAGCACAGATTGCTTTTAATGTACAATATAAAACAGTTGAGACAGCTGTCGATACCCAAGTAGTGTTTTACCTTTGGGGCATAGGGTGTACAACACTTTTGCCCTTGCTGTAGAGTGGGGTTTGTGTCTGGGGATACAGAAACTGCTGTATTACAGTTGTCGGGGTTTGAGGCTTTCTGGTCTGCAGATTTAGTGACCAAGAAGTGATGGGTTTGGTGCTCAGAGGAGAGTGAGGCTTAGCCCCTTTAGGGACGACCCACAGCCATGCTGTGCCCTGCAGGCAGGGGCTGCCAGCAAACCCTTAGGGGTGGTTGTGGGGTAAGCAGTGACATACTGTTGAGAGCTGCACTCGTGTTAACGAGAGATCCTGCATGTTAATGGGGGGACCCCTGCTCTGTGCTTAATCAGGGGCCATTACCACACTCCAGAAGCAGTCCTAGCCCCTGGCTCCCATGGTTTGCCATGCTCCTGTCTCCTGTACAAGTGCCACTGCTTGCACTGGGGTACTCTTGAATTACGAACTCTCCCACCACCTAGATACCAACCATGGTTTATGCTAGCTTGCCTGTGCAGAGCGAAGTCACGTGTACACATAATGGAGAACTGCATACTGTGCGTCTTTCATAATGAAAGCACATCTAATACCTGTCTTCCTTGTTAGCAACTGAAGAAAACAGTGGATGACCTGCAGGCAAAACTGGCCCTAGCAAAGGGAGAGTATAAGACTGCCTTGAAAAACCTGGAGATGATCTCAGATGAGATTCACGAGAGGAGACGGTCCACTGCCATGGGGCCCCGAGGATGTGGCGTGGGTGCTGAAGGGAGCAATATCTCTGTAGAAGACCTGTCAGCAAGTAAACCGGAGTCGGACACCATCTCCAGTGAGTACTGAGTGCTCCTGTGCCTGCGAATATCCCGTGGGCATCGTAAGAAATGCTGAGATGAAGGATGCTGTGCATATTCTGCAGCTTGAAATTTGCTGGCTGTTGTGGGATTGTGGCTAACTTATTACACTTATTACTGAAATTTATTGTATTCTTTAATAGCCAGTTTTCAAGGGGAAGGGGTATGAGTTGAAATGCATCAGCTGTTCCCTTAGCATTGCTGCTGGTTTTTGTACAGTGTTGTAATGAAAGGAACAAAATTAATGCACTTCAAAGCACAGTCCTAATTTTTAAGCCAGTGATGCTGCTGTCGGTGACTCGCCTGGGGTGGTTGCAGGCTGTTGTAGATCATTCAGTCAGGTTGCTGAGGTGGCAGCACTGTTTGGAAACAGACCTTTTGGATCAAGTGCTTGTCTTGCAGTGCTGGGCTTGTGGCAAAGGGATTAAAGTTGCAGCTACAGTAGTACAGAAGGGCACAACGTTTGGACAGAGGGGCTGAAAGGATAAGCTCCTTTGCACCGTAGGATCTTTTGCCAGTATGTGATTTCAGCAGAGTATGTATGCTGTGAACAAGGGAAGCGAAGAAGCAGTGATACGCTCATGCAGTGTACTGAGACTCTGTATGAGAGACGTTTCTCTTGGGTGACAGCAGCAACCACTGAGCAAGTTTCTAGGTAACTTCTGCTTTCTGGTGGCACACGGGCAGCTTGGGCTGCAAAGATTGGAATGGTCTGTTGTATTGTAAGTTGCTTTTGTCCTGGCTCTGGGTGAAAGTGGATAGATGGACATTGCATGTGGCCCACTTTTTCCTCCCACCTGGACACTTTGTCCCCTTCTTGATGCAGAAAGTCTTTTTTGCTGCCCAGTCCCACAATTCCCATTTTAATTTGTATTTCAGCTCCATTTCTGCAGGGAAAAGTCTAGGTCAGGATTGCAGGAGTTACTAATTACACGACCCGAAGGCTGAATGTGCAATGCCCTCGTGTACCAGTGCCGAGGCTCTGTAGGTCCGTGGTACAGCCTGGCTGTGCTGTGGGAGCTGGGAGGCAGCTCTGGGCTGGCCTCAGTCCTCTGCAGTGGCAGGAGTTTTTGCACAATGTGCTGGAGCTCCCTCAGTACTGTGTAGCTGGGACCCGATTTGCCACAGTGAGCGATCGTGGTGTCTGGGCCCACTGATGCAGTGGGGTTTTGGTATGGCTGCGTATCTTCTGACTCCTTAAGTCCCAAGGTTGAGCCTTTCTGAGTTAGGGATTGCCTCTTTGGATACCCACAAGTCCCCCCTCCTTGTGCAGAAGGCCTCCTGAGAGCCTTAAGTATAACTGTGGTGAGGGTTTTCTTGTGCTGAAGGAGTTCAGGACGCTGGTATGTAGGGGCAGAAAGAGCCAGGAAAGGTAATTCGGAGCAACCACTTGCTGGCCCTCCTGGTCGCTGCTGAGGCTGCAGGCAAGGATGGCACATCCCTCTCTTTGAATGCAGTCTGATATATGTGGAAGGACTCCAGGTTGTGTCTAGTGCCAGCGCAGAACTGGTTTACAACAGGGCAGGACTAGCAGCCTGCCAGACATAATAACCAAAATAGCCTCGACAGGTTAAGCTCTCACGTGTAGTAATGTGTGGGGGTTTTCTGCCAAGGTCCTTTTACATCTTGATTTCTGTCTGCTGGAGTTGAATAAAACACCTCATCATCAGCAAGAGTTTCTGGCCCTAGCAGATGCTCCTGTGTGGTATGGTAAGTTTAGATTGTGATAAGTTCCGCTTGCTGTAGACTAGCTGGTGTCAGTGCCTCTTGCCAAGTAGAGGACTCCTGTAATTGGAAACATCTTTATTTTGCCCAACCGTTTTTTGCTTTCACCCCCTGCAAAGTTACCTGTATTGCTCACCATATATTGATAAAACACACCATGTGAGAAGAAAGACCACTCTGCAGTCTTGGATTCGACATCATTAAAAAGAAAACAACAAAACCCAAACCACAACAAACTGTCTCTGAGCACAAAGTGCCCCAGAGGGGGCTCAGGAAGGTGGATAATGCCGTTACCCATTTTATGTTTGAAGTCTTTTAGGTCAGTGCTGCAATGTGCAAATGCAGCAGAAAGAGGCATAACATCTCCAAAATAACCATGATGGTAGCTGCCTCTGTTTGCACCCTTTGTGTCCGAGTGGCGCAAGTGAGCCCCAGGCTGCCGGGGCAACAGAACAACTACTTTGAAACTTCTCCTTTGAGTCATTTTGTTAATGCTGCTGCTTTGCTCCTGCTGCTCTTTCAAGCTGGGTTTGAGCCTCTCTAACAATAGCAGGAATTGCAAGGAGGTGTCATTGAAGATAACCTCAGGTCACTGTAAATGTCTTGCTGTTTGTGGGACTTCTTCAGACCAGTGTGATTCAGCACACACTTTTACATGCATCAGCCTCTGCGCAACAAAAAACCTTCTGATTCCAGTGGGGCTACTTGCATGCAGAAGTCTTTGGTTCATAGGTCCCAATCCCACAATGAGCCAAGATTGAAAAATGTTGAATTTTAGCAAAATCTACACCCTCTATGTTCCACAAAATGGAACCTTCATTAATGGATTCCTCCTCCTGTTGCTAACAAAGAGCCTGCAGCTTAATCTAGCCAGACAGTTTGGAGTTGGTTTGCTTTAATGAGAATTCAGATCTGAGCAAACATGAGCAGGGAAAATCATATATGTGGGTGGGACTTTTTTTAATTTGGTCTTGCGTGATGATCCTCATCCAAAAAGAGATCTTGGGAGTTCATGCTGGATTTTAACTGTGAAAGTGGGAAGATAAGGTGGAAGTAATCTGCCTTCTAATTAGTGCCTTAAATAACCAGGAGTCTGTGCTGGGATCAAGATGCTGCTGGCTAAGGTGGGCACAGGGGACTAGGCCCTGGCCTGATTTATGTACTGAAGTCAAGTGAACAAAGCCAGCTGGGCAGGGGACAGCAGGAACAGTAAAAATCCAAGACCATCTTGGCACGAGGAGCAGTAGCTGGTGTAGAGCTGGTCTTGCAGGGCATGTCTGGCAGGTGTGCTGTTCCTCCAAGCAGAATCAGGCCTTCACGATCCATGTATGAAATGCTGGGTTAAGGCTTTGCAAAGAGGGCAGAGTGTGAGAAGAGGCAGCCCGTGGGTTAGCAGTGCATGCATGTACAGAAGATGCAAACCTGAGAAATTCGCGTTGCCCAGGAAGGTGCAGGAGGGGGGGTAGGTTTGCTAACTGGAATATTCTTTGAACATTGCAGTGGCTTCAGAAGTGTTTGAGGATGACAATGGCAGCAGCTTCATATCCGAAGAAGATTCGGAAACTCAGTCGGTGTCCAGCTTCAGCTCTGGTCCTACGAGCCCCTGTGAGGTGCCCACTCAGTTTCCTCCTGCAACGCGACCTGGAAGCCTGGATCTGCCCAGCCCTGTATCCCTCTCTGAGTTTGGGATGATCTTTCCTGTCCTCGGCCCCCGAAGTGAATGCAGCGGGGCATCCTCCCCCGAGTGCGAAGCTGAAAGAGGTACGCACAGCTGGATACGCCCTGGGCCTATGTTTTTCAGCTTTATAAAGGGAGCAGGAAAACCTTCTCAGCTCCCCTAGGCATATCGCCAGCTCACTGAGCTCTGACCTGTTGGCTGCTTCCTTGGGGAAGGCAGTTCTGGAAGGCCCTGCATCCCACAGTTAATGATGACATCTAAAATGTTTTCATTATTTTTCTCCTGGCTGGGAAGGTTCCCCAGTTCTGTCTCAGTGGAGGGGTTCGAGGTTCCTCATGAAATAAGCGATCAGTGGGATTCTGATGGTATGTTTATTTTAAGGAAAATCTGAGTTTAATTTTTTTCTTAAATTACTGTCCTGCTTGCTGAAAATTCTGCTTTCCAGGAAAAAAAAAAAAAAAAGAAATAACATGCCAAAAGGAACCTCTTGCAGGCTCTGCCAGCCCTTGCTGACAAATTCAGACTAGAGGATTACCACCGCTCTTGTGTGCTCCAACCTAAGGCTGTTTACACTGTAATTTGCTGATGCAGTGCACAAGACAAACGCGGCTTGGAAGGCCAACTTCGGTTTCATTAAAGCATCTTGCTCCTGCTCCTATAATTTTTTTTTTGCGCGCTTTGGCAAAGGAAGCTGCAGAAGCACCCACTGAAGCTTAAGCTGCAGAATGAAATCTGGGTTTAACATCTAGTTTAATCCTTTCTTTGCAGGGGATAGGGCAGAAGGGGCTGAGAACAAGACAAGCGACAGAGTGAACAAGAATAGGAGCAGCAACAGGAGCAGCTCCACTGAGGGGCTGGCTTTGGATAACCGAATGAAGCAGCTCTCCCTTCAGTGCATGAAAATCAAAGAGGGAATATGTGCAGGCAGAAAAGCTGCCCAGATTGGCTGAGTCCTCCTTGTGCCCTGTCCTGATTAATGGGAGTATAAATATTTATACATGAACTTCTAAGTGTTTGAAGAACATTGTGCCAATAATATATGCCAAATCTTAAGCGTTTACTCTAAGAACTTAAAACTGCACTAAGAAGTCTAATTGATGTGGAGGGCTGAAGTTTTTATTCAGTAAATCCTTTGTAGGCCGGACAAGTTATGAAATGTTTAAGCTGTGCTCATATTTCACAGACTTTGTAAATTGTTTTGTAGCAGCCTGGCTGAAGCAATAAGTAATGTTCCCGTGTAAATTTGTGCCAGTAGGGGGTCTGAAATTCAAGCCAGACATTTGCAGAGAGCAGTTTGGCTTCAGTTTTGTAGAATGAAATGCTCTTTAGATACAGTGGATCTCTTTGAGTATAAGTGGCATATTCTTTAAACATCTGTATTTGTCTGTATTATGCTGAAACTGTAGAAGTATTTTGTATACAGGAAAGCTGTTGCATGTGTGGCGTCTAAAAGCCTTCACTCTTCCCTTGGTGCTCACAGAAAGGATAAACATGTCACACCTATAAAAACTGGTGTTATGAGATGGACAGAATGGGGAAGGTGACACTCAGCAGTGGTAGGCCCTTTCTAGCCACCTTCCTGAGTCTGGCTTAGACTCTGAGGGTGATTGCAGTGACCAAAAAGAGTTAATTGGCCCCTTCCCTTCTCCTCCCCTGAAAAGTGAAGTATTATTTTTCAGCACTTTGGTTTTTTGCTCGAAAATGGGAGTCATAGATGTTTTCAGGACAGTTATGATAAGGGATTCGCCTTTGAAATATGCATGAAGAAAAGAAATTGCCAGTGTAGATTGACAATGTGTTCTTAAGCTTCTCCGTAGGTTGTACTGTGTGGGGTTTTATAACTGTTAAAGGGACTTGGGATTTTAGTATGCCCTAGAGAAAGTGTTCAATAAAACTAGAAAGGGCATGGGCATGTTTTGCCAGCAGCTGTTAGGCAGTAGTAGTGTCTGGTAATTACGCTAATAAGTGGTAGTAAAAATCCTAGGACTCTTCAGTTTTGGTGGCTAAGCATTTCTGAAAGCACCATTTTATCTAAGATGTCAGTTTATATCGTTAATTTGATGGGAATTTTAGTATTACCCCCAAAGTATTTTCTATTCTATGTTTTTGCAGTCCTGTTGTATTTTGTCCCTGCCACAGCTTGTGTATCTATTCTCAAAGTTAATGTAAAATTCTTCACACTACAGTAAACATTTTTGTTTTCCACATTTCGAGTCTGTGCAAGCTAAGTGTATTTCAAGTGCTAAGAACTGAATCTTCTCCTGGAGCAAGTTTAGTCTTTAAATATGCACTTCCAGTCAAAGACTGCAGCCTGGTGTCACTCTTTGGTAAATTTCCTCTCATCTTGCCAGTTCTGACTGGAAACCGAAACTCCCTGCACTTGGGCAATGAATTAATTTTATGTTTAGCAGGATATAAAAATAGTTGTGTGTGCTGCTTTGCATGTGTCCTGATAGGGTTCAGCTCCCAGCAGGGTAAAACCATTGATCAGGAAGTATAGAAGGGTGTGGAACCCACCATACCGTTACTTTTACACCATGCTTCTGCAAGATTTGTTTAAAGATCTTGCCGCAGCCTTCTTCCTTTGGCGAGCCCTGGACTTGGCAGGTAAATCACCCTTCAAACGTGCAAGCAAACAGGCAGAACTGTGTGTCTAATAAATTAATGGAAAACTAATTTTATTTTAAACTTCATAAAAGCCATAATTATAAATATGACAAACTTAAATGAACATACATCACTATGGAGTACAGGCAAAGGAACGAGCTTTCTCCAGTTACTTTTCTGTTGGAGCTCTTTTTATGCATTCTGAAGTGTAACATGATGGTGGCTGCCTTCATGGGTATAAAAATAAGCCTCTGGTGTATCAAAGTATATGTGATCACTTCAGCTGCCCTGAAGTGAGAATGTATAAAGTAAATGTTAACCTAGGAATTCTACTTCTCTTTGGTATTATCAAACAATATAAATGTCCTTTTGACTAAGCAATGAAAACCTCTACTATATGTACACAAACTTAATTCTAAATAGCTGGCTGTTCAAACACTGCATAGATTGTGTGGTCAACTGCATAATTACTATACAAAATAGTTACATGAAACTTGCATCAGGAAACTAGAACTGACTCTGAGACTCATAGGGCAGATGGGATAGAAGCTGTTTGTTGATACCATTCATCCATGGTACTACCTCTCACTGAGTCTTTTGAGGACTGATGGATCGGATTAACCAAGGATTAACCTGTGTCTTCCTAACAAAACAACCTGGGGGAAGTGTGTGTCACTGGGGTGTCTCACCCTGAGCTATAAACAGCAGCATTATGGGGTCTTGTATAGAGCTTTAAAGTAGGATTAAAAAAAAAAAAAAAAAAAAGCCTTTGCAGTGCATAAGTAAGGAGAATGCCAAAACTTCTGAAGAGGCTATCTCCAGTTATCCCTCTGCATCGCTGATTGATAGAGAATTAAAAATAATTTCTTTGTAGTAGTCTTCCCTTAGTGAATCAAAGAAAGTGTAAATCCTCTTAAAGCCCCTTACAGTAACTGGCTTTCACTTTATCAGTTACCCCCTTGTTCTGTAGCTCAGGCAGTAGTTCAGACATGTACAGTGCATGACAAACAACTCAGGAGTGCAGGATACTTCTTGGTATATTTTATGAGGCTTTGTATTTTAACGTTTAAAAGCTTGAATTGCATGTTTACTGGCAGAGAAGACTTAAGGGTCAAGAGGTGCATGACTGTCTAACTGGAAATAAAGTAACATGACCAATGTACCTTCGTTACAGTCTGAGCTGTTGTGCAGCTATTTGAATTTTTGCACATGCAGGCCTTATTCCTTTCTAAAAGTCTTGCTATGTAACATTTTCATGCTTTCATCAGCATCTAATATTCCTCTGTCATATGGATCAAAAATTGCTAAATGTTGTAGGGGAAAGAAAAGCTTAACCTAGATACTGGCTTGAGGCTGTGTTAAAATCTAAGGATCAGTTCACTTTGCAATATTTTTTCCAGATCTATTTGTGGAAAAAATATAGAAGTATGTAAAGTGCTTACGTGAACATTTTTTTTTTCTACGAAAAAAGGGCAAGAAAGTTTTATTGTAAAATTAATTTGCCACAACCAGAATCTATGGTCTAGAATTTATAAGAATATTCTGTGTTTCCTTTTAAATGCTCTACCTGAGTGTCCTGTTCTATATCTATCTGAAAGGAAATGTGCAGTGATGGTATTCTAGTAGCCTATGTAGGTACAATATTTGAATAGAACTTGTGTTATAAAGGACACTGATACTAGGCTTAAATCCTGTGCAGTTATGGGGATGAGCCCAATCCACGAACTGTACTGTACATGTAAGAACTGTTAGTGTATCCTGGTGGGGACAGGATCCTTTGTCCTTAATGCCTTTGGCATTAAGAAAGTGAGTACATTCCTCAGTTTTAGTTTAGCACAGTATGGAAGCTGAGCCTTATGCTTGTTTCCTCTAGCATAAGCTTTGGCACTAGCTTGTGCTCAGGGAGTAGGGGGAGAGGGGAAGAAAAACCCCTTCCTGCAGAGTAGAAACCAACTACAAGAGACAAACAATAGATTTTACTGTAGGCAAGTCTACCAGCTTGATCTCAGACAGCGAGGCTGTGCAAGAACTTAGTACTGAAAGCAGGCAGTTCTGGCCTTTTGTACTGTCAAAAAGATACTCAGTTGAGACTTCCTAACTACCTCTAACTTCATAGGTGATAAAATATATGCAGGTCTCCATTGCCACTATGGTTTAGCCTGAGCTAAAAACTTACTTAACACGCATTTGTAGGGAAAATGTGAGTTGATGAAATTTTAATTTTGTAGGGATGAAGCAGTCCTTGGCACATACTCTAAAGGTCAAGGATAACCACAAAGAACCTAATCTGATTTTTGCTCAGCTTGTGCCCATGCTGTTCCCTCTGTTGATTTGTTGCAATAATCGTCAGAAACTTCCCTGCAAAAGAAGGTAAGTCACACTGTGACAAATGTGTCACAAATTTCCTAGCCCAGATGGTCTCAGAGAACTGCAATCAGAAGGGCATGTGTTTTCAAAAGCATGTGTTTTCAATGCCCTTTTAAAGCTGGACATTTGTTAAGCAGCTGTCTGATGAAGGAAATGAAACAAAAGGATCTTGTACTTTCTGGAGAGGGCTAATAGCAGACTTCTCTGGGAACAATTTTAGCCCACAGATAATATTTCTGGTGCTCCTGTAGCATGTGTGCTTAGTTTCCCAATGACCAAATAGCACCTGTGCTCTAAAATAAGATTTAAATGCTACCTTTTTGCTTGGAAAACTGCTAAACCAACCTGAATGGCAGGGAACATCCTATGGCTGTTTTAAAAACACCCTCTCCCCCAACTGTCAAATATAGTGGAATTTTAAGTCTGCCATTTGTAAAAGGACAGAAACCAATGCATTTTAGAATCAGTGAGGCAGTTAGTGTTTAAATTAAAAAGAAAAACTTCGTTATCTTTAATCCTTTTCAGATACAATGTATATAGATCTTCTGGAGGAAGAGCACAGATAGTAGGCTTCTAAAAAAAATCTTATTCTGGACTAATCCCACTCCCACTATTTTATTAAGAAGTTTGACCCTACTCCTATTGACGACACTGGTCAAGGACTCCATTCACTGCTTTCAACTTAAAAGAAGAAGGTACCCTTTAAAAGATGTCTTGTATAATGGGATCAGCAAGTGCATTTCTTGCATCTGTGGTTTATTAGGGGGAGAGGTTTGAATGATCCTTCCCCTACAAGCTGAATACTTATAAAATGTTGAGGATAAAACATTTCTTTGCGGGGATGCTGATGGTGGGTAGTTCCCTACCTCCTCACACCAGCAAATGAGACCACGTCAGCAGATACAAAGAATCTTACAGTGCACCTTTAGATGAAAACCTTTCACACCTGCTAAAAGAAGGGTGTGCTGCACTGTACTGCTGCTGCTGGCTAACCTGTTTTTACTGCTGATCTGGATCAAGCTAGGTCTTGCAGCTAGTAGGAAGGAAGCCACAGAGTACCTGGTCCTGTAGTATTATGTACTAAAGTAATACAGATATGAAATAACAGCTCTCAAAATACATGTAATGAGTGAAGCCATTGTTCTTCATTTAGAAATAGATAAAGTCAGAATCTTCATTTTCCTTTACTCCTATATACATACTTTAGATAAGCTGAACATGTTAGTCTGGAATACTATGTGCTCAGCAGTAATAAATTTACATTTAGATGTGAGAACTAGTTCAGTGGTGAAAACATTCAAGATAGCAGCACAAATACGTAGTAAAAGCTATTTGGTCCTGAGACTGAATAAGCAGAATACACAAGAAAATTTTTTCTTACATGTTTACTTTTAAGAATAAAATCTTAAACCTATATACCCTGTATTTTGGGAGAAGAGACTTTCAATGTTAGTTTTTCTCTTAACTCACTAGGCTTTGATATGAAGTGTGGAAAAAATTGCAATAAATGGAGTTCTCTCAGTTCATTTGAATTTAAGTATTTTAGCCTGTTCACAAGCCTGTTGAACAGTGCTCACTCCAATACCATAGCAGCAAAAACCACAGCTGTCTACCACAATTAACTGGTAAATCAGTGATTCCATGCTTTTGGTTCTAACTTAGAATGTAATTTTCTTTTATGCGTATGTGTAGTAAGAGTTATTCACCTGTTCTCAGACTGTAGGACAGATCAAAAACACCTCCTTAAACACTAATGCACCGATCTGTCTCCTCACTGCAGCTGTGATACCTTAAGAGAAGTAGCACTGTTAAAATCTAAGAAAAAAGGACCCTCTTGTTGAGGCAGGAATGTGGTGGGGATAATGTTGTAAACTCCAGCATATATGTTCTCCACTTCCAAGTAGCAAAATCCACACCTATGATAAAAGAAACTACCTGTTAGAACTAAGATCTGAAGTATGTTTCAAACTTCTTAAGACTGCATTAAGTGAGTATTACCTGTAATCACCGCTGCTTTTTTTCTGAAAGCCATAGGAACCAGGATCTCCTACTGTCGAGACTGTGATGAGTTCAAAACCAACACTGTATTGCCTGCAAGTGACATGACAGACTGTTAACTTTAGTTATTTTGGTCATCAGGATTACCATGAAGAGGGCTATTTATTAAAAACTACACAGTGTAACTGGAAGACATCTAAAAGTTTTGTCACATTTGTGACAGAAATGTTGTCAAACTTACCATGACATGAATGTAGAATTTGGAGGAAGGCAGAACATGTTTCAGGTTTGGAACTAGACTATATGGAAAACGCCTGCTAGAAGTCTGCCTCTGCATTTAAGTAGACTTGAAGTAGTTAAACTTGTGGTGACACACGGCACAGATCCTGGGGTGTGATCTGATTGCCGTCAGAGGAATCAATGTCAGTGATCACAGCAGAATTTCTCATGTTGCACTATAACTTGGGACAGTTTGTCTACTACCTTTAACATGTGACGGGCACCACTGCCCCTGTCATTCAAACTACCTGAATATGATCTGCAAGTGCAGAAAAAAATGCGTACAAAAAACTGCTCAATTAGTGGAACAGTATAGCCACACCTTTGCACTCATCTTCATTTCACGAGAGGTGTTTCCTCAAAGAGGGGAGGATGGATAGAAAAGTGCTGCCTATTTGTGGGGCCCACTGTACAGATTTGCAAAAGATAAAACAGTTGACTGCATGTCAGGGGATGTTGCTATTTAGAAGTGCTGTATATTGGTATTTTGAGGTAGATCATGAATTTTGCCAAAGGAATTTGACCTGTGTAGGTCTATTCTATAAGGCACTGACATCCAATACTTCTCCTGGCCTGCTAGTGGCAGAGTAAATGCACTTTTGAAGCTGAAGCTACTACATAGGCTGTTGTTTGAGACCTGTAAGGGTTTAGTATCCTGCATATTAGTTCTACTACAAAAGAAAAGGAATTATGATCATAACTACTTTTAAGAGGAAGAAAAAGTCCTTTTTGTACCTTCTTCCCTTCTGTGCAAAGCCTAGCTCTGCTTATACCCCAAAACTAAAGAGAAAGAAGGCTCCTGCTTTCCTTGTAGGTCAAGGATTTCCTCAGTAGCAAATGGGCAGGTTTAAATTGCTATTGATGGTGAAGTTAGAAATATAACTAGTCCTAAATCTGAGCCACCTCCCATACCTTATCTTCTAGCTTTTCAGGGAGCTTCCCACCCTCCCCATGGAGGATACTGACAAAGCTTTATCTTTAGCATGTAATACTCTTGCTACGTTGATGCACACTTATTCGCTACAAACCTTGGTCCCCGTAGTTCAATTAGCAATGGTCCATTCTTGTCCAGCTGGAATTGATAAATGGGGTTATTTTTGTAGGTGTCTCTGAAATTTCCACATCCTCCAGCACTGTGACCTTTCCACTGTCCATTAACCTGAAAGAAGTCAAAAGTACAGAAAATACTTTATATCCTGAGGATTTTTATTGCTTATTTATACACACAAACAAGACTATAGGCTCCTCTCACTTTAGAGGTCACTGATTTTTAAAGTAAAAGATTGTGTTAAGTAGTCAGAGTTTCACCGCAGTCCTCCACCCACCTCAATCAAAGCCTTAGATCCCTTACAAGTGTACTGTATTTTTTTCAGCTTATATTAAATAAGTAACAAGTGACTGTTTCTGACTATGACAAACTGCATCTAACGAAAGGTCTATATTCTCACCTACCCCTTAACTACTGGGCTATGCAGGTTATTTTTTTTCTGCTCAGATGCTCCTCTGTTGTGCTAAATGAGAAACAACAGCGGTACAGGTAGTACAACACTACTTGTGTTGTAACCTTTGCCTTTGAAATCACTGCCTCCAGCCTTGCCCATTCACCTCTGTACTCTGGAAACGAGCATTACAGGGACAAGATGATAGATATCCATAAGGACAGATTTCACAAGGACAAAGACATACAAGAGGAAAACTACTGCTCAGAGTTTGAGAAACAGGCCTTCTGTTTACAAGTTCCTCCTGCTAGTCATTAAACTGAAAGGTTAGACTTGCAAGACATGCTAGGCATTCACACAAATTTATAGCCGAGAGATACATTTCTCCTGTTACTTCCCTCCCCTTTCTGTCAAATGAGCAAGGAGCAACATTTTTTCTTGTGATTTAATTTCTCTACTCAGTGTCCAAAAACCCCCAACATGCTACTACCCAGGTACTTAAAACTGCTGTGTGGTGTTAGCTTTCCAGGCCTTTTCCACCTCCACAGCACTTAGTTCCAGGAATTGCCCTAGGGCTTGGTGAGCTCCAGAGGTGACCACTCAACTTTAGTATAAGGCATCTAACAGAACTTGCTTTTACTGGTAAACTGTGAATTAGTTTCTCCTTAAGTGTGATGACTGCTAAGCAAGCACCAAAGAAGCATTAAGCACAGGCAACTAACTTTTTGTATTTAATCATAAAGACAGAGCTGGCCTTGGATAGATAGAACATGCCTTTTATTTGAATGCTAGAGAGACATATTCAAATAATTAATAGGAGGTTTCCACATACTTAATTTTCTTTTGAAACACAATACAACATAAAACAGATATCCTGCCTCAAACAGGCTGGTCACCTTCAATGAGTTTTTGACCTCTTAAAGCATTCCCCCAACTTAAGCCCAGTTTTTAAGAGCTAAAAAGGACAATGGTTTCTGGAAGAATCAAGCAAATCATCTCTCTGTTCCCAGGAATCTCTCTAGTCACTTACCGTTCCCCAGAACAGGCTAGCTTCAAGGGCCTGTTCCAGAAATAACAGCTGGTACAAAGCACTGTCTGAACTCAAGAGCCTAGCTGCAAGCCAGCATGTCCCCCTGACCACACAAAGTAATGTAATCCTTGGCTTCAGGCATGAGCATCCTAGAAAATGGACTGTTCCACTGTGGCTCAAACTAGCCTTCTTTCTTTCTTCCTAAAGAAGTTACGGTTTGGACAGAAGACTTCTGCCTATAGTAGGATTCCCCAGGGTATGCATGGTGGGTACAGAGATTAAAGTTAACAGCTGCTGACTTATTCTCTCTTGAGGATAAAAGTGCTAATACATGAAAATATACACAAGTTACTTTATCCTGTGAGCTCTTGGCTATATTTATACTTCAGCTGAAGATACAACTGCAGCTCACGTTGACAGCTGAAATATGAACAGCAGCTGACCCCAAAACTGCCTGGGCTTCTGACTTAATTTCAGTCAAGTTTTTTGCTCTTGCCCCTGCTGCTGTACTCTCAGGGAGCATTTCTACATGAAATGTATGATGGGTATATTGCCTTGATCCTGTTTGGCAATGTGAGTGCTTATCCCAATGGTTACAGACCTTTGAGATGTCTTCGCAACTTAGGAACAGTAATGTATTGTGATATTGCCATCCTAAGTCCGTTTGTCAGAGTCTTGCTACTGGTGCCTTTGGTTTGCCATTGCTGATTTTGTTCCATCATGCCAAGAGTTTTTCCAAGAAAATCATGCAATTCTCTCAATGGAAAATGAGCAACACTTTTGCAGGGTTTTTACTCTGCAGTAGTACTAGCACAATTTGATCTCTGCAGAGTAATTACATATTAGGGTACAGGTTTGTATTCTAAAGGCCAGTCTATTCTACAAAGGCTTTGCAGTTTATCTGCAATAATACAGCTGTAACAACACACTCTGCAATGAAGGTGAAGCTTACATACCAAATGCCAGTGAAAGTTAAGCCACCATCCATACAGAGTGGTGTGGACAGAGTGAGCCAGCCCAAGGACTTTTATGTTGGTATGAATTATGCTAACAGTGCAGCTAATTGTTTGGCAAATTATATGTAACAAGTACAGGATTGGTCTTGAGCTAATGATGCTTAGATTAAGCTTTAGTTAAGTTTCATTTACTAGAACATGGCCTGAGATGGCATTTTTGGGCAGTAGTATAAAAATGTATTTAAAAACCTTGTACATCTCAAATATGGAAAAGCCAAACCAGAATTATTATCCAGTGACCCATAAAAGAAAATATTTCTTTACCCGTTTGGAAATGGTATATGGTGTAGGAATCTTGGAAAAGGTGAACTTGCACAAGGAATACACCTGTGTTGTAGAAGAAGAAGCTGGTCACACATTCATCTTGCACTTTTCATATGAAATCATGACATGTTTAAAAAAAAGCAGAATTGCCTACACATCATTTTTAGATACTTATTCACTACATGCCCATATTACTCATCAGATGACCCTGTCTGAAACTCAAAATCCAGAATAATGCTTGGACTAACAAGACTTAGTTCTATTTAATTTTTCTTTAAAAAAGCAAAATGGAAACAATCTGCATTTTACTTTCTTAGTGACAAAAAGAGACATCTAGCATTGATCATCACATGACTCAGCAATTACAGAAAAACCTAAATACTGAGTCCAAGGACTCAGAGAAGTCAAAAACCTTTAAATCTTAATTGGGATCTACAATAGGCTTATTGTGGATATATAGAGTGCCAATGCTGTGCCTGTGCACAGATTCTAGGAAATGAAAGTCTTTTTCAGCTGACTTCATTACTAAAATTTCATTATTAAAAACACACACACTATATTGTCTTAACTACAAATGGAGAACATTATCAAACACTTCATCCAGTAGTTCTGCTCCATCATTCATAGACTCCCTCCCCAAAATAACGATATTGATCCAGAAGTACACTTTTTTTATCAAACTTACAAATAAAGGATACTTTAATTATTTACATTCATTATGAAACCAACAGTACATACCCTGATGGTGTAATGGATGGTGTTTTGTTTCTCATACTGGGACACCACTAAGGTAAATATATGGGGCCCTGGAGAGGTCAGCTTTATCTTGGTCAGATAATGAGGACTGTTGATCCTAATACCATCAATATATGGAGGAGGATCAGCTGAAAAATAAAAGGATGAACACTTTTCCCTGATCAAAAAAATCCCCCAGCTTGGTAAACTTCTTAGCCATTTTGTATCAGTGAATTTTGCCAGGAAAATCAGATTGTTGGTACTAAGGCTAGACTGTAGGCAGACCTGAGTGCTCTCAAAAGAATAGAGCCTCAAGATTTGCTCATAAAAAGGACAAGTAAGAGCAACTATCATTTTCAGGAGAGGTACATCACACATGACAGGGCACAAATTCTGCACTTGAAAGTATGGCTTAAATCCCATGACTTGCAAGAACTGCTTATCAATCTCACACCAATGTCACTACTCAAAGAAGACCTACTGTGATTATGTTGAAATTTGAAGAGAAAGATAAGGAACATTTGAGCACTCTTTAAAAATCTCTGAGGAGTCTGTTCCTTCTTCATTGGCTGGACAGTTCTGGAGTGCAAGCTGCCAAAATCTTTGGCCACTGGGTAAACAAGACTTTAAAACATGTTAATTCCTTAACTAAATCACACACAGTTTTTCTCCCCTGCCCCCCCAAATCCTTGTGATCATTACACAGATGAAGTTGCATCCCACTACCAATGCAAATGCGGGTACTTATTATAAACCTCCCAAATACTTGCTTTTACAATTAGACAATGTTATTTGGCCTCTAATTGGTTCTTTTGAGACTTCTTTTAGTTTCAGTGAAGCAGGAACAAGTCTAACTAATTACTTCAATAGGCCCAGGATCAGGTCCTTTTATTTTCTTCCACAAAGCAACATGGGAGAGGGGAAAGGATTAATATAAAACAATGAGAAGCTTAGGAATGGGAAATCTTAGCCTCGCTGCTAAAGGATTAACCTGCTTTGTTCTGATCTCATTTTAACAGATGGTAAAAATAATACTGCAGCTTGTCCAATCTATTTCCATGGAAAAAGGTTTTAAACAAGTTTGAGCTCGTGAGATTAAAAGTTTATAGAAGAGTTTGGATAGCAAGACAAAACATATGAATCATCGAGTTCTTGCTAGTGGTCTTGCAGGAAGACTCTTTCAAGCACAACTGAACAATTCCCTCCACTATACAAGTGCGTTTGGTTTGCCTACTTGTTTTCAGTAAGACACACATGTAAAATAAGCACTGCTACAAGTACTAGCAACACCAGAAGCAAGTCTTGGGACGTAAGGAGAAGCAGATGCTTTAACAAGATCAGCTCTTGCTAAAACAGATAATGATTTGGTTAGATCTCAACAAATGCTTTCCGCAGAAAGACAGCTTGGATTCTAGGGGAACTGGTCACCAGAGTTCACTGAACAAGACCAGAGATGAACAATGCAACCTTTACCAGCCATTCCAATAGGAAAAAACCACACAAATTCCACTCTTTGGTGAAAAGAGCTTTAAAAGCTACTCTCTAATTAACTGTTGCTATTACCTGTCGCATGAGCAGCTACCTGAATGCAACCCTGGTTCTAAAGAGGTTCCCTATCTGTAAAAGCAACAGGCCAAACCCTAGCTGCCTTAGGAGGCACCTTCACTGAATTATTCCAAGAAATATTTTTACAGAGATCTCTAACTTGATGTAAAGAATAAATAAAAATATTATATTATTAGCTCTACCTTAACAATGCCCTCTACCCTATCCATCAACCTGGGCATTACCTTTACTTCCTGTGTCTCAATCTGTGTTTCAGATCTGCTATCTGTCTTGAAATAAAACAAACATGGCTTTTTTGCAGCTACAACAAAGCTCCAAAAGCCAAGCCCCTTCTTCTCAAGATGAGTAGAATCTGACCTATAACGACCAAGAGTAATACTTTGACAAGTCTGAACATCTAAATATTTTTCTTAAACATTCCATACCTGATGCTTTGAAATATGTTGAAAGTATTCAGCTGTATCTCATGAGCTTGCTTAGGTACTTTACTAAGCCAAGTTCATAGAACAATTAACCTTAATTATTTTCATTTAGTGGAAGCTGTAAACCTTTAAATAATTTCACAAACATGGGAAATAATTATGCGATCAGATAAACAGAAGCACGACATCTGTTCCCTCTAAGCATTAACTACTACCACTGCAAAATAAACAGAACAATAAAGAAAATGCTGCGCCAAAATAAGTGTCAGCAGGACTACGTAGACTTCGTAGTGTGCTTCCAACATGTACAACTTGGTTTATTCCTTCAGTGTAGGCTGCTGAAGGTGGTCAAACAGAGCTAAACAACTATTTCAGAAAATTGACCTCTCAGAGTGAGGCATCTCATTTTAAAGCAAGAAGTGCCTTTCCTCGCCACAAAATCCTTTGCAATTCTTCATTTATTTCTACCAATCTTCTTGACAATGAAGGTACACTAACCTGGATAGTAAACTTTTTTGCCATCAGTCTTGTATACAACCGTTGTAATGAATTCCCGATTGTGTGCAAAGTCATCCTATAAAAAACACAAATCAAGTAGAGTTGTACACTTCTGTGGAAAGTAACTAATGCTTAATCAGAATCAAGTACACATTCTACCATCTCCTTTGATCACCACATGGTATTATCTGATATTTATTGAGATACCTGATCCAATTCTTTTTAAAATACGTGAAGTAAATAAACTGCCACTAATTTAACTTACAACAGTTTGGGCCCCAAGATTCAAAGTTACTTCAGAACCTTTACGGTGGAATATAATCACTTAGCTCAATTTTTACGCTGGGTCTATTTCAACAATCTTGTTTGTAGGTACGTGTACCTGCTGAATTTAAGATTTTTACATATACAGAGGCATTCATACCTGAACATGAACACACAAGCAGTAATAACAGAAAGCTATATAGAAAGGTTTACGGAAGATGTTGCAGAACTCATAATACAGAAAAAGAACCCGGCACCTTATCTGTGATGTGCCTGCTAAGCAGAACCCAGACGGCAGCACCACCTTGTGGACACTGGACCTCTAGCTTGTACTGAGGATTATTAGCCAGGCTGTAGGCATCCTTCACTGGACCTTGCTTTGCATCCCAAGTACTAAAAGTAATACAGACATGTTATTAGACGAGTAAGATACTAATTCGTGCTTTGAAAACGAACTTGCAAGTCCTACATATATACAGAGCTATCGATTATCAGTAACAAAGTTACTGAAAGCTAATTTTCTACTGGAATCTATGATAGTGGTTACATAATACAATTGCATCGCAAGCATTATCTTATAGCTTTGTTTTATAAATGACTTCACTATGATACAAGTATGATAATAAAAAATGATAAATACAAACGGCTTGGCTGTTTGGTATGGTGACTGCAACCACACAAAGCATAGAAAAAGCTGAACCATTCAAGGAGCCCAGGCTACCCGATCACAGTCATATTGGTGATTGCATACACCAATATTAAGTGAAAAACACCTATGCTTTTGTAACCATAGAAATCCCCATATAAGCTATGGTTAGTTTCAAAAGCTTGCCAATTTTTTTACTCCAGTTTTTTATTGAGGTAATTTTTATTTTAAAATTTGATCTGTTTCATGTTTGGAAGTGTGCCTGCATGAAGTGTTAAAGATCTTTGAGGTACCGTATTGCAAAATCTGCCTGCTGCCTCATGAACTGTCTAGACAAGGAAAATACAATGTGAAAAAATAAAAAGTGCTGATGACTGAATGCAAAGCATGGCACGCTGGAAACAGAAGTGGATAAAGCTATTTGTAAGTCCCATTGACCCTCCCACACTTTTAAAACTGCACAGCATGTGTTATCAACTAAGCTTCAAATTATCACCATCATTACTCCACTTTTTATAGCAGTAGCCATTTCCCTACACAGCAGTATGACAATCACTAATAATATAAGGAAACACAGACTAGTAGGTGAGCTTTGAGATTAGCATGCACGTTACCTCATCTTGCTACATCACCACAGTGTATTTTAGAATTAATTTGAACACAAATATGGAAGGAGCATTTACAGGTAAGATCACCAGTTGCAGTATGGATGAAGGAGGTTGTGCAGAGCTAACATACGCAGAAACAGTGTGGAAGCGGTGGCAAAGTGTAGTATAGTGGAGTGGAAAAATAGAGAAACCCTTGCTTTCCAGAACACAGACACCCACTTATCATCAAACTAGGTGACAAAGACTGAATGCAATAGATACTAGGTAGGAGACAGGTATCATGTTCAGAAAAAATCAGCAGGCAAGGAAGATTACTTATGATAACTACAACTGGTGAAAAACAGAATTAGTTAAACTACACTAACATCAGTGAACACACCCTGTAAAGACAACATGCACTGCACAAACAACTTGCTGCTGGCCAGGAAAATGAATTCCAAATAAAAACTAGGTCACTCAAGCATCGTCTGGTCACTGCTTAAAGACAGACTGCACAAAAATCTGATTTCTATTCTGATACAGAGATGTGGCACTGAGGTCAGAATCTGGTTACTCAGCCTTAGGTCCACAGGAACATCACAAAGGTCACTAGAGTCCAATGATGTTATAGAAGTAGTCAAAAAACAAAGCCTGGGCTGAGAATTTAAAAGTGTAGAGTCAGGCTCAGGGAACATGGTTGGAGTTCAACCTCTTCAGCTGTAACTAGGAGGAATAGAAGGAAGGAGACACCACATCAGAACATTTAGTGTGGAAACGGCACAGAAGTTTTATCTTTTGGACCAACCTGTGAATACACGTAGATTCTTTAAAAAGACTTGGGTTCCAACTCAAATAAATAACATCATAGTACTGGCACAGGTCCTCCCAGGCAATCCAGAAAATGCCTACAAAGGAAATGCTGTTATTGTTTCCTTACCAGACACCTTGATTTCACTTGTTTTTCAAAAGTCTCTTTCCAGGAAAATGATACAGCTCATATAAATGAACATTTCTGTAAAACTTAGTAGCAATGTCTGCATTGCCCAAATTTCTAATTTAAACTTAGCTCCCAAAACAAACAAGTTAAACAAGTTAGTCTCTGCTTATCATCAAGGACTTTCTGAAGCTATCAGAATGCTTTTCATTCTCAAGCACTCAGCAGAAGATATGAAAGAATCTGTTGTATTGAGAGAGACATCATTAGGCGATTCTGACCTGCCTCCCCCTTTCCTAGGTTTCTGGCGGGGGGGGGGGGGGGGGGGGGGGGAAATTACATAGTCAAACAGGTTCTCACAATTCAACAACCTACTTCAGTAGTCATCCAGCACCATCAAGTATTCAATCAACATTGAGTACATTTGAATGTATTTCTAAGATACTTCATCCAACACCTACATGACTTGCTTTGGCATCCTGAATCTGCTTCATCTTTACAACATTCTCATGCATTTATTCTAATTCTCCGTAGCTCCCTTAATTGCAACTCCAGCCAACAATAATGCCTGCAAGCTGACAGATTCCTGATGAAATTAACTCTCAAAAGGTAAGAGCGTTATAAATCAAGTCTCTGACATAGGCAGTTGCAGATCTTGCAGCACTAAAAAAAAATGCAGTCATAATAGCTACACACTTAGACAACAAGACCAGAGCGCAAATCCAGTCAGAAGAAACAACTCCCTTAAAATTACTAATGTAATTTATATTAAATTTTAACTACTAGATGTTACAGATATAAATTCCTTACTAAATGAATCAGTAAATAAATAATGAGCAAATCTCTCATAACTGTCACAAAGCCAGGGCTGCTATTTTTATATTTAAATCAGAATTTTTCCTTATCAATAAATGCTATAGTTTAATGGGTTTGGATGCATACTGTTGTCAAAATAGAGTGGCACTGAACAGAAGGGCTCCCTCACATGGATACACAGACAGCAACTAGGATACTAAAAAAAAAGAGCAGATATCTCTTTCTGAATTGTAAAACACAGCTTCTGCAGAATTTCTAAACTGCCAGCAACCTGCCCTTCCACCAGCAAACCCACACTGACTTTCCAGATGCTACACTCTTCTGCTCCCTAGGGAAGATGGGACAGGACAACACTGGGCATCACTCCAAGTGGTTTCTCTGGACAGTAACACAGTAGTACCACTGTCTCAAAGATCGATCTTAATCTACACTTACAGCTGGAAATAAACTGTATGTAAAGATTTGTTTATAGACATATTAATGTAATGCAAGGGGAAAAAAACCACTTACCTCCAGTGCATAACCTTAAATACAGGCAAGACTAATTTGAATACTGATTATAGTAAGCATGTTGACACATATTTGCAAATATTGGAGGAAAAAACCCACAAAAAGTCTATTCATGTATTAAAAAGCAGCATTACACAGCTTACTGTCAGAATGTTATCTTTGCAACGTACTCCCCCATGCCCAGATACAGAGGTAGCAACACTTAAGCAAAGAGGTAATTTCTTGTCAATAAATTTGAGATACATTAAACAGTACAGATTACTTAAACCCCAGACAAACCTGAAATGACAGATTTAAATACACAAACGCTTCCTAAACATTTGGGGCTATTTAGTTTCTAGTATTTGTTTTACTTTCCCTCTCCTTGTGCTTAAGCATTTCCTTCTACCTTCCAGCAGCGATACACCACAAAGATCTATATTATCTGAAAAGATAACGACTTTTTAAACCTTATTACCATTGTCTATTTTCTGAGCTGTTCGTGGATCAAAGTTCAAGTATTTTTGTAAATCTGGGGTCCAGTTTCTTGTGTCATTTTCACTGTATCGTCCCTTCCAACGTAAGTGGCTCCAGGGATTTTTCAACTGAAGAAATCGAAGTCCCTAAAGAAATACAAAATAAAATTGCTGGATTCATCTTGTAATTTTGGTATTTATATTAACATGGAATACGGACCAATAGCTCAGGAAAATACAGCATCATTAAGCTTTCTGGAATTTCCCAGTGGAGCTCAAGACAGAATAAACTATATTAGCCATTAGAGCAAAAAATCAGCAGCTACCCATCACAGACAGGTTTCAAACAGGCATCTGGAAACATCTTCAGTTTTACTTGATACCTTATATTCTCTTATATCCAAGACTGCATACGCATGGGTTGGAACTAAACCCCATTTTTCTCCTTCCTCTTCAGACATCACCCCTGTTGCTGTTGTGATAAGGACATCTCCTTTGTGAAATCTGTTCAAAGAGAGGTGAAAAATAGCTTAATTAAAATCTTGCAAGTTGCAAACTAACATTTGCCAGATACTGTAATAGTATGTTTTTACACTGTCCATTAGCGTGACCGTGCTTTTTAAAAACTGGAATACAGGTCAGCAGAAATCACTCCTGAAAAAGCTTGAGAAAGTAGAACTATTTTCTTTCAGTATTTAAGTATAGGCTTTAAGCAAAAAATTATTTTCATATAATTTCATATTTTTTGTAAATAAAAATCAGCATTTATCAACCTGAAGTTCAATCTGTGTCACTTTTTAAAGATACTCTTCACAGTTCATCTGCTGAACACAAATGTGGTTTCATCAACACTTAGCCAATCACTGCATATAGCAAATTAACAACTCTGTGACACCCCCGGGATTCTAAAGGAGCTTCCCAAAACCTGAAGAATGAGAAGTTCATGCTTCTATACTTTTGCAGGTGTTTACACTAACGTTTTGTGTCCCTCAGCATAGGCCTTACAGGGTCTGAATTGTCAACTCACAACAACTTGAGTTCTGCAATTGTTCTGAATTGCAATTATTAATTTCACAAAATTATTGCTGTGAAAACACACTAGCACATTTCCCAGCCCATGCTAAAATCCAAGTACATACTGAGCATCCCTAGACAGTTTACAGCATCACTGGACTATGGATCGACACAGTTTCAGTCTACCACAGGTGAACAATAGTGATGCTATAATGGCTAGATCCCATACTAATTGCAGTCACACCTCCAAATTGTGACACCGGCATATCTGAAAAGTTGTTGACAATCAACTTGAGAGCTCCTAACCAAATGAAAAAGCACTGTAGAAATAGAGTCACGCTCTTTTATCATAAATGCAGATGTTTCAGTCAACAGAATATCCCCCTTCTGCTGCACTAAAACGCATAAGAAACTGGTTGCACAAAACTGTTTTGAAAGAAATCAAAGTACTTGCTAGCTGACATTTGTAAATTACAGCTATATCTTTCACCATGAGTAGAATTGTTATGGTAGGTCTGAAAAAATCAGTATTGCAGTTCTGATAGACTTTTGCTGCTCCTCCAGATTTACTAATGGGGCATAATAACCAAGATCTTGTGATACAATTAGAAATACTATATTATATCTGCTTGCTAAGGACAGCACATCAATGCCAAAGTTCTGGGGAACTGTGTGGGAACACAGAACACATTTCCTTCTATTTTTAAACACTTCTAACATATATTGGTTCCAAGCTGCTCTTCTCTGATTCTATATTCTATTTTCTTCATCAAGGAAATAGGCTACTGTCTTTTTTTTTTTTCTTCATATGTAAAGAAGAAAAATCACCTCAAACAAAATTCCACAATATTTTACTCTTCTGTTCTATCAAAGCCACTGATACCTTAATTCTTCTTCCAGAAAGTATATGGAGGTTTTACAAAGCACAATTTCTAGTAGTACCAAAATGCTATCAAAGGATCTGTGGTGATTGCACTGCTTTTACAGTGGTAACGCAGCTACTACAGAGCATTTTAATTACTTAGGAGAGAACAAAGTTCTACCTCTGATAAAGCATTCTGAAAGTACTATCTTTATTGAAAGCTTGATTGTCAGAGTGCATAGCAATTCTTTCAGGTATCCAACCAGTCAGTGCATGGAGATCAATATTCTGAAATGCAAGCATTCAAAAGAAATCAGAATAGATAATCCATCTATAAGCATATGATGTCTGTACACAAATTATAAAAGTGCCTTGAAAGAAATCAAGTATACACAAGTTACAATATAGCTCTACACATAAAAGGCTCAAGATTAAGGCTATATTAAAACAAACAAAAACTTATTTGATTAGTTTAGGACATTTCCAAATAAGCCTCAAAAAGAAAAAAAAAAAAAAAAAGGCAGCACCAAGCTAGAAAGTGAACTGATGAAACAAACTGGAATTTCAGAGCAATGGAAGCATAAGAGAATGATCAATCATGCTCAATTCTATGATGTGTTCTATTCATTTCATTGATTCACAGACTTTTAAAGCACAGTCTCAGAAGCAGTATTTGGAACCTTGTTATTATATATGCATTTTAAATAATTTAAGTTTTACTTCTAAGGCTCAGGGTTTGGCTTTTATATTCTTTTTGCTAAAGCTGACACTGACATGTATTTCCATAAAAAGATGCTTTAATCTCCCCATTTAATCTCCTCAAAATATTGCTTATTCCCTTTTCTTTTGCTTTGTACTCCTCAAAGCAAAAGCAGAGACTATAAATGCTTGAAGTGTCAATAACCAGCACTGGTAGGTGGGAACTTGAGGAATTACAAGTACAACACAGCCAGTAAGTAACCCTGATTATACACAGAAGCTATAATACAGTTGAAAGCAGAGGGGGTGGAAAGGGTGGAGATTAAAGGTCACAAGTCAAGCTGTTTTTCCAGATAGCAAGTTAGAGGACGACAATGAGAATAAAACACAGCTATTCTCAGCAGCTTCTGTCCTCCAAAACAAAGGAGCCCAACACTGACATAAACATACATTAAAAAGTATACTACATTTCCCCTTATACAAAGCCACATTTGTCTCCATAATCATTTTTCAAAAGGTGATGATTACCTAGTATAACCTCCAAGAACGCAATTATCAAGACACCAACTAGAATGTGAACAGCACCATGAAATCAAAAATATACTGTTAAAATTTTAAAGAATTTTAAATTAAAATCAGAAATGCTTCCTAAGTAATGAATTAAGATTATGCAGGCTACTCATTTCAGTAAACTGGCCCTCTTTAAAAGAATAATTTGCGCGTCAGCCTAGCTGCAGTACAACGACTGTTTCTTTAGTAACCACATTATAGGAACCCATTACATATTTATGTAAATGAGTGGAACAATCTGATAAACAACGTTTCATGGATCAAAGTACTTCCTTCCTCTATAGACATGTACTGAATGACTATAGCCTGTTCCTTTCCTAGCTGTCTCCCCTAGCTAATGAGGGAGAACTGTCCTATTTATTGAACGACAGTTAGAAACCAAAATCAGCAGTATTGATATGGGCAAAAAAATTATGACTTTACCCAACACTTTCATCTAGACTCTATATAAACACATACACTTCCCAACTGTAAGTGCCAATCCTGCAGTCAGAGAACTAAGATTAACTCTGCCCATCAAGATGCCTTGCTCACTCTATTTTGGTGGAATACATCTCATCAAGTACAGCTAAGCATATTTGTGAAAGAAAGAAATAGAAAAAAAAAAATTAAGAAAACATCAAACCCAGTACTTGCCTCCCCAGGCAATTCATTTATTTCATTAGAAGGGCAGTTATTTGACCCAAGATTATCTAGGTGGAATTTTTGCCTCTTAGAAATAATCTAGTACTTACAGAATTTGATCCAGGAAAATCATATCCTCCCATGACCTTCATGTAAGCCTTTTCTATTAGTGATACCCATAATTCATTCTTATTGTTAGAATAAGAGCAGAGAAGTTCCCCACTATGATCAACAGGTAACTGGTCATCTATGATTACCTGTGTGAAATAAACAAATGAAAAATCACCATAAAGCTAATAAAGTATTTGGGGAGTATTTAAAAAATAAAACCAAGCTCTCATTAATATATAGCTTCTCAGACAGCCAGATCTGATCATTGCTCTCATATGTGGACACCTCTATCAATCCTGCAGTGGTTTGCCCAAGTGAACAAGAAATTCTATTGCCAGCTCCTACTTGCACTGGTCCACTGGGTGACCTGTGATCACCTGCCTCGCCTTCCCCTATGTAAATGGGGATGATGACAGCATGCTCTTGTAAAATGTCTAGTATCTATTGTAAAAGGTAGCCACAGAAAAGTTCAGTGTAATTACCAGCATAAAAAGTAAAGAAAAGCCAAACAATATTCCTCACCTAATTTGGAAACAGAACATGGACTGTGCTTCATAGCCACCAGAAAAAAACCAGTTATTTATCTATAAGGAATGAAACTATGTGTCACATCACTTTCATAGTCTCTAGTTCCAGATTTAAATTTCTTCTGTCTGGAAAGGAAAAACAACCCAAAGAAACGGTTGTGAAAGTATTAACGTTTCTTCTTTAAATTAGGTAGGATATATTTGGCATTATTACAGATTGTTACTGCAGTATTTGTAGTGGTCTGAAACTCTTTTCCAGAACAGATGTTTCAGTTTCACGTTGGCATTAGTCCGTTACCTATACAGGCTACCAACACAGCACATTTTCTGGTCAAATTCTATCTGCACAGGAATGAATAATCCTTTTCATAGAAGAGCAAATGGCCATTCATCCTAACAAAAGGCCATTAGGAGACATGTTGGAAAGAGTATTAAGAGCAAGGCAAGCACATAAATGATACTTCCATGAAACATTCAGATTCCAGAATTTTGCAACTCAAGGACTTCCTGACCCAGAGGTTATTATCTTAGCAATTAATAGCCTTTGAGGAATTTCGCCTTACCCCCCCACCCCATGAATATGACCACTCAACTTTTGAACTCCCATAAATGTTCATTGGTCACTACAACCTGCAATAATCAGTGCTACAGTTAAGTATTATATGAAGAAATACATTATTCCATGCCCTTATTTATTGCACTGAAAAGAAAATTAAGCTATTTGTGAGTTTACAAAATTCTGTCATGTATCTTCAGGCACCTCCCCTCCTTACTAAAAATCTGTGGTCATTTGAGTCATTCCTCTATGGTCATCTATACTCTTCCTGGATGTACCCCTCTGTACTTCTTAGTTCTGTAACTTCCTTTCTAAGATGGAGTAGAAGAGTGGATTACTTGCACACCCTATCATAAACGTGGGATGCGTAATTTCGTTTCTGTATGGTTTTCATAATTCTTTTAAGCAATAGAAAGATTTTTTAATTAATTTAATGTGAGGCTATTTTCATGAATGTCTGTAGAAGAAATACCTACATTCTGTTACATACTTCACAACCAAAATGAATCTCAAAAGGTTTAACTATTAAAAAGCACTTTCCAACAAAACTTTGTCTAAAGTTTTTGCTATGCAAGCATAGCTTCACAGTGAAGCAGACCAAGCCTTTAAAATATATGAATTAAACAGCAGCAGTATTAAGACTCCCCCAAACCATTTACCTTTCTAGGTACACCATTGATATGAAGCTTCACCATGTATTTGCCACACGGATTATATTCTGGTTCTCCTTTCTTATTCTGAGGGTAAATTATACTGTTAAAAAAAAAAAAAAAAAAAAAGGCAGAGATTGTGACATAAATGTCTCAGCTGTACATACACTGATAACAATAAAAATGGGATTAACATGGTCTGTTTCTGGAATTTACACTGAACAAAAATATGGAATTGTTAATGAAAGAGCAACTCAAATTTAGTAAAAATAATAATGATGTTTAAATAGGTTTTATTTTTTCAGGCCTTGGTCTCGCTGCAGTTCTCTGCTTAATATAGTAACAAAAATAATGTAATTGTTTCTCCAACAGAAGCAAGGCAAACAAATTTATCTTGCTATTAAACAAAGGTTATTTACATATCTGTAGTATAAATACAGTACTGGCCTGAATGACAAGTCAAACATTTGAAGAAGACAACCATGCAGAACTCGCTGCTCTTGAAAAGAATGCAAGTTCAGTTCTAATGAGTATAGGTTAAAACAAAAAAATGCAGGAACAAAGTTCACACACTGGTCTGGCAATGGGCTCCCAGCAGAGTCTCCCAAACCCATGCTGAATGTATCACAGGGTGCCAGTCAAGTGGAACTGAGATAGTGTTGTTAACATTAATTTGACAATGAGATGCAAGATGGACCACCTGTTGCACAGCAGTTGGCATAGCAAAGTAGGAAAATAAACCTGTAAAGCATTATAAGTAAAATTTCTATTAAAAACCAAACAAAACCTTCCAAACTATTTATTACTCCTCAAAGTGCACGTGAAGTTAGACTCCAGTGTCTGTATACATGTCTGTATGAAGTTGGCTTCCCTGTCAGAAGTCCTGAAGCCACATGAGTCCCAGGGAGATGAAGGGGAAACAAATGCTAGTTTTTACTGTGTCCAACTGTCATAGAACATACTGCAAAAGCCTGGCAGTATTAAGTCTGAAAAAGTATTAGAAAGCAACAGCTACTTACCTTGTGATCAATTTTTTGTTATATCTTCTTTCATATGCTGCACTGATAGCTAGTGATGCCACAAAAGAACAATCTGACACTATTGTCTGTAAAGAAAACCAGTGAGGACATTTACTAATAACTTGGATAGTGAAAGACAAACAGGGTGTGTGGAGGGAAGGAAAATCGTAAGTTAGTAAATCCCTTCAAAAGGGAAAGATTTCAACCAAGAGAAGCAAAGTTACTACTAAAAAGGCAGGAAATGTATGCTTGCTCAAGATGAGGCCCCTACAGGGCAAACCAGAGTTAGAATTATTAATGACAATCAGAGGCAAGTGCAGATACCTCAGCATACACTCACACTTACTCCCTCTTCCCCAAAACACACTGTGTAATAAAAACCATATCCAATGACATAATCTGTTGCTGATTGCAGAATAGCTTGGGCTGTCTGCAACTTAACACTAAGCGAGTCATTTCCACTATTCTCAATGGGCCACTCTGCTTCCTGTCAAAAAAAAAAAAAAAATCTAAAAATCTTGCTTGGTATTTTTTCCATGCCGTAAATTAAGTGATCAATTTGCTGCAGAGTACACCTTGCCTTTTTTCATACTAACCTTACCACTACTTCTGGAAAACAGGATTTTCAGTTGGAATTCAAATTCTGATTTTCACTTCCACTGCTAACACACCTGTTTATTCTCATGGCTAGAAAATGCATGGAATCTGAAGTGATACTATTTATTTATTTAATCCAATGAGAACCAAGGAAAGCACTCGCACATTTCAGGATTCCTTTTTGAACAAGAAAGTCCCCTACAATAAACTGCTAGCAGCACACATATCTCTTTAGGAACAATTTACCTGCTTTATGCTGAAACTTGATACAGTATAAATCATTGTAGGGTTATTTGTTATGTCATCTGGTCGCACCCACTTGGCAAACATTGCTTTCTGTTTGGGGGATAATGGTAACTTCCCACATTTATCACTAGATTTAAGAGAGAAAAGTGTACAAATAAATCAATAATAGAAATAAATCAATAGCAGTTTAGAAAAGCTTTTCATGGTATGTTCAGTCTTATATATGTCTGATAGATGGTGCAAAATACGGGCAGAACAACTACACAGCTTTGTATACAGAGATGTAAAACAATTTCAAAGAACACTACTGCTAAGTTTGTGATTTTTATGGAAAAAAGGCAAAAATATTAAAAACATGAAATAAAACCCAAAAGCTTCCTTCATACAGGACTGAACAGGAGAAGTGAATGCCAAAGAGCTATCTACATCAACAGAAACTCAAATTCTTCACTTTATTTCAATATGATGAACTAATAATAAAAAGTTTCTTTAGTTCTGAAAATATTGAGGCTTGTCTGATTGACAAGCCTTTAGCGGAAAATTGAAAAAAACAACAACCAACCAAGCCCAAGTGTCTTTGTCTATTATGGCTATGTGATCTTAACATTATTATTGCTCATGTATGAAGGTCTAGCAGTTACATATCACTCTTCCTTGGAATAGTCCTTTACAGAGGAAACAGCTATCACTTTCATTTTACAGGTAGCTGAGGCAGAGGAAGCTAAGTTCATTAGCATGCAGTAGAATCAGGAAATGGACCCACGTTGCCAGCCCAGCCCAATACTCCAAAAAGTCAAATATAATGTTGTCCTTATAGTCCTGAAGACACAACTGCAAAAAGACTCGAGAGCAGGATCAGCTTACACTAAAGTTTTAAGATCAGACTGGAAGAAGAAAGTGGTAGTACTTAAATATCTGCCTGAATTATGCTTAAAAGCCTACTTAAACAATTTAAAACTCTGAAAAAGAAAACATAGAAATACCAGATATGGGAAAAGCTTTGGAAATAAAAAAAAAGTTCAGTAATCAAATCACACTTACGAAAATGGCATAGGGAAGGCAAAACGTTCCCTCAGATCAACACTCATGAAAGGTACATATTCAATGCCATTAATTTTTGAAGTCTTTCTGCAAGTCATAAGAAAAAAAACCCATATAGTTACAAACCTCTCTCTCATCTTTCAAAGACTAAGTTCCAGAAAGTAACAACAAAATTAGTTTTCAAAAACTAAAAAGACACAGTGCTTCTGAAAGCAAGACAACTACCTGTTGAAAATGAAACAAACACTGTATATGTTTGGGTTTGAAATGTGCAGTACTTGATGGCTCAGACATCAAGTCATCCTGCAAGTAGATACCTGCGGACAAGTCACCATGCCAGGATAGAAATGATTATCAGCCACAAACCTCTTCATAGTTCTAGAAGTCACATTTAAAACTACATCTGTCTATTAGTATTTCTCAAGTCAATTAAGACTCTCATTAAAGAGAGTCTTAGGATAAGTTGACAGCAATTAACAATTAGCAACACTTAGATTTCATCTAATTGGGGCAGTATTTTGGAACACTTTGTCAAAAAACAATAACGAAAATACTGCATGTTTATTAGTACATTTTTGACTAAAGCGCACAGCACACTTTCTAAAAAAATAATCATATTTCAATGTGAATGTAATTTAAGTTTCAAACAAGGAGTTAACTGAAAAAGGTATGCAAAATATTTTTAAAGCAAATGATTATTAAATATGTGAAACAACTTGTAGTTCTCTTGCAAGACTGAAACAACAACAAATCCCGAAACACCCCCCACCCCACCCCGGAAAGCCCCCCCTCCATCCACAAAACCAGAAACATTCACTGCGTGGACTGCTACAAGAGGAAAAAACCCGAAATTTTAATAAGGCAATTCTTAATGCTCTGCAACTTTTCCAACACACGTACATTTCTGTCTTCATGACCATATCCTCAGTCCGTTTAAGTCCCCTAAAGTCAACAAGCAGACTAAATGTTTTATGATCAAATCCTGGACAGTGTTCAGCATCACCTCTGTAACAATCTTTTTTTATTGCATGCGGAGGAGGAGGAAGGTTGAAACACCTATCAGACAATGTTGTTTGGTTTTTTTAAGGTATATTTGATAGTTTTCAAAATTCACGATTTAGGCTAAAGGTTTTATGGATTATTTGTAGCTTATTCCACCTATAATAAAAATCAAAGCAAAATGAACTGGATGTAACAGAGTCACAGTCCTACAAAATATTATTCTTCCTCAATTTCCAGTGACGTAGTAGTTGTATAATCTATAAAAACATCTTTGTAGCTTGGCTTCTCAGAGCCAGATCTTTCATGAACTCAGTCAGGTAGGTTACGTATAACATACAAAAATGAGGCTATGACAAATAATCCTGGCAGTTACAAGAAATTGTCTTCTAAATACAAACTAGAAAGTATGCTCTGTGAATAAAAGGCACTAATTACATTACCATAGAGAATAAAAGAATTTATTAATCTGTAGGTAATACCAGCAATGGGGTTTGTAAGAGGTGGTTTTCCAACCCTCTATTTATACACCTCATGCTTCGGCTATTTCAATTGACTGTGTAAGATGCACAAAGGATGTGAGCACAAATGATAACATTTTGGAAAAACTTACCTAAGCACTTCAATCTCCTCTGCAGTGTATCTCTGACCTTGAGATTCACTAGCTTGTACTGCTCTGATTGTCTGTGGTTTATCATTTAAAGAAAAATCAGGTCCCAGTGGAAAGAATGTTCTGACTGGCAGATTTGGTTTAGCTGCAGTTGACTTCTCCTTCTGAGATGACTTTGACACAGATTCCTTCAGTGCCTCTGCTCTAAAGCAAATAAAAATGCATTTTGTTTACAACAATGATAAAAATATAGTTATGGTTCAATTATTGATTTGCTTGGTTCGTGTTCCCACATATGTTAAATGGAATGAGCAAATGCCCAAATTGACCAACACCATTTTTCTTAAGAAAAACAATTTCTGATGCCAATACTTATTTATTTTCCTCTTCCAGAATCAATTAAAATATAGCATTTCCAACTCGTATATAAGCTACTTTTGGCAGAACTTGTTAGATTTTTGTTGCCTTTAAATTATGCTAATCGGAGAATTTGTGTAAGTGTTCATTATCTGGAACCTCAGAACAAGACCACTGAAACACAGAGAGAGAAAACTGATTTGCATTCTCTCATACCTTCAATATTTAATTTACCTAGCAACTACAATAGCAGTAAAAATCCACTAGCATTCTCACAACCCAGCATTTCGACTGCTTGAAGACTGTGTATTCAGGAACCATATTTTTTTGTTGTTGCATTAAGCTGCTGGATAGTCATATATGCAAAATGTGGGGGGTTTTTTGAGCACAGAGAAGTGCTGAAAACCAGCTTATACTGAAACTTAGCCCAAGATGATCCATTATTTGCCATCATACAGCTAATTTAAAAAGACTTACATGGAACTTACACTCGTGTATCTTGTTTCAGATATAGACTCCATTCCATTAGATCTACCCATACCATTAGATTGCTACCATCAAGACAAGTATTTCCCAGTTACCAACCTGTCTTCCTTACGAAGGGATGCTGACACCCTTAGTGCTGGCCTGAATTCAGCATTTTTATAGAAGCTGAAAATTGTAGTATAGTACTCTGATTTATATCTCTGAAGACTGAAGTAGTGCATTGGTACTAACAAATACACAGTCCTTTCCTAATTCTGCATGTCCCAAGATTCCCAGACGGTTGACAAAACAACTGCTGTATTCAGCAGTATAGCAGCTGACAGCCATCTCCAAGGAGAACTCTACAGCAGTTAGGTCTACCCACAATCCATACTCTGTGCAGTACAGAACAGACATGCTAGATTGAGAATCCAACTCAGAGTGCACTTACCCCTGACAGCAAGTTTGTTTACTAACATTGGCCATACTCACCTATCCAGTGCTTGTCGAGCCAGCTGTTTCAGTTTTGACTGGAGGCCTGCTTCTGAAGTTTCAGTAGCCTTATGTGCAAAATAAAAGAAAAAGCTACACATCCAAAAAACCTGCAGGTTTTATAAGCTCAGTTTGTCAAATTCCACACTTATTGATTACAGCAAACAGTAACTAGCTATTTTTTCTAATTCTCTTTTGAAATGAGCAAATATTTTTTTTTTAAAATCTCAGCATAAGAAGCATCTAAGTAAGTGAATATAATTTTGCTGTTCTAGTGAATGTTCATAGAATGGAAGCGATATTTAAAATTCTTCAGCATGGGAAACCCTGTATACACAAAAAATTTGCCAGAAGAATTAACCATATTAAAACACTATGGGCAGAAAGAAGACAAAACCAAACGTTACGTATACTACTGAGCTTAGATGTGTTCCAGTTCTTTTCCCAAAATGAGTCAAAAATAATCATGATAACTTAGGGAAATTTTTTTTTTTAATGTTTACTTTCATAAAATACAAACAAGTAAGATTGCTTGCAAGCTGAAATTCTTGTTCTTGCACATCTAAGGTATAAAATAATCTATGACAGGGCACCAAAACAGATATCAAGAGTGCTAACTTCTGTTCCCAGTTGGGGGGTCAAGCTGTGACAGTTCACACTTTTGTTCTGCTTACAGATGAAGCATGGCTACTGCACCTAAACAATCTGCAAGAGGCACAACATGAGGTGTGGCTTCTCCTGTGACACCAGCAAGCAGGTTTCAGGTTCTAGCTTTGTACCTGGACCAATTCTCCCAGGTCAGCTAGGTCAACTGAGGAAACAAAAGGCAAGCTACTTTCACCCCAAGAAACAAACTAGAAACACCCTCCATAAGCAACTATTTTCATTTCCAAGTAAATTACACTCCAGAGTTCCTGGTTGGAAAAGACTTTGAAAGATGTATGAAGGTAAGCAGTGGAGATGGAATACCAGCACACTCATCTAGGAGTCAGCCATAGAAGAGGAGGAATGGCTACTCTCCGAGTACTTCAAGGGTAAGGAAGAAACAAATCTCTCCACCTGAATATACTGAGGAGAAAGACAGAAGTAAAGCTTCAAGATAGCAGAGTTCCTTCAATCTTCTTTCATCCTGGGAAGAAGGAGGTACTTTTTGATCACCCCGAGGGACAAAGCCTACAGTCATCTCAACAAAAGAATATGCTAGTCAAGATTAAAAGAAACTTGAGCAGTATCTGTACCTAATGAAATACCTGATAAAAGCAGTTGTTAATATAAGATAATTTCAGACTAACTTCAACATCTGCAAGTAATATTTGCATGCACTGACACAACAGAAGGAGGAACACAGCAGAGGAAAAAACAGTATGCTGCTGCAGTAAATTTTATCTAATAGGCTGAAAATGTTCTGCTCCAACAGCCAAAGTGGAAAAACTAGAACAGTTCTACTAACTCTTGATCTGGTTACCCTGTATGACCAGGGTTCTTTAGCCTACATAAAACCATGTTACAGAATTCAGAGAAAAGAAGATTTTACTCTACCATGTAGCAAAAGTAACATTCCCCTCCCAACAGCCCACGTATATTTACATTATAAAAAGGGAAAAGAAGGGAAAAAGAAAAACAGACTTGGTGGAGTTACATTATGATGGTGAGCTCTTCCTGTAATTAGTTAAGACAACTGGACTTAAGGGAAAAAAGCAGTACCTGTAATTATATTCTCCATCATTTACATAATGGCCAATTAATCCTTACCCTTAATTTCAGTGTGAATTGAATTAACTCATAACAGCTTTAATGTTGAGCACTGAGTAATCAAGTAGTATTTTTACTAGTTGTGGCATCAGTAGACCATTATGTTTTCAGAAAGTGTTACACGCAAAGATTTCCCTTAAATTACTTCCTTTAATCTAGTCAGAAAGTAATATGGCTGACATATTAGCAAGTCATCTTCAGTTTTAACTATTTTTAATTCCTGTTTTAGTGTTGCATTTGCTCCAGGGCAAAAATTAACATGAAAAAAGTTCCAGAATATTTCTGTTTTTTTAGTATAATCCAGTTCAAGAAAAAAACATAAATCACAAGTCCCCATAAATTTACAGTGTTGAAGAGCAACATAACATAAAGACTGGAAGAAACACTAAAAAAAATAAAAGGAAAAAAAGATTTTTAAAATAGTTTTTGGAAATACAGGTACTCCATTTTTAAGCCAGTCTTTAAGGATCAGTCACTTGCGTAAGTGGAAGAATTTCTTACCATCACATAATTCCACCAAGTTAACCTGTAGCTTAACATACTGTTTTCAAACAGAGTTCCACCGCTTCTGTGTACAACTCTACAGCTTCTTCTGCATTGCCTTTATCATCTTCATCAAAAGCCTGTGTAACTAGGAAGTGAGCACGCTCCAAGTCCAACTGTTGTTTTGACTTCAGAGGGTCTGTGTTCTGCAACTGAACTAAATGAAAAAGAAAGTATTTAGCCTTCTACAGCAGTGGACATGTAAAAACATCCTTAACATGGTACTGAAACACTAGCAGTTCTAATCAGATGGGTAGTATCTATTTCTTGGCTGGAATCCAAATCCTTCCAAACTTGGCTAAAAACATCTTTGCAAGGACAAGAAAACACCATCACCCCTGAAAGCAGACATACACTCTCAGGATATTTCACGTGTCAAATAATGTAAATAAAATCTCTTTCATACTGCACTAAGGACAAGGACGTTTAACTATGTAAAATGTTGCATCATTTGTGAAAATACATCACCTACGGTAATATGCAAGTTCCTTAGGTGTCTATCTCATTTAACACCTTAATGACCTGAAGGAGAAAATGGAATGCACTTTCATCAAGGCTGCAGACCCCACCAAACTGATTCACTGAAGGACACTGCTGCTGTTCAAGGAGAGACAGACAAGCTAAAGTAACAGCTTAACAGTAACCTCAGGAAATTCAACCAGGACAAATGCTATGCCCTGTGGCTGGGACAGACTAACACCCTGCGGGGTACAGCTCTGTGGAGAAGGGCCTGGGGTCCTGGGGGACAGCTGGGTAAGCCCAAGCCAGCAGGCCCCTGGCAGCAATGAAGGCTAACAGCACCCTGGGCTGTGTCAGCAGCAGCACAGCCAGGAGATGGGGGAAAGCAATTACCACCCTCTACTTGGCACTCATTAGACTGTATCTGGAATACCACACCCAACCTCAGGTCCCTAATGATGGTTGGGGCTGGAGGACTTGGCCTTTTGAGAAGAAGCTGCAGGAGCATGGCTTGTCCAGCCAGGAGGAGAGATGGCTTTGTGGGGACCTAACAGCAACCTGCCAGTAACTGCAAGGTTATCAAGAAAATGGATTCAGGCTCTTCACTGAGGTGCAAAGAAAGGGAATGAGAGCCAGTGCCTGTGAATTGAAACACACGAGAATCCAACTAGATATTAAAAAAAAAAAAAAAAAAAAAAATCACCCTGGAACACGGGGCCCAGAGGCACCAGGGAATTTCTGTCCTTAGGCATTTTCAGGACCTGAATGGACCTGAGCAACCTGGTCCAAAAATCAATGTCTACCCTGCTTTGAGCATGCGATTGGTCTATAGACCTCCCAAGGTCCCTTTCTGGCCAAGTGATTCTATGATTCTAACTGAGAAGTGCAAAAATTTGAGGTTTTGGTCTAAGTACAAACACTGAAACTGGATCAAACAAGGAAACCCCTACGAGAGCAAAAAGCTCTTTTACCCTCTCAAAGGTAGTAATTCTACACAAATACCAGAACCCACTTACTTCAAATCCATCATGAAGCTGAGGCTTACATGCAAGTTTTGATTTGTTCCTCATCAATTTTTGTTGCTATACTTAATTACTTTCTCAGGTTTGCTCTACAGATATGGTTCCTAAGAATATGTAAAAGGAAAGAATACCCACACCTAAGTCCTTAGGAAGTAGGTCTTTGTATCATTTCTGATGTATCAGAATTCAAAGCACTGATGTGCTCATTATATTTGTGGTCCTTCACAAAGGACAAGACAATTAGAATAATGAAAAACAGAGCAAACATCATTGATACATATTTCACAGCACCAAAAGGCTTTCCACCCAATTAATTTAAGCAGAGGTTTAATTAGAAAGCTCCTACCCACCTGCTGAATGGAGAGCTTGAACTCTCTCCAAGTACTCATTTATTTTTTCTTGAATATTTTCCAGGTTGGACCCTGCCATCCCAGCATAAATCAAGGCTTGTGCAGCTTCCTGCAGGGAGAAGAATTTGAGGCAAAGTTAACGTTTGCTGCCTAGAAAACCACTTTCCATAAACAGAGGGCCTATAGAACCCATAAGTTGCATGAAAGCAAGCCTCTACATCTGCAAAAAGATTCAGTGGCTGCAGGGAAATTCTGGTGGAAAGAACAAGTTTTAAGTGATAAATGAGATCATGTTCAATTTCTCAAACATGGGACAACCTATAAGACTATTAAAAAAACCTTCTGAGGTTCTATAAGGCCAGATCTTAGGCCTGCCTATAATAATGCAAGGAATTAGGAGATTTTAAGTAAAATTTTTCAAGCATGCACTGAAATCAGTTAAGTAAAGCTCACAAGCCACAAACTGCCTTTTATTTTTAAAGCTGCGGATTTAAGGTTAAAAAAAAAACAATGAACTACTCACAAGTTATTTGCATTTAATCTTATAACAATGAAAGTAAACCAATATAAAAGCTTTTCAGAATCAAATGCATAGAATTTTGATTTAGAAAGTCTTTTCTTTTAGTATTACTTACATAAAGCTATCAAATCTGGAAAGTTTACAAATTTAAAGTTTCCTAGCTCCTCAAACTTTTGGTTTTTAAATGTTTGTATGTACACAAAACACCAGATATTGATGAAAGTCTACTTCCAGGAGGGAGCGTAGACCTCCAGCTCAGATGCACAGTACGTTATCCGCATTAAGGCTTTTTCCATACTGCACAAATCTATTAAGAAAAAACACCTTCAGTTGCATAAGCTATCTATCCATTCACTAAATTTATGAAAAACATGTAAGGTTTGGCAGGGTTGTAATAAACAGTCAAAGCTGAGAGTCTCACAAGCATATGGAGAATTGAAATTTGTCACTCACAAAAATGAGGATAAAAACCTAATTTTGTCTTCATTATTGGCATAGGAAAAAATCCACATTTTTGTGGCAGTGCTTGTCTTCCCAGTAGCAGTAGAAAAGAGGAGGCAGTCATGTAGCAGGTTGACAATGTAGGAAGCAGAACAGTAACTAGAGAGCTGCTCTACAAAAATGGTGCTCAGAGAGGCTGCTCTGCATAGGGCAAGCAGGGAGCCATGGCCAGAGGGTCTCTTGTGTGCTTCATGGCCATGATTTTTGTCAAGCTTGGCAGTTTGCTCCCATACACATCTGCCTAGTGTGCCCAAGCTTAAAACTGATCCTGATGCAGCCTGTACTTGTCACCAGGACAAATTTTCACTGACAAGCATCACAGAACAAAGTACCACATACTCCCTCTAAACATCCGTCACCATATTACATCATTTATTTTATATATTATAAAATGTCCACAGCAAGAGAAAGGTAAATAGAATGACTGTTCCATTTATATGTAGCAATTAACTACTGTTAAGGGCTAACATACAACTATTTTTGGTGGGGAAAAAAATCTGCACTACAGATATCTGCTCAAAGGATGCATATATTTGTCTGTGACATACCACAAGTACAGACTGACAAAACAGGTGCTGTATCATAATACTAAATTGTCTACACAAGATACAAAGAACAAATGTGGATTTTCAACCCAGTGCTGCAAAACCAATGCATAATTGATGTTGCTTCTATGATTTCAAGCACAACTGTTTTGCTTGGTCTTAAGACGTAAACAGTTTTTTATAAATTAAGCCTCTAAAGGACTGAAGCAGTTAACCAACCGCCTGCAGAGCCAGCACGCCAACTGCTCCCAGTGACAAGATGGACGTACAATTCAGAGTTAGTATTTATGATCTCTTCAATGCCCTACTGTTCTTTGGTGTAAGTAGTGTGCCACAGTCACACTAAGCTAACTACTGATCATCAGTTTGCAAGTTGCTAACTGCTGGTCTACAGCTAAACTTAGCAACAGTCTTCAGCTGTTTTGCTGAAGTCATCAGGTGCCCAAATATGGTTCTGACATTTCTGTAGAGCACCATTAGCAAGTTACCCTAAGCTGGTTCATGTGCAGCCCTCCTCTAGGGATCTATGAAGGTTACACGATAGCAGGAAGACAACCAGCACTTGCTAGCCATAGAAACTTGATCCAGACAGGTCCCTTTGCTGTCTATCGGCAATACACTGTAGCATTTCCCATGCTTCATCCTTAAGGTCAACTTCTTGCAGAATCCAATTCAGCACCCAAGCTTTCCCACATGCTTAGTAATTGCATCAGTGGGCTCTGAACCACTTAGAGCAGTTGACAAGAAAGTTGGTGACAGGCCAGAGCTTATTTGCACTGTCCAAAAAAATTCATAAAGTACCCCCAAAATACTAGATGATATTTTGTAACTACTCTTGTTTAATCTAACATTGACAGTGATTCTTCAGGTAATGTCTAGAAAGCCAAACCTATCGAGACTAAATCATACATAAAGAATTCTGCTTAAACAATATCTGCTGAGTTTGCTCTCACTCCTCCTGATCACAACAGGTTTGAACACCAACACCTTCACATATAATCTGACACAAGAATCAATACCTAATCTTGGACTGCCGAGTCACCTGTCTGAATACCAAAAATCTTAGCTGCAGTTGTGATTTAAAACTTTCCTGTTACATAAGTGTCCATAATTGTGCTGCTCTGTGGCCTAGCTTTTGCCTACCAGAAAACATTGTCCAGATTACAGTCTTTGTCATGTGTAGCTTGAAGTGCACCAAGACTGCCAGGGATGCATTTTTGCTCTTAGCAAGAATATCACTCATATGCAGCAAGTGAGAAAGATTTTTCCATACACTGTACAAAAGCATGCAAGAATGATTATTTGCACAAAAAGATAGTATTCTTCTGAAGAGCATCCAATAATTTCTTCTAGATATACTGAGAAATGCATTGTAACAAAGCAGTACTGCACATAGCTATCAGACCATGCGCACACACTGTTGCTGATAAGCACAGAGCTTATCAGCATTATTATGGGTAACTATAACTTTTGCATATATATACTTTACATATATAAACTTAGCTCACCCTACATTAACAACCAGGTTTAAAAAAAAATACTCCTCTTCCTATCCTTTCACACTTACATGCATAGGCCACCATGATAACACTATGCTTTTTATACATTTCAAAGACACCTAGTACTCACGAAGCAAAAGGCCAACTACAGAGCTCTTAGCAAGTTAATGGAAGAAAATAACTTTGGCAGGATAACAGAATATGTGGAATGGTTACTACAACAAGGATAAACATAGGCTTCAAAGAAATCCCTTCTTGCAGGTGAGAAGTAAAGCCAGTGGGATATGGAACTTTAATGTAACTTTGCAAAACATAAATCTAAGAAAGTGAGACCACTTACACAGGTGAAAAACGCATACTGGTTGCACAGAAGCCACTAAATACCAGTCGTAAGTCTATAGGTATTGAGGAAGACACTGAATCAACCTCATCGCACCCTTGGTTACACCACCCTGAAGCTGTATTGAAATATTAAAACCAGATCCCTAGTAGAAAGAATATTCACATGTGGTTAAAAACACGTTACTCGTAGGTTGTGATCTGAAGCTAGCTCACTGCTGAGCATCTTGTATTTCACCATGTACTTCTCTACTTATTTGACGACTGATTATACAACAGAGTTGTTTCCAGCTGCGTACTCAAGAGCTGCAGTATGCCCACTTGCAGTTCTCCAAAATGTGCTGCTCTTACATCTCCGACATAAAACTGAACAGTCTTTCAGGCCTGGTGGGGGTAGGGGAGAGGCCGGGAATGAAAGTGGAGAACCATCGGGGCAGAGACATTTTTAGCTAGGTTCCGACGAAGCTTCCCGAGAAGCACCGAAGGGGTTGTGCCTCCAGCAGCTGGAAGAAGTGCCCGTAGCCGCTTTCCAAGTACTGTAGCTGCAGTGCCACCCCTAAGCCCGTCAGTAAACAGCAGCGCACGGCCAGTACTTGTTCCCACCTGAAAACAAAACGCAGGGAAAACGCGTTTCGCAACCTGCCCTGAAGGACGCTGCTCCTCCGGAGACAGGCAAACTTTCCGACGCGCACGCTCGGCCTTCCGCTTTCTTCTCGGCTGGAACCGCCACGTCTTCTCCGAGGCCAAGCAGCGCTCCGGTCTCCAGGGCGTACCCGCCAAGGGAGGGGAGCGGCTGAGGCAGCGCTAGCCCTGCGCACCTCTTCCCGCCGCCACGGCACGGCCCGCCACGGCCGGGCCGGGCCGCAGGGGCCCACTCCTCCCTCCCTCGCCCGGCCCTCTGGGGGCTGAGGGGAGGAGCGCAAACCTCCCAGTAGCTCAAGGGCCTCAGGGAGGCCCGCGGCGAGGGGGAAGGGGACACCGGCGCCCTGAGGGAACCGGCTGCCGCCAGCCCCCGCCGTACCTTGTAGTAGAAGACCGCTTCCTGGTAGCGCCCGCTCTGGTCCCGCTGCACTGCCAGCTGCGCGAACTTCACCGCATCCAGCTCCAGCGCGGTTGCGTCCATGGCCAGTTCCCTCCCGGTGCCGGTGCCGCCGCCACCACCGGCACCAACGCCCCTCCGAGCCCACCCCGCCAACCGGCTCCGCGCCCGCCCGGCCGCTTCCCCCGCCTGCCTCACCCCGCCAGGGCCGCCGCCGCCCCACCCCCATCCCAACAGCCTTCTCCCCTGGCCACGCCCACCTGCCCTGACAGCGGCCGCCCCGGCGCCCGGGGCCGCGGGGGCGGAGTGCGCATGCGTCCAGAGGGTGCCTTTTTTTTTTTTTTTTTTTTAAAAAGGTGCGGGAGGATGGTCCACGTCGGGCGGGTGTGAGGGTTATATTGCGCATGCTCGGACACGTGTGAGGGGGCGGGGTTCTCGGGTTTGGCGGGCGCGCGCGCGCGTGGCGCGGGGACACTGAGGAGCGGTGGCGTGCGGCTGCACGTGGCGGCTGAGAGGAGGCTGCGCGAGCCCCCAGCCCGCCTCTCCCGCGTTTATAAGCTACTGGAGAGCCCTAAAGGTATTACTGCTGTATTTTAAAATAGAGTGGGGTGGGGTTTTTTTCTTTCTTTCCTCACTTTTTCATGGAGGTGTGTGAAATACTTTGTAGCTTCTTCAAAGCTCTAAGCTGTGGAGGTGGGTGTTTTAGTCCATGCTCATAGTTAACATTTTTCTCTCGAGGCTAGTTTTTTTAGCCTTAAAGGGCATTTTTAGTGTATCCTTGTGTGTCCTACAAGTGTAAAGTAGAAAGAAAATAAGAAAAGGTGTATTGTACTGACCTGCTTTAAAAAAAATAAGTAATCTTAACACTGCTGGCGTGCTTTGGGTTGGCAGTTTTGTAAACTAGATGTCTTATGTAGGATGTTAGGATTTTTTTCCTCCTTAGGAGCAGTTTAGGGGAAGACTGCCCTCATTGGGAGGTGGCTGCCAGTGCTCTATTTCTTATTTACGTTAAAGCATCTGCTTTCTCCTAGCCCCAGCTCGTGTTGAAGGATGAATTCCTGAGGCTGAGCTGCTCTGATAGCCCTGGGCTGGGAAACCTTGGTCTGTATCCCTTCTGGAAGCAGTGTCTTGAGGGCTGTGCCCTAGAAGGGTTGTGTCTGTGACACAAATTGCACTTCAGTGTGAAAACCAGTTCAGCTATATGTTCATGCTTTCAGAGTCCCTACTTGATATGAGGGGTAGGGCCCTTGAGGGGTGGGGTCCCTCCACAAGGAGCCACATGATGAAGATAAGGGACAACGGGAACAAGCTGTACTGGGAGAGGTTTCATCTTGACATAAGAAATTTTTTATAGTAAGAATGACCATTAATTGGAACAGCCTCCCCAGGGACGTGGTAGAGTCCCCATTGCTGGAGGTTTTCAAGATGGTATTGGACAGGGTGTTAGATAATCTCACCTGTGCTCTTTTTCCCATGGAAGGTTGGACCAGGTGATCTTCTGAGGTCCCTTCTAACATGGGCAATTCTGTGATTCTACAGGCTTTTATTTCTGCCTGAAAATACAGCTTACTGCAAGGCATTGTTTTCATGAGATGCAAAAATACTGCCTGGCAACTTATTCTGAAGCTTTCCTTTATGAGTGTGTGAATTTTCAACCTGTTTTCTGATGATAGATTTAGTAAGAGGTGCAGCTAAAGGCAGGAATACTAGGTACTGAAATACTAAAATACCACTTTTCCTCCCTGATTTTCTTAGGTACAGAGTTAGTGTTCCCATTCTATCTTATTCTCTTCCTTATCCCTTTTGTGCTTTACAGACTGCATTGATATTAAATGCAGTAATATTCTGTGTAAAGATGACTTGGTTTTTGTGATTTGCTATGTAGGGGGCAGCTCTTGTAATCTTCATAGCTTTGCTTTTGGTTGTGCTCCTAATAAGGTTGTTTGGTTTTTTTCTTTCAAAGTATGTTTTATGCTACTTGCCTGCGCACAGGAAAGATCCAGATTACACTAAAGGATTTTTCTGAATAAAGGTGTATTGGTTCAATATTTACTTAATGATACCATAAAAATGAACAAGGAATTTCAGTCAAGGTCTGCTTCAATTTGATGTTCAGACATAGTGGCGTAACTCATATAGCCTAAAATTAATTTGTGTATCATGGCTTCAGACTAAACCATTTACAGATCAAATACAACTCTGAAGTATCCAGAGTGACATGCATGATGAAAAGGAGACTGAACTGGGCAGAACAACAGATAATGTTACTCCTGATTTAAATCTGCATGTCAAAAAAGTTTATTCTCTTACATAAACTAAGGTCTCTTCTAGCTAATTGGGATTCAGAAATGTCACTTGGGGAGAATTAATTTTTCACTAATTAATGGCCACTGGTGACTGGCCCTCTTCAGATAATAAATGGCTTGTGTGTTTCTTGCTAATCTGCTGTAAAATTCTACAAGAAGCTTTTAAATGTACAAAAAGTAGTGTAAGTTAGTGAGGTCTTGACTGTGGCTAAGACTTCATATGTATCAATTTTTGCCTTTTGGTTGTAGTAGCATTTTAGTTTTGGAGTCAGGTATTAAAATCGTCCGCTTTTGTAGCTGAAGAAGCATCAGTTCTTTCCATTGATGTTGATGTATCACAGACTTTTTATATCTATGGTTAACTCTTGTCTTCCAAGGTACAGTGCAGAAAATCACTTCCAGTTACTAAGGTTGTTAAATATCACATGAAGTTACTATTTATGTAGAAGGCAGTAACAGGAAGTAGACAAACATTATTAGGGCTGATGATGATGGGCAGAAGCTTCAAGTTGGCTGGAAAAAGCATTAAGTACATGCATCTGTGGTAAGAACTTAGTCATAAGTGAGAGCACCTTCTGGAGAAGCAAATTCTGGTAATTGCCAGTGATACTGACTGCTGTCCTCCACTTCTCACTGCAAGTGTTGGATTCCACCTACCTGACAAGGGCTTGCTCTACAGGTACTGGGGAACCCTATTTTTCTTTGAGCTTGTACGCATTTTATGCACTTAAACTTGCCAATCTTTCTCTTCCCTGCACTTTTGCATTATAGTGTTGCGCCCCCCCCCTCCCCCCCCCCAATTTGTTCCACTTCCCTATTGTTATAATTCCTGTTCTAACATCCCTACAGGTCTCCTGGCATCCTTTTCTGTTACATCCCTTTTCCACTGGCACAAACCCAGATTCCACATCCAGGTGGTCCTTTGGCTCGGTTTTTCTTACCTTTGGTGATACTTGCCCTGAGTATCCCTTGCTTCTCACAATCTAATTTCCTTATGTGCCTTCCTTCCTAACTTCATCTAATGCTTGCTTTCTTATCTCTTCTTCCTGCCTTCCTTTTGCAGTCAGTATGCTCTGAGAAGATCATAGCTCTATATGTTGTCTTTATCTTATTCCCTCCAGCTCTTGCCTTTTTGCAGAGGCAATATCAGATGAAGAAATTCAGGTCTTTCTTTCTCTTTCATACTCCTTTGCTGCTAATGAGACAGAATCAGCTCATTCTCATTTGTCCTTCCTCTTTGAGATGTTTTCATCCCTTTTTTCCTTGTGTCTCCCATAATGCTATAATTTGATGTCTCCCAGCTCCTCTTCCTGCCTCCTGATTTTGATTCTTGCTTCTCTGCCTCTTCCTCTCCTCATTTTTCCAAACATACGCTGGAAGGGTAGACATTTGCATGTTGGTGATGGTTCTTACCCAAGTTTTGCATATTGCCTTACCTATTTTCATTTGACAACAGCCATAGCGCTTAATGCTCCTGGGTGTTAAAAAACAAAGCCCCAAAACTTTGGTATAATTTGGTCTTCCACATGTTTTGCTATCAGGTGTCTGTGTTTGAATTCCTCCATGGTTACTTTCACTCTGTCTGTTGTGGCAATACAGAGTCAGAACATGGGCCACTCTAGTCCTGTATTCCCCTGACTGGAGTGTAGTTGATGCTTGTGTAAAAAGTACAAGAATAGGGCAAATTCAATGTAGTATTTTGTCTCAGCTTCCTGCAGTCAACCTGTGGGTTGAACTCACATCATTGCTTCTGATACCTCTTGCTGGGCTTATTTTCAATGAATTAGTCTAATTGTTGCTTTAGCACATTTTGATTTTTGGCATTCAAAACATTTTGTGGGAATGTGCTCTGTAGTTTAAATTTGTTGTATGAGATAACATTCCCTTTAAAAAAAAAAAAAACCAAAACAAAACACAAAACCAAACCCCCCCCCCCCATTGTGCAGTTTAATTTTTTGCCCTCTCTCCCCTGCTTATAGAAATTACGATCACATCCCGCACATATTTTAGGTTGCCCCTAAGTTTGTGGTTTTCTTTTCTCTCTCTTCAGTTATTTCTTTCTTCATACACTTAATCTCTGCTTGAACAGAATCCTCTCAGTATCTTTGATTTATCCTTGAAGCTCTTTTCAATCTCATTTATGTTTTCTTTGAGATGGGGCGACCAGAATGGTGTGCAGTATTAGAATTGTATCATTAATTTTGTATCCCGATGTACTGTTTTATTCTGTTTCATAATGACTCCTAATGCTGTATTTGCCTTTATAACCACTGCTGAGCATTGACTAAAGTTCTGAGAACTCTCCAGAATGACTCACTTTCCTGAGAAAGGATAGATAATTTAGCATCTGCCATTATGTACTTAATGTAGTGTTTTCTCCCCTGTGATTTAACAGCATTTAATTTCACAGGCTGTTTATTACATACACAGTGATGTGAGATACTTGTGCAACTTACTGTACTAGGCTTTCACAAACCAGAGTGTTTGTATCGCTGGCATACCTCTTCACCTTATTTCCTGCCATTTCCATATAACTTCTGAGTTGTTACAGTCGTCGATCACTTTGTTCAGAAACAGAAGTTGCATGTGCTGTTTTCAGGTTCCATAGAGACCTCCCCCATTGCCATTTTAAGAACTGGCATCACATATACTTTACCTATGATTTTCCTCCATCTTCTTGTTAAAGAAAGGCACTGTGTGTGAACCTTTAAGGGCCCCCGTATTGAACTGCCTTCCAAACCCTTGCTCTTATGAGTGACGTAAGAGACTATCCTTTCCCTCGCACTCTCCTTTCACAAGGTGCTTTCAAAACCTTCTATGTGAGATGTTGTTCATATGCTAAGCCTATTGGTTAGTGAGGACAGTGGTACCTCATTGCTTCCGTGGACTGTACTGTTTTATGTCTAGTCACACTATAGGTGATTTCCTTCTATTTTTATAGTTCCAAGTACAGCAAGACTATGGCAGAAGTTGTCACTAATGTAAATAATAAAATTAATCACTGTATTGGACCCCCCCCTTGTCATTTGTATTATTTTAGTCATGTTAAGTATGTCGAATAATCTCTTTATTCTACATTAAAAGATTGTAGGTTTGTGTTACCCAGTTTGATTCAGTACAGTAAGCACCAGATAAAATTATTTTAGACATGTGATGGTTAATATTTTAAAGACCTGGGCAGACCTTAGACTTAGAGGCATGCACCAAAGTGACAAGAAGTTAAGGAAGGTAAAATATCTCGCTAAACAATGACTGCTGTTTGTTCAGAACATCGTTGAAAATGAACACCTGTTTCATCAATAAGTTGTTGAATCTGTATATGCAATTGAATGGATTCTGCAATAATTTAGAAAAACATTGCCTATACTTTTATCAGCTCTGTAGGAGCAACTCCTTATATCTGTATTTGTGGGCCTGCTTTGGTTGGGCTGTTCCAGAGCAAATCTGTTTTAACAGATGATTGGAGTTTGTGTATATTCTCTAATGCATAAAATGTTTTTTTAAACAGACTATCTGATGTTGACCTATTTTTATGCTAATTACCACCAGTTTATTACATAAAGTGCCCAAGTACTGTGTTTTCAGGGCTGAACCCTTACCTATTGATTATAATAAACACTTTTCACCACAAAATGAAATGTTCCTTGTGGAAGGCTTCTTAATCTGAACCCAGACCCCTGATTTCTACTGGTGGTACTTTTGTGAAATTAAGAAGGCAGGTAAAGCACAGCTGAAAATAGAGCCTTTAAGTGTGTGTATGGTATTTTAATTATTAATATGCTAGAAAGCATTTCTATTGATAGGGCTTTGAATATATGAAGCTACTTGGAAAAAGGAGTCAATTATATTACACCACTAGATGTCCATCTACTGTTAGATTAAAGCTAGATGGTTTTGTGTGGTTAAAAGAACAGAAATTGAACAAATACATTTTCAGTTTGGGTCTGGTTTAGTTACAAGTGTGGCTAAAGTTGCTTTTGTTCATTTCGGGTTTGGAGTTTTTTCTTGATTCAGTGACAGAGATTTAAATCTGCTTTTTGCAGTCAAACATCCAGTATCCAGACTGGCCAGAAGTTTTGGGGCCCCCAAAGACTAGAGAAATAGCAGTATGGAATATAAAATCATGTACTGTAATTCTGTATTTTTTTTTTATTTATTACTAAATAGCACTGTTTTAGCACAGATTATTTCAGTCCTCCAAAATTTCTTACGTTGGTTTCTTACGAAAAGTACTACGATTGTCTAAAGAGTTCCTTCTTGCACAGTTAAAACACTGGCTCTCAACTTCACAGGTTGTAATTTGTGGCATCTCTTTGGAAGCAAATGATCATGGTCATAGGGACTGTTATCCTAACTTGGAAAGATGCAAGAAAATTATAAATGTGTGTTGATAGCAACTATATTCTTCACCTTCGTAGTTAGTAAGCACACTTCTGGGAATTGCATCTGCACAGTCTTTCTTCTGACTGTTGACTGGGAAAAGAGGCTTAATAATGAAATAAAACTTCATATGAAATAAGTTTGAATGGAAGGCACCAATGACACTATGAACTATTACATTAACTAAGAGATCTCCACATGCTATTTACACATGTATATAATTAATCACATGCCTCACAGTCTGATGTAATCTTGTATAAAAAGAAAGAAAATTTTCTGCAGTGAGTTATGGCAGGCTAGCATTTTTCAATTTCAAGTGTCTGCTGTTTCCCAGGAATAATCCCAAGCACTGATTGTTCCCACAGCCAAGTGATATGTGGCGTCTGGTTTAGGATCTGATGTAGCACTGTAAGAAACCACTCTTGTGCTACCAGAAGCAAGGGGCTTACCGTGTGCCAACAGTGACATTTCAGCTTTGCTTCCCTTGTTAGAATGCTTTTTTTAACTTTGTTTTTTCCTTTTTTTCCTTTGTTTTTTTTTTTCCCCCTCAGTTTCCACCCCGCCTCTCCTGCAGGGTACACCCCATCTCAATGTGCATAGATTAATGTAGTTTGAAAACGAGCTCTAGAGGTCATCGATCCTAGCCTACTGCTCACAGCAGGGCTAGCTTCTAACATGCGTAGTATGTTCACACATGGTAAAGGAAGGTAGGGGACATTTTCCGATTTCCAGAATTTCTCGCATCAGTACCTTATCCTTACTCTAGCTACATAGTTGTTCAGTTCATCACTTTCACAATATTTCGGCAAGGAACTTGGACATGCTGGAATGCAAGACTTTGGTTTCAGAAGGCATGTTGGGGCCATTGGGTTAATTCTTCATGGGTATGAAGACAAAGACTTGCTAAAAAATCATACAAGAAAATGGAAAACCCCTCATTTATCTTGTTAACTTGTTCTTTGCGATGTGGAAAAATGTTTTGTTTTGTTTTGCTTTTTTTTTCAAATTTAAATAGCCTGCATAGTGGTAATTTGTTCTAGTCCCAAAGGGAATAAAGGGTTGTGTGGTTTATCTTTCTGTGGTTCATTTGCCTTTGTCATGCTCCCTGTTATTTACAAGGTCTCTCACCAGTTTTGTTCCAGGCTTCTTTTTTCTTCTATTTTCTTTCCAATTAAAAGATCTTCTTTCCCTCTAATCATATTGGGTGCCTGAAATCTCTTTAGTTTTCCTGTTATTGTCTTCCTCAGGATGATGCCTGGGAATGAATTTGTTATACTTTACCATATGAACTAGAATGTTTTGGGTTCTCTCACAGACATAATGTTGAAAGAGAATTTGGAATTACTCTGATGTTTATCTCTTAGAGGATTGGTATACAAGCATGATGTGTAGGAACAACTTCCAAGAGCTGACACACTTTTTGCTCATTTCCTTCTTTCCTTTATTTAACTCTGTTGTTCAGCCGTGATTATTACTTTCTTTGGTATTATTTTCTGATTAATCTTTATCATTATTAGGAATTACCATATGATTTCTTTGTGAATCCAGACAATGAGGTGCAAATGGTAAAGCTTAAGAGTTCTTTCGCTGATCCTGTCAAGAATTACAGGAGGATATTTCCTGCAGCAGACCCGTAAAACTGCAGAAGTGCAGGACTTCTGTCACCTCGGTTTGTACCAAGGGGGAGCGAGAACCTCCTCTCCTCTAGACTGTTGTGATTAATAAGCAAATCATCGTGAGCTCTGAAAATGGTAACTCCTTTGGAATAAAATAGAAGACCACAAACTCTGGGGAAGGAAACAAGCTAATTTTTGCTGTCTTTGCTTTGTGTCATTTTCTTGGAAATGCATCCGTTTGTTTTGTTAGATTTGGAAACACTGCTCTTTCCTCTTCCTTTTTCTTTCCGTATGCATTGATCCTTTTGTTTATATGCCAGTGACTTACCTTAGTAGCTAATTCTTCGTATTTATTGTATGTTTGTGAAAGACAGTCATGCCTTGTTATCCTTTTTTTGCTTCCACTCTGGAAGCCAATACTGGTTCTTTCATGCCTTCTTCCCCTGCCACCCCCCACCCCCTATCATCGCAGAGAGTTGGAAGGTTTTGTTCTGGATGGTTTTTGCCAACCCTTCAGAAATGAAAAACATTCACGTTTCCTCCCTCTTTTCACCTGCGACGGTGTGCCGCTGCTTTCTCAATAGTTCTTGATGGCTTTGTTCTTTAAAACTAGCTCTCCGTTCTCAAGACGAAGTCCATCACAGCCTAGTGAAAGGGAGTATCGCTGCTTTGATTGAGATTGCATCCATTCTCTACAGGCTCTTTGCCATCTTGTTTGCTTTTCCTTGCAAGGTTGTAGCAGAAAAAAGGGACTAAAAGGTTCCCATTACTTACCTGCTTTTTCCCTCCTGTTACTCACAAGCCTGTTTTGACTTTGTGCTACCTGCACTGGTTTGTTTGTTTATTACCCACAGTTTGCAACTGTAATCCCAGTCTGTGTTCTGAGTGGTCTTCCTCACATGCTGTTGTGATATTTAATACCTCTCCTCAGGTGTATTACACCCTATTTGAAAACCTACATTACCCGAACTTGTTCAACAAGTGATGTTTTGATAGGGCATGCAAGTTAGCACTTTTCCAGTGTGTGTCTTAAGAGATGAGGTAGGAGACCTCAAGACAGAGCTCGTTGCCTTAGTGATGTTTTAAGACTTGGGTCATAAGATCCCGTTGGCGTGGGACTTGTCAGATGATGCCCAGAACGTCTGAAGTGGATGCATTAGGCCAGCTGGGCATGTTGCGTAGTAGTTCTGCATGCATAATGTAGGTTTGCTCTGCCTGTTCCTGAGCACTTGTGCCTGATTTTTTTTCCATCATTTGCACTCTCTCCTTTTGGGAAATGGCAGACCACGGTTGAGGAAGGGAAGTCCAGATCTAGACGTGTAGCCTGGAAACCCTAGTTCCTTTTTTCCCCCATTGCAGCTGCCAGAAGTGGTTGCTTGAAAGTTGAAATTGTGTTCTTCATCATCTGTAAAGCATTCCCTATTCACAAGTCATACCTGGAAACAGAATCATCACAGGTTTCTCCAGCACCACTGCTGTCCATTCCTGTCCTGGACCAATTGTGTACAAATGAGAAAATAGTTTAGTTTCTGTGTCTGCTCATTCCTTCATCTCTTCACCCTTCTCTCAAAAAAACAAAACAAAAAAAAAACAAAAAAAAACAAGAGCTACCTTGATTATGGTCAGTGGCATTGTGCAAAATATCCCTGGCCAGTTGTTTCAAACTGCATCTTTAGTGTAAGGATCTTTAATACTGAGACTTGCTTCATTCTTCATTGGTTCTGCAGAGATGGCTGCAAAAGGCAGGAGAAGAGCTGGACAGGTCACTGTGTGCAGAGCCCCCCAGTCATCTGTGCTTTCCCTGCACGTGGTTAACAGAGCAGTGGTGAGCCCTGAGCTATATGTAGTAGATGTCTAGAATAGATTTATGAAACCATACTGCCTTTAGTGGTCTTTGAGTTAGAAGGTAGTTCGTACATGAATGTCTGTCAGAACGTTTGCAGGTTGACAGTGAGCTGTTACAAAAATACTTGGCAACTGCTGTGGGAAAGGTTTTCTCTGAATGTAATACATTTAAGCATTTCGTAGAAATATTTACAGCATGCGCTGTATCTAGAGCCTTTGTCTCTGATGCACTTGATGTTAATAGCACTCCTTGTGTGCTACCAGTGGAAAACCAGGCATAAAATGATTGATTGACTCGGAGGCAAACGATGAAAAGCATCTGAGTCATTTAGAAATGTAAGTCAAAAGTGACTTAAGCATTGAAGAGTAAGGCTTCGACCAGGCAATCAGGAAAACAAAACGTCAGGGCTTTCTCAGATGTTTCTAGAAACAAGAAATAACTAACAAAACGTACATCTTGTGAGGTTGTGTTCCCTGTTCTCCTCATGATTGTGATCGATGAAGACTTTCAGTTCCTGGAAAGTAGTGACATTCTTCTGTATTTGAGGCTCTGCTACCCAGGTCAACTGAGCTGAAAATACACACCCTGGTGGTATGTGCATACCTGCCTGTGTATCATCAAGTTCCACTTGAAGAAGCTCGATTTTTCTGGAGGTTTCCCTCCCTCTCTTCCTCACACGTTGCTCTTTAAGAAGGGCACATTCTTCCCCTTGCTCTGCCTTAAGCCTTATTAGCTCCTGAAACCATTTTGCTGAAGTTCAGTTTATTTAGCTGAAGCTTCAGGAAGAGCACTGGTTTGGCTTTTGTGTATCAGACACAAACCAGAGAAGTTTGCTTTAAAACAGCTGGCAGGCTGCAGGGGAAAGGCAATGATGTGCATGCAGCGTTGACGGTCAGCAGGGGCTAACTTGCCTTAAAAGACAAAAGCCTTAATGCCTGGGCAAGTGACAGCTTCTCTGATTGCCCCGTAATCCCTTTTCAGCACTGGCTGACAGAGCTGGAGATCTTCGCTATGATCTTTGCAGCTGCCATCCATGACTATGAGCACACTGGAACCACCACCAACTTTCACATCCAGGCACAGTCAGGCCACTGTAAGTCATGATGAAGGGCTGGGAAATGGAGGGGGAGAGTACACTTTGGAGAGTAACAGCACAGCCACCTAGAAAAGTGCAGGAGCTTTTGCTTTCAAGTGTTACAGGAGGAAAGTTCACTTCCTTAGGTTGCACGTAATTTTCTCTTGCTCAGGCATTTACAATGGAATGCGTGTATTCTAGCTTCCTGAGCATTGTTTTGTGTTAATAACTGGGGAAAAAGGAAGGTCCCCAAATATTTCTGTGTAAAGTTGCCGAAGACAAATTGCAGTACAGAGTGATGTATTTTGATGAAGGTCTAGTTTTGGCGGAGATGCAGTAATTCAACCGTTTTGTCTCCTTGTTGAATTTGAAGAATCAAGCGTTAACTGCATACATCAAGATTTCAGCACTGTCTGTATTCACCAGAGAACACTAAGACTACGCATACTATTTTTACTTGAGTGGAAAACCACACCTGCAGCAAGGGGATATGTTTACCATTACCTCTTCAGGGATGCCATTTTTTTAAAGCTTTGTAAATTGCTGGACAGTAATTAGCTGATCACAAGCTAGACTGGACCGGTGTGTTTTTTGAACTCAGAATCTTCTATAAGGCTTTTGGGTTGGTGGAAGAGAGAAGGAGAAGATGAGGATGGCAGCAAAATTCAGAAGGGTGCAAAGACTGTGAAGTCTCTAGGTGCAGGGATAATTGGGCATCTAATGTCTGTGTATTATTTTGACGATGGGAGTGTACTGGTAGCAATGACGAAATGTCTAGATGTCCTCGGCTGACACTGCACACTTGGGCATTTGTAAGATGCATTGCATCTTAGCCTAAATTCTGTGCCTGGCGTATGTTAGCTGAATCACGCTGTGTATCACAGATATGTGAAGGTTGCTAGGATAAATCACACATGTGCTCAGCAAAGCTTGGGAACATAGAGAGAAGCTTCTGCCTCTGTTCTGGGCCAAGCCACGCTCCACTTCTTACGGCTTCATACAGGCAAGAATTAGAGATCCGCTGTATTTCCCAAATACTAGTAGAAGAATTCAAGGAAGGACAGTTGCAATTTAATTTCTGTGACACTGAACATCAGAGGGTGTGAAGTGTCAGGGGAGAAAAATAGACACTGCTCTCTGGGAAGCAGAACTGAGTGGGGACTGTAACAAATCATACTCGCCCTCTGTTGCCATTAGCTTCCAGCAAGACCTTTGTCTTCAGAGCAGTTTAGCCATTCATCAATCTCAGATCTACGCCCTGGAGCTTAAAATAAGGCATGAAGTACCTTTGGTCTTACTCTATCCCACTGGCGATTGCCCTTCCAGACAGCATAGTCTAGCACACAGATGACAGAAAGCAGTTCAGTTCTGTCTTGCTTACAGCCAGTTTGCTGTTCTGGAAACAATACTGGGACACATCTTGCAATGGCTTCCTTGGGTACAGTCAGGCTTTAATATGAGAGCAACATCCACAAGAGCTGGAAAAGAGTCTCATGATGCAACTCCAAATTTACGTACCTCTCACAGCTCAGCAGTTTTTTTCAGTATGTAGCAAGGAGACTAGGTGAGTCTCAGCTGATGAAATAGATTCTGCAGTGAATTTTGATCTTCAGTTTTCTTTTACTGAATAGCAGCAACGAACAAAGTTTTACAAGTGCTCTTAAAATGCTCCTATCTGTGCTATAGAACTAATCTCTGCAGCTGATCAACGGAAGACTTCTGAATGTGAGACTCTCTAGAGAGGGCAGAAACATCACCTTTCCTATGTTTTCTTTTAAATGCTAGGTCAGACTCAGCCATTCTCTATAATGACCGATCTGTGCTTGAAAATCACCACGTTAGTGCGGCGTGTCGTCCTTTGCAAGGTGATGAAGAGATGAATATTTTATCTAATCTCTCAAAGGACGACTGGAGCTTGCGGCTCTAGGAACCACAGAAGAACCTAGGAAGAACGCGGTGGCTGCCTAGGAACATTGCAGCATTGCCACAGACTGTTGTTACCTTGTTTGAACGGCAATATGCATTCTTGTGTGTTACATATTAGTATTTCTATTGCTGCAAGAAAAAGAGCTTTAAAAGGTGTTTGTCTTGCTTATTTCTGCTTTTGGTTTTCACCTCTGGTAGTGAGGCTAGACTGCACGACAATGGATTATAATATACAAATTGACTCCCATCTAGTTTCTAAGTGTCACAGAGGAACCCTTTGGACACATGCATTTGTAAGTGAGTGTAGAGCTAGCCCGCTGTTTGTTGATCCTAAAGCACAAGCATAACCTGTATCCACTTTGCCACTCCCTGCCTGGAAATTGTAAATGGGACTTAATGCAAAAAAGAATCCAGTCCAAGGAGCATAAATCAGTGTGCTATATATGCCAAGGTGATGTAAGAAGCTGTAATTTAAAATAAGCCTCCTGCAGTATATGATTTATGTGCCAAAATCGGCCCATGATTTGCTTGCTAATAGGGTTTTTATGGGGTTTTTTGAACTCCAAGGGGTGGTACTTTAAAAATAGCCCAGTGCGCTGGACAGGAAGACTTTTGCCCCACGGTCTCTCTCATGGGTGGGGAAGCAACCTGTGGGGTCTTACGTGACACACGGTGCCTCCTGCATACACTTAAATGTGATACAGTGCTGAGCAGTCAGTTCCTCTTCTTTTAATATAAACGTGGGGAAATGAGCCCTTCTCCGGGGCCCGGCTTCTAGCAAGCTGGTCAGTGAAGGTGCTGCTTGCTAATCTGTTTAGCCTGAGTTTCCTGTTTATTTCGACTTGTGGACAGTGATGCAATCCTATAGCTGAACACTAGGAGTAAAACTCAGGAACTTAGGTGGCTGATATCAATCAATTTGGAGGAGTGGCGTGAGAAATTCTATCCCCCAATATAGAAAGTAGTCTCATGGTGGGCAGCAAGCAGGAACTTAAAAAACAAAAAAAATCTACATTGAGGTGTTAAAAATCAAATTTATTTTTTAGCTACAGCTGGTAATGCCTTGTCAAATATTGGTGGCAAATTACTGCTTCCTGTTACGCTGGCAGGGGAAATGCAAGGAACTAATGGAACAGAAACAGCAGCCTTAGAGCCACTGTCTGCAAGGAACAGTGGAGCATCTAGTTGAGTAGGCTTCACTGCATAGATAGTGTCTTTAGGAAAATGGTCTGCTTTGGGACTTTAAACTGGTTTTGGTTGGATCAAAGCTAGCTTCAGATATTTCTCATTGCTTCTGTAGTGTCAGCGTGTGTGTTCTGTTGAGGCAATATGCTTAGACCCAAAGTTTTAAAGATCAACCCATCTCTCTAAGAAATACTGTAACTGCCTGAGCAAAAATATGGAGTGGCTTGGATTGCTGCTTTGTTCCCTCTCAAGTAGGGCTTTATTATTTTGTAGCTGCTGATCAAGCAGCGGCTGCCAAATAAAGGCCACTGTCTGGATGTGCTCTAATTCCAAAACATTGTGGGTTTTGTGTGCTTTTGCTTTTGACTGCCAGTTTGAAATCCCATAGGCAACCATTTGGGAAGCACTGGCAACATCAGCTGACTTGAGCAGGATCTGGGGTGTTGAGAAGAAAACCAAGAAGCCCAGAGGTTCCCAGACTGGCGCTCAAAAATAGGACCGTCAGTATTGAAGGATGCTTTGGGAAACTATTAAAGCGTGTCCAAATTGAACTTTAATTTTGTAGACGTACCTGATAAATCTCTCTCGGCAAAAGGTCCGAGTAGTGGCTTTTGGAAAGCAAGTTCTTCAGTGCCTTTCTGAGCTGAGCTCTCACTCCTTTTTTCACACTACTAGTAAGAGAAACTCTGATGGTCAGTGTATTTTGCAATCCTAGATGTCTGCGTGGATTTTATCACTTTTGTGGTATTCAGTTGTCTAGTTAGGGAATATATTTTCAGGAAAGAAATGGAGAAACTTGGAGCTACATTTTACTGCTGGGAAATAAATGGGCACAGGTTTTGTGAGGAAAGCAGATGAGACCGGAAGAGATCTTTCGGGCTACAGTCAAGGAGAACAGAGTTGAATGCTTGCTAGTACTTAACCTACATTTTTTTTTCCATTTATAAAAACCTCTGTTGCTTATGAAATATGTGAAAATCGGTTGAGTTGCCTCAGTTTGTGCATCCCATTTGTGCAAGTCATCAACAAGTAAATGAAGAAACTGTACCAAAACCAGATCACAGTGAATTAAGACAATAAGGTGACAGCAAAGTGAACAGATGCTTTCCAAGATACTGTTACAGATGTCTTTTCTGGCACTGAATTTCATTGTTAATAATTTCCATGCAGTTGATTGAAACAGAGTATGTTTAGCGCGAGGCCTTTACCGTCAAGTGCAGGATTAAAAAGGCATCTGGAACATGTGGAGCTCCTTAACACTGTATTGGAGTACAGCTTTGGGAAGTAACCTTTAATGCAATACTGACTTTGTCAGTAAAGCTGCTTGGGGTTCGTCCCTCAAATAGTTCTGAGCCCTCTTTGTCAATCAGTGTTACTCCTTTCGAGATTGTGGTGAGAAACCTTGCATGTTTTTTGACTGAAGACAAATTTTGGTCAGAGCCTTCTTTTGTACATAATAGCGTGTGCATGGTTGCATAGTCACAGCCATTTCTTGTAAAAGTTTGTTTCTATGCGCTCAGGGTGGGCACGTGCGTATTCTGACTGTTACACCCTTAGTGAGGATCAGCCATTGAAAATGTTTCCTTGAATGTGGCGTTTTTCCTATTCATCTCCGTAAGAATAAAGTACTGAGACTTCAAGTGGACAAAATGAGCAAAATAGCTCACCTCAGGAGATGTTAAGGTTGGTTCCTAGCATAGGGATTAAGTGGCCTAAAGTGGCCTTTTTCCTGTCCCTTTCCCATGAGTGCAAGGGGATGCGAGTCCTTCACTAGGATACAGCTCTAAGGTGGACGCTGATACGGAGCAAAGACACGTCTAACAAAGTGTCCAACAAAATGATGTGATGTTCTCTGAGGCAAGGAAGGTAAAACCATGAAGTAATGATGGTAAAGAGGAAATGAAGGTCTTTGCCAGATGGATCAATGCAAGGCTTGGAAGTATTTAGATGTGAAGTCAGCCAGAGTCTGTCTTAGCAATGAGTAGTAAAGATACCATAAAACTGTGCTTGCTGGTGGGACTGTGCCAGATACCATGTTTCCATGTGAATCACCTGCAGGACGTTGGTTAGGAAAAAAAAAAAATCAAAGCTGTGACATTGGCCACAGGATGAGTTATTATTCAGCATATGACGGTACTAAGCCATGCAGTTCACTTCAGGTTTCCCTCTTCTCCAGTTGCTTTTCCTGACCCTGTTCCCTGGCAACCTGCTGTCTCCACCTAATTGTTCCTTTCCCTAATTCTGCAGGGATTAGTAAAAGGCATGGGCAAGTTAGCTTAGAATTTCTTTTCAAATTTGGTAACTTGTAACTTTTTCTCAGTGGTAGGTTATAGGTGTGAGAATGTGATGACTGCTTGGCTCCTGGCCTCTGCTCTTAGGGAAATGCATGTTCTACCATGAGAGAAAACATCTGGAAGTGTAAGGAGAAATACTAAAATCCCTAATTAGTCAGCCAAGCAGCACAGCCAGGTCTGTAAAAAAGACTGTGAGTCCACAAGGGATCTTCGCTGAGGGGACCTGCAAGAAAACCCATTCTGAAGCCCTAGCAGAGCCATAACAGAGTTCTCAGTAGCGACCACTTTCATGTGACTGTATTTTTGTTGCCACAAACAGTGATCTAAAAGAGGACAAATGAGAAACCCGAGCTCTGTTTTTCACTCTGCCATAGATCTGCTGGGTGATTGTGCCAACTCACTTTTGTTGGAATTCATTTCACCTCATGTAAAGCAGCAAATTGTCTAAGCTTTCTTCTTACTTACGGGAGCAAGGCAGTACCTCCGAAGGACAATTCATTCCACTTAACTTGAGGATGACAAGAGCCGTGCTCTGGAGATGCTGCTCTCCATCCAGACTCTACAGCAAAGCCGGCTGAACTGGCTTGCGCTCAGGAGCAACCTTTTGTGCACACGGTCCCTTGATTGTCACAGTCGTGTTGCTTTCAATTCTGAAGGCAGACCTGGATGCTCTTCCCGGAGGAGTAATGTGCTCCAGTGCCTGCTGTAAACACGTCCCCAGTCTCCTGTGTTGAATGTAGACTGCCCCTGTGGATTGCAATGTTTACCAAAGACGTATTTGGAAGGAGTCAGGCCCTGTCTGTCTCGAGACCTGACCCAGACTGCCCGATTCTGACCAAAGGTGTGTCAGTTGCTCCTGATTGTGTCTGAAGTAAACAGGAATTAGGTCGAATTGGCAACTGCTACAGATGCATACTCAAACCCTCCCGTGAGATCCCAAATTGGTCCCTGCTGCTTTTAGGGCCCTTAGTTAATGAAAATGCACTGAAGGCTGTAGTCAGTAAGAATAATAGAGCGTTGAGTAATGCAAATTGCATTATAATGGTGAGCAAATGGATCCCCTTTTTCTCCTGAAACCGTTGAAGAAGGGTAGTTTTCACTTGGGGCTGCTCTGCTCTGAAGAGGGACTGGATGGAAACAGCCCTCCTGCCTGTGTATGTTCAGAACTGCCTTTTCCCACCTTGCTGCTTCTCGGGTCTGTTAGTAATTTAGCTGCAACTCATCTGTGAATGAATGAGTGCTGTTTCATTCTAGCCCCTCTTGCCAGGGTGCTGAATGGGGTGTCCTATTCTGTCTGGGAGCGCAATAAAGCTAGGCAAGTGTTAAAAAAGAGAGAACTGGAAGGGCATGAAAATGCAGGAGTAAGCGATGGAATAGTTTGCCTTTTTTTTGCTCTAAGAGGGAGAGAGATGATGTAGCAGCTAAAAAGAAAACCAAAGCCAAACCCCTCTCGTAAACCACACCAAACCAAACCCCACCGCCCCAATGTTTTCACCTATGTACAGAGCAAACTGGATATGAAGTCCCTGAGGTGCACCAGGACTGTCAGTTTTGGGTGTTCCCTGGTTTGCAGCAAGCCCTGGGCTCCAGTAACCTGTGCTGGATGCCTGCCAGTCCGCTCCATGGCTCCACGTGGGAGCAAAGCAATCAGTGCTGTTGAGTGGAAACCAAGGTGTAAAAAAGTAGTTGACAGCACGGCTTGCTCCCTGCTGGCTGTGGGGTTAAAGACCTTAAAGCCAGAGGAGCTCAGGAACTCCCAGAGGTATTTTTTCCTGTAGAACCAGTTTTCATGGCAAAGCTCCACTTCCATGTTTTACTCTTAGCATTGAGGTGAAGCTTTTTTCTCACCTGTCTCGTGAACTAGAGATGCGAGGCCGCTTCTGTGCATGTTGGCAAATGACACTCGCATTTGAGTGCTCTCATACTTCTTGTTTGATCAAGCAGGTAGGAGAGATGAGCCCGTGGCTTGTACCCTACCAAAGAGAGTAGGGAAGCCAGCTGGGGGAAATCGAGCTTGCTCTCTTTTATTTATTTATTTATTTATTTTTTACACGAGGCCTTTGCTGTTCTGGGTACCAAAACTAGCGTAAGTGAAGTGCATGTGGGAGATCAACAGGATGGTTTTCTATGTGGTATTGGGTCAGGAAAGCAATTGCTTTCCAGCGTTGTGGAAGATCAGCGGTCAGACCCAGCCCTGAGCCTTCTCTTCTCCCAGCTGCACGGCGGCAGTTCCCTCCGCCTGCCCTGGTGTGCCACGTGCCCCGGCCCCTCACCATCTCGAAGGCGCCGGGCTGGGCCCGCACCACGTTTGTCAGTGTCTTTCCTGTCCTGGGGAGACCAGAACGGGACACGGGAGTCCGCATACAGTCTCCAAAGTGCCGAGTAAGAGAGGAGAGCGTTGTTTTGGGTTTTAAAGTGGCTTTTATTGGGGCTTATTGTTTTTTAATTGGGCTTTATTGTTTTTTATTGGGTTTTTTAATTGTTTATTGCCCAGTCTTGTCAAAACTTCTTCCGGTCAGAACTGAGGCTTGTGCTTCTCTAAAGCGCTGACTGTCCGTCTTGAATGTTTGCAGGGATGGGGCATCTGCCTTCTTTGGTGACCCTCTTTTGCTATCCTCTGCGCAGTGCCAGGGTGGGTCTGGCTTCATCTTCACCCACCCATTTGGTAGCTGAGGCGAGAGCTAGCTGAGGACAGCCACCCCCCACTGGCTTTGTCACCCTCAGAGTGACCAAATGCCACGTCCAGGCCCCAATAACCTGGGTGGCGCTCCAGGGGAGTCCAGGAGGCTCGTCCAGATGGTGTCCAGTGGTGTAAGCGGTGTTCGGCGGTCTCCGGCGGTCGGTCTCTCTCCATCCGACGGTCTCTGGCGGTCTGCAGTGGCATCCGGCAGTCTCCAGTGGACTCCAAGGGACACCTCCTGGTGCAGTGGTGCTGCCGGCCAGAAGATGGCAGCCCCTCTCCTCGCCTCTTCCCCAGCGCTGAGGGCGGAGGAGATGGCCCCCCTTGATGAGGGGCGGGGGTGGGGGTGGGCAAGCAGGGCTCATGTGCGGCTGTCAAGCCGGGTGAAGTTGCTGCTGAGCCTGGCGAGCGGCCGTGGCTGTTTCTGGCCCGCTTAGGGCTGGCGCCGCTTGTTGGGAGCTGGCTGCTTGGAGGGTCCCGGAGAGCCCCCGGCGGTCCTGCGGCGCTTTGGGCAGCATGCTGCTGGAGGAACCCCGGGCATGGTGGTGTGGTGCCCCATCGGCCCTGCGTGAGGTGGGTCCACCTCCATGGGCTCTTCCTCTTGTGGAGGTGGGTCCACCTCCATGGGCTCTTCCTCTTGTGGAGGTGGGTCCACCTCCATGGGCTCTTCCTCTTGTGGAGGTGGGTCCACCTCCATGGGCTCTTCCTCCTGCGGAGGTGGGTCCACCTCCATGGGCTCGTCGCCATTGTGCGGCAGGTCGACCTCCATGGGCTCGACTCACCTGCCGTAGGTGCTGCTCCTCCCGTCAGCCTGCTTGCGTTTTTTGGGCTGGGGAGGCATGCTGAGTGGTTCCGAGAACCTCTCCTCTGTCTTGCCCCTGAGCGTGGGCTCTCGCCTCGCTTCACCGGGTCCTCCTCTACCAAGCACGCGTGGTGTCAGAGTCTGTAGCTGCTCAGCGAGCTGTGGGCCGGCCGCAGGGGTGCCAGCTTCTGTGCCGGAAGGCCGGTGACATCGCCAACAGCAGTTAGGGTGGCTGGTGTGGTGGCCCATGATGCCCCATTCCGGGTGGCCATTTTGCTTGCCAGAGAGAAAGGCTGCCCCTCGGGCACCGGGGCTGCCCTGCAGCTGCCCTTGTGTGCCCTGGGCTCCAGCTCCAGCCCCCTCCTCGTGCCAGGCCTGGGGTCCCCTCGACGGGACGGTGGCCACAGTGTCCCGGGAGGGTCGGGGAGTCTCCATTACCCTCCAGCTGCTGGGCTGCCTGCAAGTGGCCTCGTCCCCGCACCTGACAGCAGCAGAGAGGGGCAGAGGGGAGGAGAGGGCCATTGTAGGGCCACCGAGGGAGGTCCTTGGGGCCTGGAGGTGGGGTTTTCAGTGAGGACGGGAAGGCCCGTGGGGGATTGCTGTCTATCGTTTGTTCTCATCTTTGCTAGGATGGGCTAGCAGTGTTCCCCTTAAGATGCCTCCAGAAAGGCGGCCCATGGTATCAGCTGTTTAATTCCTGATCTAAGTTTCCTTTGCATGCCAGGAAGAAAATCTATGGTCAGGCAAGACAGGGGGATTGGTCTTCAAACACAGTCCACATAAAAACATATTCACACAGAGAGGCAAATCAGACACTATGGAGAAAGCAAACATCAAATTTACATTAAAAAGTTAAAAGTACCTTGAAGATCCTTAGGAGAAACTTTGGGATTCCACAGGAATACGCCTTTCTGTATTTACAATAATCCACTCCCGTGTCTGTGACACCAAGTTGGAAATGTCATTCCCTACTGGCGTACAAAGAAGTCACTGGCGTACAGAGAAGTGGGTCAAGATCAGCCGCAGTTATTTTACAGAACAAGGATACCAAGTAAACAACAGTGACCAGCAATGCGAGCAGTCCAGGACACACACAGCACTTTCCCTGCTACCCACCTGGTGTTTTTTTCTTTTCCACAACACAGTTGGAAATGAGTATGTTTAAGTCAAGAGCAGTTTGGAAGATAGTCAAGCCCTTGAGAGGATACGCGAGACAATGGTCACCCACTGCATGAGGTCAGAGGCGATCTGCGGAACTGCTCAGGACACTGAGTGCAGAAAAGCTGGGCCTTGCCCCAGTGAAGTGAGATTATGTATGGCCTGAGCGGTGGTGACCCAGGGCCTGAGTTCACTCAGGCGTAATAGTCTCAAAGCCTCGTAGCAAGAGAAGATGGGGATTCTTGTGCCGGGTCAGGCAGCACAGTAGTAAAGGGAGCATCTGCTTCCTCAGTAACCAGCCAGGGGGCTTACAGGGACTTGTGCATAATTCTCTTGCCTGCAAGATTTTCCATTTCTGTGGTAGGCTTCTCTCATATCAATTTATGTGCAAACGCTTTCACGACTGAGCTGAAGAATTTCTCTCACACTCAGATCATTTCCCCACATTTCCCTCTGTTCACGCTCAAATTTCCTGGGCCATTTAGAGCACATTTTTTCATCAGAGAAGGATGCAGGGCATTCTCAGGTTAGGAGTGTAATATCTTGAAGATACTTCTCCCCAGGTGCACGTTAGCAGCAAACCCTCTTTTGGAAGGTCTAAAAAGTAGGACTTTCTTGTGGGCTAGAGCTATTACAGCTGAGACTGTGAAGACAATGACAACATACTGTGAAACCCCTTTTTTCTGTAAATCATGTTGAGACACCCAAGCTTGCTATGGCATACCAAGGTTTTAAATTAAACTATTCAGACAGAAATCAACAGACTTGCCTTTTTCTTTAGCTCTGTGTTAAAGTTCTTCTGTGTTCTCATAAGTGGAAAGTGTCTATCCACAGGGGGGAAAAATGCTCGTGGAACGATGAGCTGAAAAGGGCAAACAACCTGAGAAGACAAATGGGGAATTTAATCTAAAATCAGACATGTTATGCCTGTGGGGCTTTTTTTAGCTCAATTGTTTCTAATCTCACGTTTCTGGCTCTGGATTTTATTGTTTATTGCACCAATGTCTTTACCGTTCAGTTCAATTTTTCTGTATTTTTTTTAGCAATTTCCTCATTTTTCCCCTACATGTTTAAATTTAAAGTGCTAGAGAAACTAAACAAGCCAATCCACTCAAGAACTCTTAACTGCTATTCAGTTAGAGGCTTGTAAGTCATAAAAGGCTAAGAAGAAAAGAAATAATTATGGTTAGCACTTTTTTTGTGGGAACACAGTGAACCCAATTCCAGAATTTGTTTCAGGCAAGAAAAACTCTCCTCCATGGGGCTCAATTCACTTCTGTCCTGTAGAACCTGAGAAGCGTGTAGAAACTCCTACCAAATCAAAATCGTGTGTTTTACATAAATGGACAAAAGTACGAGCAACTAGATAAGATGAAGGGCTGTGTTTGCTGTTCCTCTTTCCTTAAGCCACTGCTCTTATCACTACCAAACAGTGAATGCTCCAAACATGGCAAGCAAAGAGAAGTCCCAGACTGCCACTTTCAAGAGACTCTCTTCCATCCCCTGGCTGGTCTTCTCCTTCTGCCTGTGCAGCTGCCTTCTGCAGATGTCCACTCGGCAAACGGAACCCATGAAACAACCAGCTCCAAATGAACCCACCAAAACAAGGCTTGCTTTTTGGAAGCCTCATTTTGTTAGCCGGCGGTCTGGGGGGATTTTACATGTGTTGGCTCTTGTGGATATGGGACCTGAAGTTACTGTATTACATAGTAATATTAATAATAAAGAAGTCACATCACAGATCTGTGGATTAGGGGGAAATTCAACCCTTGGCCTCTGAGCTAAGGTAACCTTAACAATAGGAAATGCCACTCCATTTACCATGATGGTGTTAATTGCCCCAATTAAAGAATATATTTGGGGTATTGATGTGCTGGCAGGATGAACAGTTGAAACTTTAAGTGGTTGCTTCTGCTTCGGAACTTTGTAAGCGGGATTTGCTATTCAATCTATAACCATCTTGCATGGATTCCCAAAGTGGGATCCTGTTGTGCTGCCTGTGCCTACCAAGGTGGTAACTGTAAAACTGTCCTGGTTTTGGCTGGGATAGAGTTAACTGTCTTCCTAGTAGCTGGTACAGTGCTATGTTTTGAGTTCAGTATGCGAAGAATGTTGATAACACTGATGTTTTCAGTTGTTGCTCAGTAGTGTTTAGACTAAAGTCGAGGATTTTTCAGCTTCTCATGCCCAGCCAGCGAGAAAGCTGGAGGGGCACAAGAAGTTGGGAGGGGACACAGCCAGGGCACCTGACCCAAACTGGCCAAAGGGGTATTCCATACCATGTGACATCATGCCCAGTGTATAAACTGGGGGCGGGTGGGGGCGAGGGATCGCTGCTCGGGGATTAACTGGGCGTCGATTGGCGGGTGGTGAGCAATTGCACTGTGCATCATTTATATATTCCAATCCTTTTATTATTACTGCTGTCATTTTATTAGTGTTATCATTATTAGTTTCTTCTTTTCTGTTCTATTAAACTGTTCTTATCTCAACCCACGAGTTTTACTTCTTTTCCCAATTTTCTCCCCCATCCCACTGGGTGGGGGGGAAGTGAGTGAGCGGCTGCGTGGTGCTTAGTTGCTGGCTGGGGTTAAACCACGACAAAAACAATATCGTATTCCAAGAGGGGGAGGAGGAAATTACTCAAACCATTCAGGCACTGTAAGTGGGATTTGTTAAGGAAACCATGACTGCTTGTAATAATCCTATTTGGCCTGTTCAAAAACCAGACGGCACTTGGAGAATGACTGTAGATTATAGAGAATGGAATAAAGTCACACCCTGCACTTGCAGTTATGGTACCAGACATGGTTACTCTTATAGAAAAAATTAGCAAAAATTTACAACCCTGCCTGGAAGGTGGTGATAGATCTTGCTAATGCTTTCTTTTTGATAGCCATTGCTTTAGAAAGCCAAAACCAGTTCGCCTTTACCTGGCAACAAAAGCAATATGCTTTCCAAGTATTGCCTCAGGGATACAATCCCCCCATTTGCCACCACATGATAGCAGCTGGTAGCACTATGGTCAGGTACTGTTACTGTTTACCATTATATTGATGATCTGTTGATTATGGCAGAGTCACAACAAGAAATTGCAGTAGCTGCCAAATCATTGAAAGCACATTTACGGGACCAAGGGTGGGCAATTAATCCAAAGAAAATACAGGGCCCTAGTACTACTGTACAATTTGGGGGAATAGTTTGGCATGGACACATTAGAGAAATACCAAATAAGGTACAGCAAACAGTCCAGCAATTTCCTGTACCAACCACAGTAAAAGAGCTAAAGACCTTCTTGGGACTTTCAGGGTATTGGAGAACTTTTATCCCACATCTGGTGGTATTAATGCACCCTCTGCAGAAATTAGGAAGAAGGTTGTTTGGCAGTGGACCAAGCAACAACAAGAAACCTTTGATGCCTGCAAAAATGCTTTGATTGAGCATGCACAATTATACACTCCGAGGCAAGGATATTCTTTTGAATTAGAAGTAACAATTCTAGATGATACAGTCTCGTGGGGATTGTGACAGATGAATGGGCTGAAAAATCAGAAAGAACTTGTAGGATTTGGGTCTAAGGCATTACAAGGCTCTGCTGTACATTGTAGCCTGAAGGAAAAACAAATTTTAGCTTGGGTGCTAGTTTGGGCGCTACAAGAAACTGAAAGAATCACATGCCAGGATAGGGAGACTGTACACACACCCACACCTATCCATGGGTGGGTTACTGATGATTCCGTCAGGGCCCATGCAGGGGTAGCTCAGGCAGCCACACACTGGAAATGGAAACATTATTTACAGCAATGATTTCTACCAGGAAAACCACATGTAACCACTCTACACGCCACTCTTCTAGGAACTGTATCACTTAATCATATACCCACGCTGGGGGAAACTCTTCCCCTTGGAGACAGCCCTACATTTCCTGTGGAGGAAGCTCCACCTTATGACAAGTTAATAGAAGAGCACAAAAAAGATGCCTGGTTTACCGATGGAACTGCAACATACACAGCAACTGGACAACGACAACGGAGAGCAGTTGCATATGCTCTGGTTCCAGGAATTATATTATGGCAAACAGGTGTACAGGCATCTAGTCAGTGGGCTGAACTGATTGCAGCACCCGCCACCATCCTGGAAGGCAGGCATGTTGGGTTGTATACAAAAGCCTCACAATGTGGTTACCCTGCTGGGCCCAAGAGGATTGGCATGTACAAAAATACCCTATATGGGGGCCAGATATATGGCAACAAATTTGGCAATATGTAGAAAGGTGTCCTTCAAAAGTAAAGCATATCTCAGCTCATCGAAAAGATGATTCGCTTGAGTTACAAAATAATAGAGAAGTAGATAATATGACTGCTGCCGAAGTACCCGCTCAAGCTATAAAGGCATATATAGCTTGTGGACATTGATCAGCTCACAGTGCATGCGCATGGGACTTTGGTCACAATCAAACCCCTCTGCCATTACGTATTTATAAAGCACGTGCATGTAATTGTAGTATTTGTATGCAGCTACATTTAAGGGCATTATATAGGCCATGGGGAAAGATAGAACAGGGTCAGGTGGCCTTGAATATCTGGCAGGTCGATTACATGGGCCCCCTGCCCCCGTCAAGGGGGTGGCGATATGTATTCAGTGCTGTGGATACAGTGTCAGGGCTGTTTTTTGCTAAACCCACCAAATACACTAATCAACATAGCACAAGTGAAGCATTAGAACAACTCATTCATCTATACGGACCTCCTCACCAAATATAAAGTGACCAAGGAACACGCTTTAGCGGACATAATGTCCAAGATCAGGCTCAAGGGCTAGGCATAGATTGGATATTCCACATTGCCTACCATCCCCAAGCTAATGGCTTGATCAGAAGAATAATTAGGATGTTGATGGAACAATTAAGCAACGTAGCCAGTACTAAAACTTTACAACATTGGAGTTCACATCTTACTAAAGCAGGTTTTTTGTTAAACAGCCACAATATTCATAATGAACACCCTATGATCATATTACAACAACTCCAGCAGGAAACATGGTGAGGATTGAAATTCTTCCAGACGCTATCTATCTCTCCCAAAATATTAACTACGGGGCTAATGGAATTGTTTACACTGACGGATTGTGTGTTGGGACCACAACCTCTTAGTCTAGACATGAAGATCCATATAATAACTGCTGAGAACGCCGTATGGTTCTGTACCCCAACTTCTGCTTTTATTTTACACCCTCTGTTGATATCAGATTCTTAAGCTCTTGTATTTCAGGTATCTTTGACGAATACCTGTGCCTTATCTAGGGAGACAGATAGCATTGGAACGCTGTTATTGGTGTCGCAAATCCAACATCAAATTGAAGTTCAATCTGAAAAAGTGCAAGCCGTAGCTCTTCAATCTGTGTGGGCAATTACCCCACATCAGGTTATCAAACCCGGAGTAACATTAGCTGAAGGAGCTGGAGCAATGGCGTATGTATTACTGGAAGGAGACGACACTCCTGTTTTCCTCCCTTATCACAGGTTGGCTCATCATGCTTTGTAATCTTGTACTAGAAGCACATGCCCTGGATGCATTTCTGCAAGATCAACATGTAAATACTTGGATTTGGTTGGCCTCTACTGTAACTAACTCATCTGCTTTTTCTATTGTATCGATTAACAGCGGCAGGTCTTTTGACAATGTGTTTTATCGGCATGCCAACTCCAGTGGCTGTATTACAGAACTATACTGTGTTAAGTGCTTTTGATATTAATGTTCCTCATTGCTATTTTTTCTGAGTAGGTAACGGCTGTATGCCCAGAAACATTACGAAATCAACTGGCGGTGGGCTATCTCCTTCTTCTACACCATAAACGCTGCTCCAATCTTGAAGGCATGTGTTGCTCCAACATAACTGATGAATACCCAGCATAGAGGATGACATTCAACATCTCCAGGACGTAACACGTCAAATGAAACAATCTACCAGTGGTGCCTGGCTGGCTGAGCAGTTTAATTCCCTGGCAGGATGGGTGGGACACCCGATTCAAAGCATTATTGTAGGGATAAGTTTATGCCTTTTTCTATATGGGTTCATTACGCGCCTCTACATTACCCTGCCCTACACCCTGCAAGCCCAAGTGGACACCTCCAGCTTTGCCAGCCCCAGCGGAAGCGGTCCCTCGAGCGAGGGAGCGGAACATGGGATAATAACGGATGATTGGCGAGGAGGATTGTAAACATGCTCAAGTGACTTGCAGCTGGGGTGCAGAAGAGCACATATATCGTCCCAATTGCTATTTATCCTCACGTGCTTGACAAGTAGAACATCTGTGTTTAGGTAACGCAGACCTGCGATAGACTTAGAGGCACCCTGCCGAACACGCTTGAGATTCCTGTCCTGCTGTGGGAAGGATCGAAGCACAGTGGTACATTACACCTACGCGAATCCCTGATAAACTGGTGAAAACAGCAGGGGCGGCAGTCCCCTAGCACGGGCTGAGCTCAGCAGTGCCTGTGTCCCCACTCGTCTGCCTGCGCCCAGGTATCAGGGATCCCCCAGCTGGTGAGGTAACGACAATAAATCTACTCTTTGCATTTCATCCGTGGTTCTGCGGTTGTTCCTGCGTCCTGCCCGTGCCGGCTTGCACAGTCGTTGTAACTACCCCAACTGGCACTTCAAACACCCGCTGCTCAAGGAGACACGCCAGCCCCGCAGCCTCACAGCAAGTCAAGTCCAGCGTCCCATCTCTCTGCTCCGGTCACAGCGAAGCGCTCCTGCCCAGAGCCCAGCGGGGCAGCAGCACCCGCCGTTTTCCAAGGTTGCATTTCACTCGGAGAACAGAAAGTCCAGGCGTTCAGCGTTACCTGGGAGCTAACCCCATGTAAGAACCGAGCCAGCAGCCCTCCATTCATCCTCCGAAAGGTGCGTGCGTTTCTGGAGGCGGAGGACGGAGTTTGTTCAGGCTCAACTCTGCTGGCACCTGCCCCGCCACAAAATGCACAACGGCTCTGCAAGTCGAAACGCCGGTTTAATTAATGCTGCAGCATTGAGCAAGCAAAGCCTGTTTGAACAGCCAGTGGTTTTTCGGCTCCAAGCCCATCGTGCACAGGCAAAAGGGCTTCCAAAAATCCTTCTTGCAACAGCCCTCCTGTGAACTGATGAGCGAGTCTGGGGAGAAACATAAAAATCGGCACATAAAACCGCTATGAGGTGCAGCGCCTAAAATCCTTCCACCTGCCGCTCCCGAGGGAAAGAAGACTTGTCCGAAGGGGGGACTGACCCCCTGAGGCCGCCGGGCTGTTCGGGTACCGGCTGCACCGGCGACAGCCCAAGGCGGCGCCGCCCGCCCGGAGGAGAAGGGAGGGAAAAAAGGGGGTTTTCCTTTAAAACTCCACCGGGACGCGTTCGACACGCGCGGCTCCCAGGAGCGCGAGCCACGCGTTCAGCACCCACCTCGCGGGGTGTCGCGACTCCCGCTCGTTCCCGGGGCCTTTATCGGAAAACGGGGCCGCGAGGCGGCACCGGAGCGGGGGAGCGACGGCTCTGCCATCCGCTCGTCGGGGCTGCTGGGCTGGCCTCGCCTCGCCTCGCCTCGCCTCGCCTCCCCTCCGCGGGCGGCGGCAGCCATGGGTCAGGCCTGGGTCCAACACGGCGGCTGCCGCTCGGTAGCCGGCGCTGCCGGGGCCCTTCCGCGCTCTCCCGGTGTCCGCGGGGGGGGGGGGGAGAGGCGGGGAGGATCCCGTCTTGTGGCTGGCCGGCCGGCCGGCGGGCGGGCAGGGAGGGGCCGTGGGTGGTGCGAGCGCCGCCGCTTGGCGGGAAGCCGGAGTGGGTGGGGTGTGTGGGGGTGAGCGGCGCGGTCCCTGCCGGCGGCGGCGCAGAGGCGGTGGGGCGTCCCGGTCTCCGGCCCGGGCAGCGAGCGCGGGGTGGCTCCGGGCCGAGGTGTGGGCGCGGAGCAGAGGCCGGCTGGGGACGAGCGTTGGCGCTCGGCAGAGCCGCGGTGATGCGCTGTGCACCGGCGGCACCGAGGCGTTCTCGGTGAAGGGAGCGTGTTCCTGCGGCCGCAGAAACCTGCGGAGGTGCTAGCAGCAGTAGGGCGTGCGAGGAAACGTGGGGTTTTAATGTCTGTTGTCCTGTCTCTTTTGTTTTCCCACCACCTTTTCGTGTTTTTTACCAGTGCCCGTGGCAGTTAGGTTTTTTTGCCGCCACAACGTTAAGGTTTTTGCTCGAAAAACGCGTGTTCTGTGAAACAATCTCTTGTGCCTTTCAGTTTATTTTTATTTGCAGAGCTCGTGGACAAATGCATAGGTTCACGCATTTGTATTGTGATGAAGAGTGACAAGAAATTGTTGGAACGCTTCTAGGATTTGATGGCTCTGTCGGTATCCTTTGACGGAAGCGTTTAAGGCCGTCCGGTTTATGCTCCAGCTCAGTTATGTTACTGCTTTTGGGAGGTTTGAGTTCACCGGATAGAAGAGCCTTTTTGTACGGGTCACTTGTATTATTCTGTTTTTTTATTTTACAGATAAACTCACAGCTCAGTATAAAATGGAAATAACTTTAAATAGTTTTATTTTAAAATTCGGGGCCTTATTTTCCTTGAAACTGGACTTTCAGGTACAGTGATAGAAGACGTTACAGAATTCTAAGTATTGTTTCTACCTCTTGTTTAGTTTCCTGAGGAAAAATATTGTGTAAGATCTATAAGTAAAGTGGTTTTATATTTTTTGAATACTTGCCAGCTGAATGGTTTGTACCTTGGACTTGAACTATAGAGGGTGATCTATTCAGGACAGCTGTGTCATAGAGTAGCTGTTGCATGATTTATACTTGTAATCAGGTTCCTAATTTGTAGCCTCAACTTTGCGTGGATTGTGCGTTGAACTTCCCGGTAGTTTGTTTGCTTTTACATTTCCTTAAGGTCTAGGCAAAGATTTAGAAAGTTAGCAGACTTAAGGCTAAGTTTTTATTACTTTGTTGTGCCATGTTGCTCTTCGAAACCTATTTTGAGGTTTGCCAAGATGTAGAGGGTGAATCTGTATCCTTATGTGTACTGAGTAGAAAAGTACAACGGATCTTTTTAGTTGCCAGGTAGCTTTCTTTACCCAGGTGGTCAATTTATCAAGATTACGCCACAGTGTGGCCAACTTATTTGTTAGTTCCAACAACTGTCATCTTGATGTAGAGATTTATGTCAGTTCTGTAATCAAAACTGGAATCGTTGTCCCTGGTTATATGTTCTTCCTTACTTTTTCTAATGCTGCTTCAGTGAGATTACACCTGAGGGCAGAAGAATCACAAAGCTAGACCAGATTTTGCTAAATGGAAATAACATAACAATGGTAAGTCATTGTTGTTAAAAAGCTGCATGCGTTTATTTTCTGTACCTGTAAATCGATCAGTAATTGAGTTCAACTACTTTAAGCTGCGCTTTCCAGACAGTTCCATTACATAAGGTACTTTGAAGTAGCTTCTGGGGCATATGTGTGTATGAATGATGCTGGAAAAGTGGTCTTATTGTCTTAGTTGGTGTATGTTACAGTTTATTAAAAAAAAAAAAAGGAGCGTGGCCCTAATTTTATTTTGGTGAATGTTCTTCTGGTCTTCAATTGTGCAAGGGAATCACTGGCTTTGTTAAGCACTCCATAGGCTGGTTCATACAGTGGCTTTTAACTCGTGAGTGTTTGCCTGCGTAAGTGTGTAGGTGGAATGCATCTACATTTCATCCATTATTGTATGTATAAATGTGTTTGTAGCAGTTTGGATGCTTACAAGGTTGTTAAGTTGTTTGGCAGTTATGATACCGAGTGATGCCCAGAGAGCTGTACCTTTACATGCTCTGAAAAAAATCTGAAGGTCTGTTGGATTATACTAAATCAGAAGCACTATAATTTTTAGTTTATCATCTGCTGATGTATGTAGATCAGTACTGAAACAGTAATTAAATATGTGATTATGCATCCCTAAGCTGAATTCTGCAACTTCCTAAATACCACAGAAGCAGACCCAGAGTAGTTTTTTGCTTGTCTGCATAGATGGCTACAAAGTCTGGACTTCCTACGTAAGGGCATTCCTAATTTTGTGGGAAGAGGAGAGGAAGACTGACTTGAGTTGAAGTCAGCTCTGTGCGAACGAGGAATAATCTCCATTTTGCTGTCTTACCTACCTTGTACCTCCTCGCTGTGTGTCTGAGCAAGTGCCATCTTGACTTAATTTCTAAACCTTTTTCTGCTTTGGTTATTGTTCTGCCTCCTGAAAGGATAGTGCTTGTTCTGACTTCTTGTATGGGGTAAAATTACTACCATCCAGTTAAGCTGGTGGTATACTGCCCTTGAAGCAGAAGCCGGTGATTCTTAGAGTGCAAATTTTCAGTGAGACGTAGATATGTTTCTGTATTAGATCTTGTGTCTCTTTTGCAGACACATCTTCCCATGTCAGGAAGACTGTATGCTTTATACTTTTTCTTACTTCAGTCCCGAAATCAGCAATGCTCTTTGTCTTTGGAAGTGCTCAGCTAATTATTAAGAATGTATCAGTAAAGACAATGGTTGTCCTCTTCTTTTTTCCCTTACTCATGTTTTTCCTTTTGTATTTCTTTTTCTGTTGTTCAGTTCTTTACTTTCTTCCCAGGAAAATTACTCCCTGCTGCCTGTAGAAGGGTTCAGGCTCTTTATTAGTTTTTGGGCTCTGCTTAGCAATAGAAGTTGGAAAGAGGAAATCAACTTCCCAGTACAGTGACAGTGTGGGGAGGAATCAGCAATTGGAGAACTTCTTCATGAAAGGAAGGATGTTCTTTGTCCTTTTAAAAATGAGCTGTAGTGTTTCTAGACAGAATCATCTCCTTGAAGTGAATAACAAAGACGAAAACCAAAATGTATGTTATCTAGGAACTCCTTTGTGTTTTGTTAAACATTCTTTGTATTTTGGAGATTCTTTGTGGCATGTGCTTCTCTGGCAGTAACTGACTTCCTCTGTTGGGAGAGGAAGATAATATTGAATCTAAAAACCACTTTTGTGGTCTACAAATGAAGTCTCCATCTGCTGAAATGTTGTAGAGCAAGAACTGTCATGTATGGGTTTGTAAAACTCAAATCTATGGCACTAATACAAAATTGTCATCTTCTTTTATAGCTGGTTCCTGGAGGAGAAGGACCTGAAGTATAAATTGATACAGTTGTCATCTGTGAAGACATGTTACATATATATATATATATATATATATGTAATCTAAATAGAGCTTTTGGGGTATGGGTGTGGGTGGGTTTTGACGTGGATTGTTTGTTTTGTTTACACACTCTTGCAGTTGACATTTCATAAAAGACAAGGATTTCCCCCTCAGGAAAGGTGCATTGCTAATGATAATGCTGATTTTCTAAGTTGCAATCATGACTTTCTTGTAAAGATGCACTAATTTGTTCTGAATAAAAGGCTTTCTTTTTGTTAGTTACTGTGTTCTGTGATGTAAGTGCACGAGTTAGTCTGGAAAAATAATGTTATGTTCCAGTTGCTGTCAGTCTTCAGTTTTTCTACATCTGTTGCATTTGCTTATGGCCCAAATCTATATAAAACCCAAGTCGTGAGCCAAGAGATTGCTATTCTTTGCAGTACAGGCAGATACTAAGCTGGATCATTTGTTTAAGCACTGCTTTAGGCTGTGTGCTGTAGAATTCTGAAAGCTCTTCTAAGTGGATGCATCTGTTTGATGCTCAGCAGCCTTTGGTTCTGCTGGCCTTGAGGTTCAGCTCTCTTGGATTTCTTGTTCTTGGCAGATGTACTTTCTTAAAGTAAAGGCACTGTAGTGGTATTTGGCAAGTGAGGACACACAGACCAGTCAGACCTCGTTCGTGTCCAGGGGAGGGCGCGGGAAGGTTGGTGTTAAAACTTCTCATTCCTGTCAGTGGTGACTCCGCTTTCACCACTAAGCGGTGCTGTGTATCTATACTTAATTAAATTGGGAGCTGCCTGTGCCTGCCTGCTTGTGTAGTTCAGAGTAGTCACTTTAGAGAAAACGTTCTTTTGGCTGCATTTGTTCTCCTGTGATGGAAAAACTTGACAGCTATCGGGGGTAACTACTACTTTAGGACAACTTCTATAAAGTAAGAAAATGCTGGTTTTATTTTGTCATGATGGACAAAAAAATAACTGATTCTAAATCATATCCGCTGCAGCTTATGCTTCCGTAACATGCTACTCAACTGATTTCTATGTGTAAATGTCTTTGGGGAGGTGTGTGGATTGTCCGGCTCACAGTTCATGTTATAAGTTTGGACAAAGGTCCAGGAGCCGACTGTGGTGAATAATTAGAAGTAATTTATTAAGCAAGCGGTAAATAGGCAAAACAGCGCTGGGCGGCCGGGGAGCCACTGCTCTACCAACGGCTCGCAACCCCCCTTCCCGTAGCCACAGTTCTTATAGTCCTCTATTTCCGGTATATGTGTCATTTTCGGTATACGTATCTTCCTTAGTGTACTCCGCGTCTGCGCCGATCTGTTGCTAGGGGGGTCTTTTTCTGCCTTCTGGCTTCCTTGGTGTACTCCGCATCTGCGCCGATCTGTTGCTAGGGGGGTCTTTTTCTGCCTCCTGGTGATTGCTGGGATGAAGGCCCCCAAGTCTTCCTCCTGCGACTGCCCTGTGTCACTCACTTGACACATGCGTGTTTTATTACCTTTTATAGGCCCCAAGTCTTCCTCCTGTGACCACCCTGGGCCCCTCACTTGACACATACATGTTTTATTACCTTTTGTATAAACACAAGGCTTGCACAAACATTGTTTACATTACCAGTTATCTGTAGCTAATGCAAGACCCCCTCCTTCCTGTTTTAAGGCCGACATCTGGTTTTTCTACTAACATAAGCAAGATTTGATTAACAAACGCTTATCTATTATCACAGTTCACAAATGAGTTTCACCATGTCTAGTGCACGCAGGCGACTCATGGGGGGTTACAAAAGCGACCCAGCCTTGAGGCCCTGTCTCTCCGGGGAGACGACTCACTCACCGGGAGCTGTGTAGACAGCTTAGCCCTGGGCTGTCTGATAAACCCTAAACTAAACAGGGCGGTGGCTGTGCCATTCAAAGAACCAAAACCTGAACTGAGCCTTGAAATCCCTTAACAAATAGTATGCCCTGAGTCTCAATCCAACCACTATTCAGTTGCCCGAGGAAGCAAGGTAAAAAAAACCCCCAAACCTGGAGGGTTTAGGCTTCAGTTTCAAATGACAACCTTGTGTATTCAAACAATCACAGACCAACAAAGGAAAGATAAGGGGAAACTCCACTCAGATATACATAATCCTTTAGGCATATATCATAATCCACTCAGACATAGTCATACACACCATTCCACAAGTCAGGGGATAAAAACTCTAAGATTCAGGTTGGAAATGGGGGAGTCACTTCTCCAGCTATACAGTTGGCTTGTGAAGGAAACCCTTCCCCCCCTCGATCGGGACGCCGGTCGAGGTAACTTCCCTGGGATTGAGAGCCCTTACCCGCAGGGGTAAGTGAATATTGTTTATGCTTTGAGTTTGTAAATGCGTGTGTGCTTGTGGTTATTTGTGAATCGCTTGTGGTTGTAATCGGGTACTACTCTTGCCTTAAAAAATTGCAGTAGTGCATTCCTCCATTGTATCTGTAAAACCTGCAATAGTGGCGTGTTAAGTCTGTAAGTGAGGTTCAAATAAATCATTTGCTTGAACCTTGCAATTAAGTCTGCGAGTGAAGTTCAAGTCGTTTGCTTGAACCTTGCAGTTAAGTCCTTTTCTGTCACAGGAGGAATCGCAGGTGCCTGCTGTTACTGTAGGGATAAGCAGGCTACAGTATGGGCTCACAGGAACAGAACATGCGTTGCCTTCCTGTCACCAGAAGAACAAAGAGCTGAAGAAGGGGGCTCAGGAGCAAGAAACTGCAAGGAAGTTGCTTTACTTGATCCTTTTGCCTTGCTTTATCTGACAGAAAAGCTGCCTTCTGCTAGCTGGGTCTTGGCTCGAAATACAGCGAGAAGTTCTCTGTAACAGGAAAAATTAGCCCGTTAAAGGGGAAAGAGACTCGCTCCCCTCTCCCAGGGAGTGTGCTACTTTTGACTTACTTGTTCTGAATATATGTTCTGCAGTTATAATATTTAGATTGCATGGTGACAATCTATACCATTGACTTCCTGAATGTTTTTTCATTTCTGTCCCCATTTTCTTCTCCAGCTTTTTTCAATATATCAATTAAAAAAAATTAAAAGTTGTGGGTTTTTTTTTTTAAACTTACATGAGCATCATCTGTCACCTTTGGCCCCAAACGCTTTATTTCCTAGAAATAAGTTGAGTCTTTTCATCAGAATACATAAAAGATTTCTAGCCAGTGCAGTACTATTGTGTTGGTTGGTTTTTTTTTTAATAAGTTTCTCTACAGGTTCTGGTGTGTGCACTAAATTTCTACTGCATTCAGTATTTTGAAAACAGTCTTAAGCTGAAGAGAGGTTTCATGCTTGGGAGAGAAAAAGAGCAGATATTGACTCAAAAGCAACTTTTCAAAGGGAAAGGTAAACTATTTTGTTTCTTTGGGGATTTTTATCCTGACAGCACAAACATCTTGTTCTCTCAGGATTTAGTTATCTCTGGAAAAAAAACACGGGATTGCCTCACTTCCACCTTCCCTGGTTGTGGATTTTTCACTCCTTTCAGAGGAAGTGCCAAGACTGTTATATTTTAGGAAGACATTTTAACTCATGACTCGGAGGTCTGCAGACGTCACTGTAAAGACAGTTTCTGTGCATCCAAATGCTGTTAATCCATTAAAATACAAAAGGAAAGATTTGTAACTTGGAGCTGAGAAGTCAAAGTATTCCAGATGGGTCTGGTTTACTTTGCATTCAGTATTCCTGTAGCCTGTTGCTTTGGAAGTGCAGGTAATAAGCTTTTCAATAGAATAAACAAGTGGTGGTGCTTTTTGTTTTTCCTCCCCTAGAAATCTAGTGCTTAACTATACTGCACTGTCCTGTAGAAGTTGTGGACACTGTGGTGTTCTCCAGAATGCTACTTAGGCTGCCACTACAAGTAGGTCATTTAAAATAATAACCTTAGACTTTAAAAATACATAAAACTTAATGATGCTTAAAGTTCAGAGCAGGGTAGTCATCAGGTTAAAATAACTTCATGCTTATGACATGCACAGTGATGGTTCCTTTCAGGTTTTTGGGGTTGTTTTTTTTCTTCTTTAAGATGGCACTTGTTGCAGTGATCTTTAGTTTTACGACATGGCTAATTGTCTTAGTATGGATATGGTTCCTTTCTGCCTACTGTTTTAGTTTACTTGCAGGCATAGTTAAGAGCTCTTTGGAGTTGTGGAGTGTGTGTGTATATAGATATGTGTGTGTGTGAATGTGTATGAAAATAATAAGACCTAAAGTGCCCTCCCCACATGATTAGGTTTTGCTGACCTGTATTTCAGTGTTATCAAGATTTCGAAGTGACCCAAGTATTGCTGTTGCAAATGTTTCCATGTTTGTCCAACTATTCTGATGAAATAAATAAAAAAAGAAATCAAAACACTAAATGTTTTATTACATGCCCTATAACTATATCAGCTTTCCCTGTCTAATACCTATTTCTTTTTTCAGGATTCACTATATTTTTTTTACCATATGACATGTAAAGAGATTTCTGGCTTACTGTTGGCTTTTAATAGATGTTTTATCCTTGGGGAATTGCCCAGCAATTAATTCATAGAATTTGGAATTTAACTGAAGGACATTTTGCATGCCCGTGTTCAAATATTGATGCTAACGAGCCACCATACAGTTCGTGTTCATAGCTTTATGGATACTTAAAGATAGGCAATAGTGTTATTTTTTAATAATGCTTAACCTTTTTCTCTTTGGCAAGAACAAGCAAGTCTGCCTGGGTTTGTAGTACTTGCAGCTTTTCCTTATCATCAGACTTTAAAAAGGGGAGAACCAGTATCAAGTACACAGTTAGGATGGTGATTTTTAAAATACCAAGTTGCATAACAGTCTCAGGAAGAACATGTGTGACTGGGTGTGAGAGTCTGTGGTGCAGCATTACTAACATTTGCTAAAGTTTTGAAGAATGAAGCATTTGCTTTATGAACGATACTTGAGGACAAATTCTGATGCTGCTAAAGTTTATTGAAAAATATGCACTGATTTCAGTGATTATGCAGGTTTGATTTCTGTTCATGCCTTAAATCTGAAAAGAAGAGAAACCTACATTTGAAGGAGGATTTTGTATGAAGGGTAATCAAACCAGTAACCTACTTTAAGAGTTACTTTAAAATATTTGGACCATCAGTTAGAGGCAAATGGGAAAAGTTTATCATATGCTCCTACATCAGCTGTGACTATTGAATACAGTCAGCAGTCCACCTCAGAACTTTTTGGTGTACAACTGAAACGTGTAAGTTGTAAGACTTCGTGGCCATGAGCTGACGGGCCACGGTTCTCTCAGAGCATAAAGTGCTGTAAGTTTAGTTTCTTGCATGGCAGTGACTCTTTTCAATACTAGTAGCTATACAACAATGTAAAAGACAAATTTAGTGAATAATATGTGTCATTATCAAAGTAGCTGTTTGCGTTTCACTGTGATGCAGATCCTTTCTCTAGCAGTTGTGTTGGCACGTGTCTTAGAATTCGGCTAATCCTCTCTTGAACTCATTTAAACTTTTGGCCTCCACTACATCCCTGACAATATGTTTAACCATGGAAAAATTGTTTCCTTAAAAAAAAAAAAAAGGAAGGAAGAAGAAGAAGAATGGGTGGAGGAAGTGGGGGTAAAAAGTCTGTTGTCTGCCAATGCTGTGGGCTGCTCACTCATTTTTCTGTAAAACTCCTGGTTTTTTTTTATTTTTCTACCTTAGCCTATCCTCTGCACCTTTGGTCATTTCCTGAAGTTTTTCTGTAGTTTCCTACATTAGTAGGTAAATGTATCTATTTTATTTTGTAGAGCTTTGATAGTCTTTAAATTGTACAAATAATTTAAATCTTGGAACAAATATATTTGCTTATTGATTTTTTTTGTGAGTAGCTACGAAAATCTTAGTAGCCCCTTTTTAAAATAAAAATTAATGTTATGCAAGAAATATATCAAAAGTAATGTTAGGGTCTTACTACTGCTCCATGTCGAGAGATTGTGGGAAATGCAGAGAATTTGTGTTAAAAGTTATAGTCATTTTTCAAGATATTTTTCCAGGTCTGAGGCACACTGAAAGATTTCTTTCACACGGTGGTGTGTTTGGTTTCATTGACTTCAGCAGAATACATTGACTTAAACTAGCTGAGAATCTGATGATAAGATTTTATACTCTACCTAATGTAGTGTTGTGATGACTTGTCATCTGAAATCAAAATTGTATTTGATCATCTTAACAGGAGGCTGGATCTTTGATCTGGAAATTATGCTGATTGTGACATTACAGAATCCATGCTCGTAACTTCACTGCTTTCTTGCAGCCCCTCGAGTTCATTAAGGACAATAAAGACCCGTTCTTTTTTGTTATGGTGCTATCATCAGTGACGGAAGTATTACATTGTCAGTTGTAAGACGTGGTTTTAACTGCTGCTGGATTCTGCTTTTATGCCTGAAAAACCTGTAGATTTAAATGGATTTGCACAGCTTATGCTAATGATATGGCTGGAATGAAACAGGGTCTTGTGTAGTCTGGAAGGACTGTATGTGGTCGTGGTTTGTAGCTGTGTGGGAGGGATTGGTTAAAGTTACTTCTTATTTGCACTATTTAATATCTTAAATACAAATGAACAGTATAATTGGAACAATTTCATTTTTACAAGAGGAAATTTATAAATCAGTTTTTATCCTGTGTTAGAATTAAGATACATATTTACTGAAGACAATGAGTCTAGCCCAAACACTGAAACACCTCAGTTTTGGGTACACTCTTAGAACTTTTGTAAAATTTTCAAATCATAACGGTCTGTCAGTTTATGCTTGTTGAGTCTGAGACATTACATGATGCCCTTTGAAAAGGTAAATATTGCTAATAATCGATACTTGGTTTGTAGACTATACCTTTTGTATGCTCTAAAGTCACATAGAAATAACTTCTATTGTTTCCTTTTCATTTATAAAAGTTCTGTTCATCAAACCATATAAGCACATACCTAAATTCCATGTTAAACTTCCTGAATTGCTATAAACTATTGTGTTGCTGTAAACTATTTTGGCTGATAAACCTAAGCGGTCAGCTTTGTATTCCTACATGTAGGTGTGATTAAAATGCAATAGCTCAGAACAAGTTACCAGGCAACTGCACACTCCTGCTGCATCAGAGGCACAAAGCACCTGGCCTGTTCCTTTTAATCAGTGGAAAAGTACAGATTCTCCTGTGACCTGGGTCACTCTGTCTAACATATAGCTAAGAGCATTTTTATACTCCTCTCACAGTGGGAGAGACACTGTGTGTGTTTGTGCAGTGTGTGAGAATGACTTTACCAAGATTCTTTTATTTCTAAAACACTTGGAAAAAAACAAAACAAAACACCATTTTAAAACTTATCTAACCCACCTCATTCTCACAAGTTATTTTACAATTGTATAGCCTTGTAGACTGTACTGAGAATGAGTATCTTGTATGTGACATATTTAAAAGCTTCATTTTTGGTGTCCTACACACTTCTGCTGATCATAATGCCTTCGTGAACGGCAGCTAGCAACAGACAATGCATATTGGTTTCAAGGCACTGTGGAACAGAGAAGGTAGTTTGCCAGTCTTCTTACTGCTGTTGCAGACATTGTTTCAGGGGATTGCAAGTGACACATTCCAAGTACCTTTTCCTACCATTGCTGCATTTTTTTTTTTAATCCAGAAGAATGTTTCTGTACTTCCCTCCCCATAGATGCATGTTGATCTACATTGCATGCTATTGCAGAGTTCTCAGTCTGCCAGTTACAGATTACTCCTTCCCGTTCTTGTGCATTTATGAATGTGTATCTACCTATATACCTACTGAACTAACATTTATTCAGACATAATATACAACTGCTACAGAAGTCAGCTATTTTGCTAGTTACGGTGTTTGCCCCCAGTCAGTTGTTTTACTATCTAACAAGTACCTGATGACAGAGAAGGGGAATGTCAGAAAATAGATGAGTTAGGCTTTATATTAGAAATGATTTTCGTAAGATTTAAGAGAACACAGTTTTGGAGTAAGGATTTACATACCGCTACCGGTGTTCTGTTGGGCTAATGTTTTGCAAGAAACTGAGGTGTTTAACTTTCAAATGCTGTTTATGTAAATTGGCTTACCTATGAGTAATCTCCTTCAACTGTGTGTAACAAAGAAATAAATTTGCATACGTAGACATGTGCATATGCATACATAATTGTAAGTGCACAGCTGGGGACAATGCTTGTGTTTGGTCAGGGTAGAAATACACAGAGGGACAGCAATGGGGAAAGAAGAACCTTTAAATACAGTCCATTGTTGCTCCCTTTCTAAAGGTGAGTGATCAACTTTCTGTATCATTCTTGACAAATGCTTGTCTAATTTATTCTTAAACATTTCCTGTAATTATTACTGCTGTTGCAAAGGTTGCTACGTACCCTAAGTTTTTCAGGTTATAATTTAAGCCCGCTTATTCCATGTCCTGTGTGCAGTGGATGTACACAAAAGCTTTTCTTTATAGCTACCTTTTAGAGTTTAAACATTGTTATTTCTCTTCAGTGTTGCCCTTTCCAGGTTAAGCAGCTGTTTTTCAATTTATACTTTGAAGTCAGACTTTTGTACATCATTGAGCACTGTCTTGGACTTCCCGTAGACTCTCACCAGTTGTACTACATCCTTCTTGAAAAGCAGTACATCATCTGGAGGGTTCAACAGCTAATCCATGCAAATGTAGTGCTGCAAAAATAAAGCTTGGATGTACTGACTCAAGCATGATGTGTGACGAGGAATCACTGGGCCTTTTAATTAGTGAGAAACAGTACATAAAAACGAGGTGGCAGAAATAGGACGTGAGGCTGGCCTACTGGTCTTTAAGCCTGCAGTGCAGCTCTGTGGGCGTTGGATGACTAAAGAAAAGCATGAGGCATGGGAGAGAACTGCTGCTGGATCTTAGTGGAAGATGGCAAATGATTTGGAGAGAGGTTTTCAAAGTCAGGAATTAAAGTCAGGTGCCCAGTTCCAGATTGCCTGTGAAATCACTGTGTACTTCCCTTGCTTGTGTAATTTTGTGTTGTGTATCGTCTAGCAGCTTTTATTTCAAAGTTAACAAGGTTACGCTTGTGTGATAGGTGATGTAATGATCTCGTAATAATAGGCAAAATCCAAGTCATGGAAAATGTCAGCATTTGAAACAGAGCCCTGATAAATTATTAACGCCTTATACAACTGCTGCTTACCATGCCTTCCATGTTACAGCTGTCTTAATCATTGATGCTGTTTCCTCAGACCTGGAGCTGTAATATCTGATTTTTGTTTCAGGGTATATTATGAAGTTGCTGATGGTACTGCCTTAGCCCTTTGGCTAAAAAGAGTAGCAAATAATTTGTGGATTATCAGTATGAGCAGCAGTCAAAGAGTGTTCTTTTCAAACCAATAGAGAAGAAAGCTGCACCACTTTGTCTGGGTTCCCTAATACCAAAGGTCTTTCTCACATTTATTGATCCTTTTGTATTTTCCTCCTTGTTCAGGATCAGTTGATGACTGGAGCGAACTGTCACATCTTTGAAAACTGCTTGGAACTGTGGAAAAGAGATTTGTTGACTTCCTCATGTGATAAGTAGACATTGAAGAAATTGTATGCTGCTCATCTCTAAGTCAGAGGCAGGAATTGGATAGATAATGTGTTACTAGAAAATTAAATAGAACTGGGCCCCTTGAGACAGAAATGTGTTGATGAAATCATGTAGTATTACTATCAAGACATAGTGACTGTTTTTTCAGCTAACAAACAGATCCTATGCGAAAATAATGTTTGTTCCAGGTAATTCTAGTCAGTCTCTCAAGGCAACAGATCTACTTTGCAAATGAGAAAATGTGGACCTAAGTATTGAAACAATAAGGGCTGTTTTTCTTCCCCAGTTCAAAATTGGCACAGCAGAGCCTATATAGTTTTCAAATTGGTAGCAGCTCCTTCACCTACTTGTTAGCAGACAGAGCAGAATCTGTACTTTCTCCTTCTGTATGGCTCCTGAAAGAAACTTAAACTCGTTTGCTTGTTGGAAAAAAATGGGATGTTGGATCAAGTGCAACTGTAGCAAATACTTACTTTGCTTAAACAATTTAGAATTTTCATGTGTTGATACTCATTAGAAAAAATCAAAACTTGAAAAAATTGCTATAAGGATTAAGCTATGAGATTGTTTTCAGAAAAAAAATCGAATAATAAATGGAACATAGTTTTAGAGAAAGTAATTTTCATAGCACTTTGAGGTAACGTAGCTGTCTGTAAACACGATGTTTAAGGAAAAGATATTTGGTCTCTTTATGATTCTTTTTGTGGCCTTCTAAATGAAAAGTCTGACTGTGAACCCTAGTTATCTGTGTTACAGAAAACTGATCTGCTTTGCAAGCTGAGATTGTTCTGAAACAGAGCAAAGTATGAGAGACAAGGTCTTGTGGTTTTGGTTGCTATGGTGTAATTTAAACAGACTGTGTAACAGCCAAATCTTTTTGTGATTTAAAAACTTCATTTAACTGCATAAAGGATGAATATGCCCCATGAATAGTTTCTTGTGTTCATGCACATTCTCAGTGTATTACTACTGAGAGAAGTCCTAGCAGTTCTAAACAACTAGATAATTCATCAGAACCTCAAACATAAATGTATCTCAAATAATTTTTGTATCACAGCTAGTGGAATGCATTAACCTTTTATGTTAGGAGCTCTTCCATAATAATCTATTTCTCATTTTATGGAATAGACAATGAAAGAATTTCTTGAAATATCTAAAAGGAAACACTGGATGAAAAAAGGAGGAGAGACAGAATGGGTTTTGAAGTGTCGATGCAGTATTATAGATTGTGTTCCAGTTCACAGAGGAGGAGACTACTTTGGTTATGATACCAGAATATTTCTCTTCCACGTTTGTAAGCTACACTAATTATTTTATGCTTAGAAGCTTCAAAGATCCTGAGAAGTTAATTTCAACCTCTTAGTAAAGGCTGCGTGGCTAACATGATATTATTCCCTTTGTGTGGTCTAGATTAATACATATCTTTCTCAGTGACAACTATTGAACTGAAAGTTTTATTTTCACATATCCTGGATATCAGAAATGATAGGACTAAATAAATTGTAAGAGATTTGAATTTACAAGTCTACTGAAGCTTTTAAGTGCCTGATTAAGAGCAGAAGAAACCCTAGTGAATTCAGGTGGGACCATGTTTTTGTGAAGCAGCACATCTGGTTTTAGTACACTCAACACTAGTTTAGAAATGCTGTAACTACGTGATGTAAAACAGTGAAATCACATGAAGTTGCTCTTCTAACTTTTGTGAATAAATTTCAAATGAGCAATTTGTCCTAGCAGATTCTGTGATGGATCATGTACTGTTTCCTCCCCCAAAAAGCATAAAAACTGTCATAAATATCAGATTGTAAGTTCTGGCTCAATCAAAAGAAATTTGCTTACACCTCATCAAGAGGAAATTTCAACTTCTAGGTGATCCAGTAGTACACAGATCTAATAATAATGAAAATCGAACTACAGCTTCTACACTTTGTTGGACTGAATCCACAATGTACAGTACCTCACAGGTGCAAGCTTAGCTGTAACCAACTATTTTTGCCCCATTGTAAGTAAATTTTTTTTTTATCCTATGTTCAGTTCAAAGCTATTGTGAATACTAAGCTGTGTGTATGCCATAATGCAGTATGTTTATTAAGTTGAAATTAATGTTTCATAACAACACAGGAACCAAATGACATCTGGCATGGCATTATATTCTCCATGGCAGGAGAATTTTGCCAGGAAGTATATTTAACAGATATCCATGACACTGCCAAATCACCTGTTTCGTCACAAGCGAAGATGCACATTTTTTCAGTAAGACATAGCTAAATGAAAAATGTAAGCAAGAAAGAATCTATTATTGAACACAAAGGAACTAATATTAAACTGAAGTCAAGTTTTCACATAAAAATTCACTGTGCTTGTTCTTGAAGTTTCAGATTGCATAAAAAGGGAAGTCAACAGGCATTTTCTAAGGCGTGGACTTGCACTTTTTGCTCCAAGGTTAAATTAGCAGTTTATGCAAACAGGGGCAGCTTTAAAACTGAAATCCTTCACTATTTCCTGCTGAAGCCATCAATAAGCCTTATAAGCCTTATAAATACTTGACATTTACACCAAATTTAAAGCTAATAGTTTCCTCTTGCAAAAATTTAAGTATACCTTGGGGAAAAGTTGCATCCCTTTGAGATTAAAAGAGAATTGCTCCTATGGAGAATAGTTGTATATGCTATAAACTTCTCTGCCTTATATGCTAGCTGTAGGACCCATGCTAACCTAAGGAAAAGCAAACAAATTCAGTGAGTCTGCTCTACAGACCAATACAAAAGAGTAATTTCACAAGAATGACATTTCTCAGCTACCCATAACAACATTTTCTGTCTCATGTTAAACATTTAGCTGAAAGTAAGCTATTGTTCTCTGATAAACTCTGGTCATGGTCTGCACTTACTTAGAGTGGGATCGGGGGTAAAAACTGTCTGGTTCTGGAACCTTGGTCAGAGCTGTGAATGTGGAGCTCTTAGGGAAGAGCTGTTTTAACTTAATCTGTGTTCCTGCTTAACAAACGAGAGACCACACTTGACTCGCTACTGATTTTTATGATGTTTCTTTTCTCCATCTTTCTCTTTACTTTTCTGACATGCTGAAGTCTCCCAGAGGAGGGGATGGTGTTGTGAGCGCTCAGGCACAGCATATCCACTTTAGTTCAAATAATTGGCGTGTGTTTCTTGGGCTGCTGCTGTTGAAAATATTTTGATAAAGAAATTAAAATTTAATTATATAAAAGAGTTTGGTTTGATTAAGAAGTAGAAAATTGTGAAGCATAGGTATGGGAGTGTTAAGTTTGAAATGTAGTCATAGGAACTTAGGAACTTTAGAAAATGTACTATGTGTGACTATAAGAATTCAAGTATTGTCTAAAATCAGTTAACCACAGAAACTTTGACAAAGATTTGTTGGTTTGTAGTGTTTTGTTTTAGGAAACTAGGGAAACCGTTATGGACACCAGTTTGCTGCCTGGAAACCCCTTACCCTTCCCACCTCGATCTAATTATTGAGGATTCCAACCAGTAGAGTTAAGTGAGATTAACCAATGATTGTTTTAACATAAGAATATTAATAAGATGGTGTGACTGAAGGACCAATTATTAGAAAGGTTAAATTTAAGAATAGACATAGTATGCATTTTTATGTAAACTAATATAGATGATGGTGAGAATTGTACTGCGCAGAATCACCTAAGAGAGGTCAAGAAGCGGACAAGTGAGGAAGACCACCAGAGGGCTTCTGAAGACCACCAGAGACCTTCACTGCGCTTGCATAAAGGACATTTACATATGTTAATAGTTTCCCAGAAAACTAATGATTATGTATAACATTTTTCGGAAATCTAGTGAATATGTATAACAGGTGTGCATTTAACCTACATAGTTAAACCAGACAGATGCACACGATAGGTGGAGCGATCCCCCGTGTGCCCAGTGCTGCAATAAAGGAGTGCCTGCTTCTTAACTTCTCATTGTTGTTAAGGAGTTTTATTCCGGATTTCGGCAAAACTGCCTATAAAAAGCATTTCACTATGGCAGTACTCCCAAGTGACAAAGTGGATGGGTCTGTTGGTTTAATTAAACCTCTCTTGCACTGCTACTTCCCCCCCCCCCTCCATCAAGCTTATATCAAAGATCAAGTAAAGAGGCAATCGTGAAATGGAAATGTTAGTGGGTTTTAAGGCAAGGGGAACTGTTATTTGGTCTGCACTCCAGTATGCCATGAAAGAGGCTTGTGCCAAGCAATTGCTAAATCAAACTTCGTATGATTGTTGTTTATTATGGTAATGATTAGGGATGAACCAAAAGTACATCATGGCTGTACAAGTGTAAAGAAGTAGCGGAATTTCTGTGGTCTGTTCATACTGGATATGCGTTATTTGATGTATTTGTATAGCGAATAGTCACATACTTAAGAAGTGAATTGTTCTAGCCTGTGCGTACAAGATTTCAGATGACTCTTCTGGATACTGTAAATATTTGGAGAAATTAGTGCTGAAATTCTGAATTTGCAGAGGAGAGCCACCACCTTGAAATATTTCTTTTCTTCAAAGGTGTCATGATCTAACCCCAGCCAGCAACTAAGCACCATGCAGCCTGGGGTGGGGAGACCCTGCAGTGGGGAAAAAAACCCCATAAAACTCATGGGTTGAGATAAAGACAGTTTAATAGGACAGAAAGGCATAAAATAATAATGATGATGATAATAAAATGACAATAATAATAATAAAAGAATTGGAATATACAAAACAAGTGATGCACAACGCAATTGCTCACCACTTGCTGACTGATGCCCAGTTAGTTCCCGAGCAGCGATCCCCCCAGGCCAACCCCCCCCAGTTTATACACTGGGCATGACGTCACATGGTATGGAATACCCCACTGGCCAGTTTGGGTCAGCTGTCCTGGCTGTGTCCCCTCCCGACTTCTTGTGCCCCTCTGGCCTTCTTGCTGGCTGGGCACGAGAAGCTGAAAAGTCCTTGACTTAGTCGTAACACTACTTGGCAACAACTGAAAACATCACTGTGTTATCAACTTTCTTCTCATACTGAACCCAAAACACGACACTATACCAGCTACTAGAAAGAAAACTAACTCTGTCCCAGCTGAAACCAGGACAAAAGGAAAGACATCCACTAATACTAATGTACTTAAGAAAAGATGTACTTGAGAAGTGATGTACTTAAGAAGACCACAGAGGTCTTGTGAAGTAAGATACCTTTTGTATACACAAGGCATGCCTTGCTAACGACTGGGCCCCTGAAGGAGAACTACAAGACTGATAAGAAGGGAACATCCTATGGCAGGAGTCACCGAGAAGTTGAAAAATTGGTAATAGGCACGAAGTCAGCAAAAATCTTTGATAACCGGAGGAAGGGTAAAGGTGGCAGGGGGAGATCACGACCACTGACTCAATTCAAGACCAAAAGACTTACCCCTACCCCCTGCCTCTCCTTGAGCATGCGCTGTAGAATAAAAGAACACTGTACCTTTAATTCGAAGCGGGGAAACTTTAACACAATAGAAACTGTGGTAGGTTAGCGACTACCAGTAATAGTTTTGGGGAAGAACTTGGGAAATTGAATATGTATAACTGAACTGTATAAATTGCTTGCCCGTTTAGGCATGAGGTGTGCTAGCTTTGTGGTTACCACCTAGCCCCCATCTTTGCGCAAACGTGAATTGGAATAAAATACCTCTGCTCTGTGTGTATATTGGCATTTTGCACACCGGGTAAATGACCCCACTTGAGGGACAACAATACTACCAGTGCTGTTTAATCAGAATGTTACATTATGGCATTCTCTTTTAATATCATAGCATAAGATTAGGATGGTATTTCAGTTTTTCACAGATATTTCACAGTTCACAAAGAATGGGAAGACAAAAGTACAAAAGCTTCACTTTACAATACAAACATCTCTAAGAAAGCAGTAGGAAAACACCCAGCGACAAAACTATCTTTGCTCCTCTTTGCTTATTTATCCTTCTTCTACCAGTTCTCCAAAACCTTCCAAGCATTTTAATTGTCTATTCTGTGAGTATTGGTTTGTGTGTTCTCTGTCTAAAATTACATGCGCTGAGCACAGAGTTGTTTTGTCTTATTTGAGGCTCATGTAGCTAAATGTATAAAGGATTATCTCAGGTCTAAGAGCCGCAATATAGTCAGTTTACTGTATCGGCAAAGATTTATTATTTTACCTACGCAGTGGTTGTCTTAGGGATTATGGGTCTCTGATCTCATGAGTATAATATGCATCTAGATAATAGCTCGCAGATATTAGTGTTAGAGGAAAGGATGGTTCATTCTTAACATTTGCGATCACCTGATACCGAAAAGCCAGTCAAAGAAACTCTCTAAGACTCGTTTTGGAGTTTTAGAAAGCAGGCATTCTTTATTGCAGCGCTGTACGCACGGGGGATAGTTCCACCTAGCGTGCATACCACAGCTTTAGCACAAACAGGTTATATAGAATAACTAATTGCATATTAATCAGATTAGTACACATATACATAAAAATGATTATAACTGATTATCATAGTACTGCTTATATCCGGTCATGCGCAATGAATGATCCATTTGAGTCGAAGGGCTGCTTTTGCGACCACCGACCCATTTGAAGTTCTTGTTGGCTGTCCTTGAAGTTTTTATTCTTGTCCTTGTTCTTTGATCTTGAAGCTTAATGCAGTTTCAATCACATGTGGTCAGTTTCAACATTGTTCTCATCTAGTGTACAGGAACATCTAGTCATAAGAGCAAAGAACTGCAAAACTTAGGAGTTAACTACCTCTACTAGTTAATTGCTTGGCTATACTTTTGTCTATTGTTTCAATCATAGTGTTAGTATAAGATTTCTAATAATTATTTACCACATCTCACTTTTACAGTCACCTAGCAGCAAAGCAGTTTCCACCGCTGGTACAAAATATTAAAACCATCAAAATATTTAGACATACCATACAGAACGTATGGAAATATGCTATCACACCGTTGCTTCTGAATTTAATACAGCTGTGGAAAATACAGTAATAGCACACATATGGATGAGATGCTGCAGGACAACAAATAGGCAGAAGACGTAAATTGTAGGTTACAACCTCCTGTTTTAGAAACTAAGAGTCGGACTGATGTATCAGAAGAAGCCTTTTGAAAAGTCCTGTTACCTAACCCCACTTGTTTGCATAAGTGGCTAAAGACTTTTTTTTTTTTTTTAAAGGCCCCAGAACTGTCTCAGCTTATTTTCCGTGTCTAAATGTTACTCCTGCTGAGGAAGTAATAAATAAGTCCTACTGCCTTCTCATGACATCCCAGTGAAGGTATCTGGGCATAAGGGAAATGAGGAATGGCTGTCTAGAGGGGAACAGGGGCTTGGACTGTGGCCTGCATGCTCGTGGGAAAGGACTCCTTAAACTACCCAGACCTACAAAATTCTTGAGCTCAACTGGGTTTTAGCGCTTTTAATGAATTCCAACTTTGGAGATGGAATTAACTTTTCACTCTGAAACTTGTTTTACAGTAGATGAGGGAAGGCCCACAGCTAGCTAAAAATCAGGTCTTTTTAAAGGAGACTTCAAAAGCAAAAAATGTTCTAAATAAATATATTTAAACCACTTGGTCCACGAGAATATAAATGTTTCTTGTCTTCCAGATCATTCAGACCCAACAAAGGAATCCTCTCAAATGCTGGCCAAAGGCTAGAAATCATGATTTAAGTAGTTTTCAGTGTAAATGAAGTTAAAAGTGAATCCATGTAAACAGATGCCATTTGCTGAAAAACTTAGAATAGTTCATTGCATAACTTGTGATTGTTAAAAGGCTGCTAGCTGTAAGGTGGGAGTGCTACGAAGATGTACAGTCCAGGGTGTCCTGGTTTCAGCTGAGATAGAGTTAACTGTCTTCCTAGTAGCTGGTACAGTGCTATGTTTTGAGTTCAGTATGCGAAGAATGTTGATAACACTGATGTTTTCAGTTGTTGCTCAGTAGTGTTTAGACTAAAGTCGAGGATTTTTCAGCTTCTCATGCCCAGCCAGCGAGAAAGCTGGAGGGGCACAAGAAGTTGGCACAGGACACAGCCAGGGCACCTGACCTAAACTGGCCAAAGGGGTATTCCATACCATGGGACGTCCCATCTAGTATAGGAACGGGGAAGTGGGGGCGGGGAATCGCCGCTCGGGGGGACTAGCTGGGTGTCGGTCGGCGGGTGGTGAGCAATTGCACTGCGCATCATTTGTACATTCCAATCCTTTCATTATTACTGTTGTCATTTTATTAGTGTTATCATTATCAGTTTCTTCTTTTCTGTTCTATTAAACCGTTCTTATCTCAACCCGCAGGTTTTGCTTCTTTTCTGGATTTTCTCCCCCATCCCACTGGGTGGGGGGGCAGTGAGTGAGCGGCTGCGTGGTGCTTAGTTGCTGGCTGGGGTTAAACCACGACACAGGGAAATGGTGCGGTCGAGAGAATTTGTTTCTGTTGAATAGCATGGTTGTAGGTTTGCTGCTGAGCCTCGAGGCTGGTAATGAAGGGGGGGAAAAGGATTAGCCTAAGTGTGGAAGACGTGGTTTGTGCTCTTTAGAGAGAAAGCAGCAGATGGAGCAAGAATCGAGGCCCTATCCACCCTGTGTTGCGGATCTGGCTTTGCTGCTTGAGAGCCCATTTAATCAAGCGCAGCCACTGTACTATATATGCTGCATATGTTTTAGTACTTCTCCAGACAGCTGTAATTAAAATGCTGGTGGAGCAGAACGAGTGCACTTTCTTCTTCCCCCCCTTAGCCTTCCTCCCCCACACTTGTTCTTTGCTTGCCGAGCAATGCTACTCTTCCTGTCTTTGTATCAGGGGCAGACTTTGGTGTCGTGTATCTGCTGGTCCTGCTCTGTCTGCCTCCACCACGGACAAAATGTCTTTGCTCCCGACAGAAAGCTTGTCACCTGGCCAAGGGAAAGGGCAGCCATTTGCAGCTCACATCTCTCCTCCTCTGCTGGCACAGGCTTGTGCTCTCAGGCAGGTATCCTTTCTGTTACCTGGGCCATGAACTCATGTACCCTCGTTTCCTGCCAGTTTGCAACTTGAATTTAGAGGCTGGTGCCTGATAAGAAACAAGTTAATGCTGCAGTCTTTCCCACAGCAGCGGAGAGGAGGTTTTGTCACTTATTCCTACCAATCTTTTCACGAAACTTGCACCAGATTTGCTCCTTTGAGCACATTACCCTTTCCAGTTCAGACAAATCTGATAAGGAGTTAAAAAATTATGAGGAAGTCAGTGACCCTATAAGTGACCCTTATTTTTCTTTAGGCTGAAATACAGCAGCAGAAGATCATTTCAGGCAGAGCCGGAAACGGAACTCGGGTCTCGTGTTGTGGCAGACCCCAATTTCATCCACTCTGCATTTCAGAAAAATAATTGACTCTCAGTCCTTAACTCTGTAATAGTTGCTCCTGCCATTACATTGGCATCATGACTGTAAGGCAGATTTTAGCTGGCGATTCACCGAAACCGAGTACTTGTCGTGTACCCCCTTAAAATCCAGGATGGCCCAGCTCAGGAGCAAATTGCCTGTTATTCTTTAGGCTGTGTGTGCAGGGCCTGTGCAGCAGGTGTCTGCAGCTCTCCGAAGGGACTGTATGGAAATCCTGTATTTAGAGCTTGCTGGTGATGCTACGAGGGAAAAAAGCATGCAGAGGATCATATAATTGAAGATGGAATTGCGACACCTGCGCGCAATCTGGCTTCACGTTGGGCTGGCAACTTTTCTCTCATTTCTTAAAATTTTGTGCCTGTGTTTCATAATTCTACAATGCTGTATGTCATTAATACTTTTACTCCTTCGATTTGAAGTATTACCCTTTTTTAAATGAATATTTAAATAAAACAGACTTTACCTGACCACACGCCAAAACTGAGGGAAACGGGGAGGTAGGGTTGTTGCAGAAGAAAGGGGTGATGCTTTCTCTTTCCAGTCCCACCTTCTCGTGCTTATGAAAAGTCCTTCCTGATCAAGCGGCATCCCCAGAGAGCAAGACGTGTTCTCCACCTGCCCTGCTACTTTGCGCTGAAACTGTCTTCCCTGCAAGGAGGATCAAGAAGAAAACACAGGTAGCGACACGGAGACAAGAAAGAACTGCACAATTGCAGAGGGTTAAGAGGAACGGGCTGCGTGCGCCGTTGCTTTCTGGCTTTCCGATGCAGTAGTGGCCCTGTTTTCGTCCAGAAAAGGAAGACCGCCCCAGCAAAGGAGATTCCCATTCACAGTTTCTTACGTCGGCATTGAGTTGCTCTGGGATCTCGCTGTAAGAGCGCAAGAGGAGAGCGAAGCAGCTGGCAGCAGTCAGCTCTGAGGAGCAGAGCTGCTTGGGAAAGGGGTGGCTTCTTTCCAGGCACGAAAGAGAAGTGGGATAACGGGCTGCAGTTATTTGACTTGTCTTCTCGGTAGAGGTGCAGCCGGTTGTTACTTTTGTGTTGCTGATTGGTATTGCTGAAGGGTTATGTGAGGAAACAGAGACATTACGCTCAGGAAAGCGTTATGTGTGTTCTGCTGTCAGTTGAAACACCTAGGGAAGTACGCATCACAGTCCCATGTTAGGAGGGTGCTGAAGCGCCGCTACAGCTTGCGGTGCCCTGGAGAAGTTTCACGATGCCCGTTGTACGGCTGCGAAATTAAAGTCGGCTTTGGAAATCTCCAGCCGGTGAGACCCGTACCTCCGCATTGTACGAGACCTGTGCTGGCGATGCTGCGATAGCTGTAGCTGGTGACTCTACAGTTAGAAGCTGTAAACGCGGTGGGGTCAGGGATGCAGCGCGAACGCATCCTCCCGACCCCCCCGAGGCGCCGCCGGTGCCCGGGAACTCCTCCCGGGGGCCGGTCGCCTTCCCACACCGTAGCCGGGGGCCGGGGGAGGGGCGCGGGGCGCTGCCCGGCGGCAGCAGGGCTGTCTCCCCGGGGAGGTGGGAGTGCACGCAGGTCTGCAGGTGCTCGGAGCTCGTTCTCCCACTCGCGCCTCTCCACCCTGTTTGCGGGGGGGGGGGGGGGGGGTGTGAGGCGACGTCCCGGCGAGGCGGGGCCCCGGCAGCGGCGGGGCTCGGTGGCGGCGGGAGCGGGGCTTTTCTAACGGTGGGGCCGGGCCAGCGGCGGGGCGGCCATGGGCTCCGTCACCTCGGCCCTGGGCCGGCCGCGGCGAGCCCTGGTGCGGGTGGGCGCCGAGCCCCCCCCCGCCGCCGGCCGCCGGGCCCCGCCGCCGCCGTCGTCCGTCGCGCTGAAGCTCCACGAGGAGGAGGAGGAGGCGGAGCAGGCGGCGGGCGGTCCGGCGGAGCCCCCGGCGCCCCGCCGCAGCCCCGGCGCCCGTGAGTGTCTGCGCGGCGGGGGGAGGCGGAACCGCCGGGGCTCCCCACCGGCCCCGGCCCCGGCCCGCTGCCGCCGCTGCCTCGGCGCGGAGTCTGCCCCAGCGGCGGCGGGTCGGGCAGCCCCGAGGGCGAAGGGCAGGGGGTTGCCGAGGGCGTGCAGGGGAGAAACCCCCCCTGGGGCACCTCCCTCCCGTAGAGCGGCGGCTGGCGGGGGCTGGGGCAGAAGCGGAGGGCCCTTCGCGCCGGCAGTGCGAGGTGGGGAGGGGGCGGCGTTAACTGCGGGGAAGCAGCTCGCTGGGAACGGCGTTAAGCCGCCCACTTTGCTTACGCAGGCGTCCCGGCACGACGGGCTTGGTGAGCGTTTCGAGTTTCTGCCCGGGACGCCGGCTGTCGGGAGTTGCTCCCTCTGTGGCCAAACTTACTCGGCCAAGATTTCGGGTCTTGCTGTGCGTGCCCGTGCAGAACTTTGCCCGTCGCCGTCCTTCGGTTTCACACCAGCGTGCCATGCTTTTGGGGTGATTTAAAACGAGCGGCGTGTTTTACTCAGTCGGGAGCAATAAAAGCCCGAGTCTGGGTGCTGCACTGGTTAAAAAAATCTTTAACGTGTTGCAAAGGAAGGAAGGGATGTAGTCTCACGTGAAAACAGTTACATACTCGGGGAAGGAAATAACCTGCTCTTCATGCTGCCTGACGTGAGCTTTCTCTGGTTCGTGTACCTCCGGTTACAACAGGTCATAGGCGAGCTGACTGTTGAATGAGGCTTGCTTCGTAACTCTCTTTAGACCCTGCACATAAACGTTTGGAATCGATGATCCAACAAAGCTTAAGGATGCTAATCCAACTAAATGCAAAGTGTGGCTCCTGGCTTTTCAATGCAGAATCTCTCAGGAGAAGGCTTGACCGTGGTGACCTTTTCATTGCTACCATCCCTCCGTTCTTACTATTTCGGTATCTCCTGTTTACGACATTATATGAGTTGGAGCAACTGTTTTTATCTCCCGTCAATTTTTTTTAAGTTACTGACTCATCGGTCTTTTCGCTTCGGGTCCTGTAGTTGTATGTCTTCAGCGCAATGCACTTGATCTATGATCAGCCTTATAATGCCAATGTCACAAATTCCTCAAAAATTGAGAATAATACGGTCAGATCCTGAGGGGTTCTCATCCCTTGAAACAGATGTAATGAGAGTGGCTGACACCAGTAATTTGCCATTAGGATTTATCTAGTTATGCTTTCTAACTCTTCACTCCACAGGAGACAAGAGTACGTACAATGGAATATACAATCTGCTGGGTCTAAGTCTCTACTTTACACCTGGTCAAGATGCTATTTACCTGGAATTTGAGTTGAAGGAATTAATTTGGCATTCAAATAGATTTTAGAGCACTTGGCACTGTTTCTTCCTCCGAGTGGTTCATAGGTTGTAGACTTAAAATACTTTGGTCATGCACTTCAGCAAGATTTTTAGTGTTGTGGTCTTTTCAGTTAAGGGTTATTACTGTGCTCAGCCTTGAGCTTACTTGCTACTTATTCGCTACGTTGCTACTTGCCAATGAACATTTCAGTTCACAGGGTGTTTGGTGTTGCTTAGCTGTACATTCTAGATCTAAATATTTCTCGGGATTGTTATTCTCAGCAATGATATCGCCCTTTCTTCTGTTGCAGCCATTTGAAGTCTTTTTAAGGTCGTCTTCTTGCTTATGCCAGGAACATTTACAAATACTAGCTAAGCAGTGTCAAATGTAATAGGAAATAGATTTCCTCACTTCTGTTGTAACCCATATAATTAAACTTAGGAGTGATGCCTTACGCTGGCTGTGAAATTAAACAACTAGTCACAATAATGTGTTTTGAGATTGATTCACTTTCACTGAAGGAGACTATAGTCAGTAACTATTTGACTTGCGTGGGTTTTTCTTGCATCCAACTTAGAGGCTCAGCTTTAGCCTGGGCTTGAATCATTGGTGAGGCAGAGGTGCAGTGCTCCTGTGGGAGTTTCTGGAGACACCGTTCCTCAAGGGACTTACCCAGTAGTTTCCTGAGCTCTGGGGAGCATGGGGACAGGGACAGTGGGAAATGAAATCTGTGATTTTGCTCAGTTCCCATCACATACGTCACAGAAAGGGCCTGACGCAATTCATCCTGAATTGCCCCAAGTACCAGCTTGTGGCCTTTCCACTTACAAACAGTTTCATCCACTTAAGAGCAAAATATATTTCAGTTACAGTTTGCAAAGTGGCTTCCAATGGTTTTATTGATCGTAAGGCTTAGTCTTTAAGTCACAGTAGCGTAGTGCAATCATATGCATATTATAGGCATTACGATGCTGTGATTGGAGGGAGACTATCTGTTTAGAGTGTGGTATATGAATAAGACAAAAGGCATAAATTAACAAAGCCTTAATTTATCTCTAATGATTTTCTGATCATAAGGCCTCAGACAGTAGAGGAAAAAGGTTTATTCCGATAGAGTGCACCAGTGCGTCTAAATCACACGAGTTACCAGCCACTTCTGATCACACCAGATGAATGTAGGAAAACAGTCAAGCCCTCATTTATTAATCAGTGCTAAAAACTTATGAATGAACTCCTTTGCTCTTCCCCTTTTCAAAGGGAAAATCCTTTTCAAGGATTTTTTTTACCGAAAAACTGATTCCTCCATCATTATCAATGACTGCTCAGCCTCCAGCTTTGCCCCGCTGATTTCACTGCTGTTTCTCTTAACTTGAACTCCCGGCACGGCTTTCTCTGACACCTTCAGAGCCCTTTCCCGGCCCTCAGTCCAGGACCCGGAAAGTCCACCTGAGGCAAGAGCGCTCTTTTCCACAGCTAGCATGCAAACAAACATCCCATGATGTCTCCTAGCAACCTAACCATCCTTTACAGAGCCCTCAGATGTTGAATTGCTCTTTCATGTCCAATCACAAATGTTACACCTCCCACCTCCTCCATAAAATGAGGAGAACCCGACACATTATTCGCAATGAGTAGGAAGGGTGAGAGGACTCAGTGAGCTGCTTTGTTTCTCTGCCCAGGTGCCAAACAGCCCCAGTCCTTACAGTGGGAGAGCACAGTCATTAGTGAGGTTCTGGTTAGTCACCTTTTGTTTCAAGCAGTGGGGAGTGCATCAGTGACAGACCTTTATGCTAGATTAATGAAAAAGGGTATGTAGAAATATTAGTGTTCTTGGGAGTATGTTATCAGTGGTTAGTCTGCCGTTGAAATGCGATATATTTGTTCTGGGTAGGTTTTTGAATTTATTTATTTTTTTATCCATAAAATATTGGATCTAATCTGTGGGACACGTTATTAATCTGGAGTTGTGCATACATACACTAGAACAATGGGCATCACTTCAAAGTCCTAAAGGTCTAAAGGGCAGTTATAGGAAGATAGGACGTAGTTCTGATGTCATGTTCTCATCCATTGGACTCTGTGACACTATTTGTTAGCCGCATCATGATCTCTGCCAGCTCGGGGAATGATTTACATCCAATACCATTGAGAAAACAGGAGGGGAAAGGATAAATGAGTTGGGGGTGGCAGGGCGTTTTGACTTGGGGGACCTGAGCTGCAAGCATAAGCATAAAACCAATTTCCTAACATCAGCAAAAATACTTGGAGGTTTTAATTTGACTTTTAGGGAAACAGCATTCTTTGAGTTGAGAACTTTGAAGCCCTTCCTCTCTTAACAGACAACATTTTGCCAGACACCTGCCATTCTTTACATGCTGTGTTGTTTCTGTGGATTTGGATTGATTTCTCTTTTTGTCTGCTTCTCCACTGTCTCCATTCATGATCATTTTCTAAGACATCTAGAACTGTGTCTCATAAGGAATGCAAATCTACAGAAAGTGTCTGACTTCTGGCAATATGTGCATCCAAAAATAGTTAAAAAATACATCTATATTAATTACTTACTTATGGTGCCTCAGGGCTCTAGTGCTGGCTGTTTATGGAAAAAGGAATAATTTAGGAGGCTAAATTTGTATTAAACAAGTGAGATATATGTCTCTAAATTGGGCTCGTGGGGACTGTTTCAGGGTAAGAGCATGCAGCGCTGATACAACTTGCTAATTACTGGCTAGCAATGTGGTAACTGCTATGAAATATGAAAGATCAGAATCCAGTCCGTCTTAACTAGCTGAAAATGAGTAAAACCAGTAAAATACTGATTTGATCTGAAGGTTTTTGCTAGATATGTGGCTGAGGTATTGCTGTGCAAAACTAAATAGCTGACATTATTTTGAGGTGGTGATATCTGGCGCTCAGAGTAGTGGGGGCATGTTGCCAAAATGCTAATAAGGGATTTTCAGAAAACATACCATTTAGCCAATGGTTGGTGTGCCCACAGCCTTCTGGTCCAAAGCACAGACCTCCGATATTTCAGCTAATGGAATAATTAATGCAGCAGTACAAGACTTTATTACCCTTTTGAGCATATAAGGTGCATGCTGCCGGCAGTTTGTTAGATTAATAATTTATGTATAGCAACATATTTGACAAGCTTATATATAGGAGAGGTAACAGTGGTTAGCAGGAAACTTGCATTTTATCTTGATGGTAGAAAAGGTTGTGGTTAGAATCATAGTTTGAGAAAGCACGTAGTCTAAAAGGCAGAATTTAAAGAGATTAGTTTTCTGTTTAAATATTATACTTTCCCATTTCTTCCTAGTGTCTCATTTAAAAATCCCCTGATATTTATAATCCATGTGAACATAGTTATTTTCCTAGGAGTAGAGACTGGGAAGGAAAGAGGAATATTGAACACCTTCCAGCAGAGGAGGCAGAAGTCACAGTCCAAGAGTTTTCAGGTCAGCAGTGCTTCTCTTTGGGCAACAAAATACTTGGACAGGGAACTTCTCTCCCTTTCTGAAGACCTCTGGGTTGGTCTTCATGCTCTAAGGACCTTTGAGACAGACCTTGTAATTTAGCAGTTGCAATGCACAAACCCCTCTAGGGCACAACTCTGAACACCCCAGGCAGCCCAAGTACTGCATCCAAGAGCAATTGGACAAACCTGGGTGCTGTTGTTTCTTGTATCCCAGGCATGAGGATCTCATCTGTTCAGTTGTGGTTCAGAACCACAGAGTAGCTGAGGTTGGAAGGGACCTGTGGAGGTCATCCTGTCCAACCGCCCCTGCTCCAGCAGGTCCATCTAGAGCCAGTTGCCCAGGACCGCGTCCAGATGGCTTTTGCATATCTCCAAGGATGGAGACTCCACAACCTCTTAAGGCAACCCGTGCCAGTGCTCCGTCACCCTCACAGTGAAAAGGTGTTTCCTGATGTTCAGAGGGAACCTCCTGTGTTTCAGTGTGTGCCCCTTGTCCTTCGTGCCACCACTGAAAAGGGGCTGGCTTTGTCTTCTTTGTACTCTCCCTTCAGGTATTTATATACACTGACGAGATCCCCCTGAGCCTTCTCTTCTCGAAGCTGAACAGTCCCAGCTCTCTCAGCCTTTCCTCATGTGAGGTGCTCCAGTCCCTTAATCATCTTTGTGGCCCTTTGCTGGACTCTCTCTGTCCATGTCTCTCTTGCACTGGGGAGCTCAGAACTGGACCCAGCACTCGAGCTGTGGCCTCAACAGTGCTGAATAAAGGGGTAGTAGCATCTCCTGAAGAGGATGAAGCAGCAGAGACAACGTGTGATGAAGTGATCGTAACCCCCATTCCCCATCCCCCTGTGCCTTTCGGGGGGGGTAGGTAGAGAATCCAGGAGTGAAGCTGTGCCTGAGAAGAAGGGAGGGGTGGAGGGAAGCTGTTTTGAGATTTGGTTTTATTTCTCATGACCCTGCTCTGGTTGATTGGCAATAAATTAAGTTATTTTTCCCCAAGTCAAGTCTGTTTTGCCCATGACAGTAATTGGAGAGTGATCTCTCCCTGTCCCTATCTCGACCCACAAGCCCTTTGTTATATTTTCTGTCCCCTGTCCAGCTGAGGGGGGGAATGATAGAGTGGCTTTGGTGGACACCTGGCCTCCAGCCAGGGTCAATAAACCACAGGTCAATTAAATCACCTGTGCTTAGCGGAAGAATCCACTTTGCTCCGGGTGGATTAAGGAGATAGTACTAGGTGACCAGGAACATTTTGTAAGATGAATGCCACCAGTCTTCCTGTAATTTTCTGAGCAATGTTTAATCTGTACTTTAAAGGTATCCCACATTTTCTGAGCACTCGAAACCGACAGGCAGATTTCCTCCAGTTACTCCTGAAAGCTTGGTGGAAAAATATTCCCTGCTTAAGCTTTTCTTGGACGCTGACCTGCCCGTACTTTCTTTAGGAGTGCCGCTTTGCGTGTTTGGTGAAGTGAGAGGGAATATGGGTTCTCCTCACACTTTTGCAGGATTTGGAAACAAACTTGAGCTTCCTGGGCAAGCAAGGGCTTCAGGATTAGCAGGAGGGAGGTTTCATGTTATATCTTTGATTTTAGTTCAGTATCCAGTGCCTGTTATATAAAGTAGGGTTGCCTTCCTCATAGTTAGATGGGAATATTTGTTCCATCTTTTGAAACACTTTTTCTCCTCTGTAAGGAAGCTTCAGTGCTAATGCCCTGGGAGCCGTAACAGCCTTAATTACCCTGATCAGCCTCTCCTGGGGTCTCCACCCACCCTGCCCACAGCTCAGGACCTCTATTTAACCTCAGCTTGAGGTTATTACATCCTTTCTGAGCAGTGCTGTAGGAGTCTTCATTGCTCTAGATGCCAGCATGTTGGCTGTTTTTTGGCTGTCTTGTCACTGTGGACTTGCCTGGCTGCCACAGGCCTGTGTCTGACCTCAGCTACACTTGCTAGACATGATTCTGACTTAACTTCCTGGCTTGGTATCAGACCTGTGTTGTCACCATGGGCTTGCCTGGCGATCTGGACTTGTAGCCACCTCTGGGGCAGCCCCACTGCCTTAATGGGGAGGTCAGATAGGCCCTGCTTGCCTGGAGATCCCCATCCCTTGAGGAGCAGCCAGCTCTTGCTGTGCCCGGACTGGTAAGCAATCTTTCAGCCTGCTTCTGGAGCTGGGGCAAAGCAGTTTAGGTCAGCCCTGGTGTGTCAATATGATGGTGGAAAGTTTTTGTTTTGGTGGGGTTTTTATTTTGGTTTTTTTGTTTGTTTGTTTGGGGGGGGGGGGAGGTTGTTTGTTGTTCCTTCTTTGAAATCATGTTTTGGAAAATCAAGGTGTCTAGTTTAGCACAAAGATCTGAAAATAGCTGAATTATGAAACCTATGGAAAGTATTGGCATCACCTTACTTGGCTAGGTTGGAGCCTGGGGATAAATACTGTTTAAGGGAAGTCTGTCTTTTGAGTCTTGAGAGGCTTAAGCTGGCTCTGTGTGAAGTAGCAACTCCAGAGCCAGGCGTGCTTGTCTAATTATCTTAGGCTGGACTGATTACACTGGGTACTGTGTTACCCAAACACAACTGCACCCGTCTGGATGCAGGCTGGCAGAGTGGGCACAGTACGCGGTCTCACACCATATGGGCTGCCTGACTTAGGCCACGTGGCATAGATATGCCCTCAGTGGGGACGACCAGATATTCCTAGAGCAGAGCGTTCCCAAGGCCCAAGAGCTGTTCAGGATGCTCTTCCCATGTTTCATAGCGTCTTTTTCCTTGTCTCCAGTTCTCGAGATCCAACTGCTTGCTGTGAGGGCAGGATGGGGTGGGGGGCAAGGAGCACTGGCATTGCCGTACGCCAGGCCATGCGACCTGGCAGAGCAGGCTTATCAGCCTGTCACGCAGTCCTGTGCTGCAGCTGTGACCTCGCTTTGGTCCCAAAGTAGCGCTTTAGGGAATGAAATGCCTTTTTCTGTAGCCTATGTAAAAGCATCAATCCTAATTTCAAGGAATAACTAGCTCTTGGAAGACTCTCCAAGGAAAGTAAAAGTCCTTATGCCTATTTGATGGATGAGGAGATTGAAGTATAGCACCTAGCTGAAAGGGAACCAGGTGCTGTGCCTTAAGGAGCTACTATCTGCAGCCGGACCGTAGCAGATATGCATGTCCTGGCCCTCGGGACTGAAGCAGCTTGGCCAAGGTTTGTGGCAGACGTGCACAGAAATCGGTTCTCCCTTATTTTATTCAGGTGCTCCATCTACCAGGCTGCATAGGCCTTTATGGAATCGGATATTACGGCAGATCTGCATATAGATGAGTTGGTGCCCCTGGCCTGCAGTGGAAATGCTCTTGAGGTTCTTGCGAAGCACTGAGCAGAAATAGACAGTGAAGGATGTCTATTGGTTGCTCGTGAGCAATAATTCCAATGCCTTATTTGTAAAATAAAAGACACTGGTTTTTGTCGATGGTGAATTCAAGCTTGCAGAAGCTACCCAGATGCTCCTGGTGACTGTTGTCAACATATGATGGTGTGGAACTAAGGTTGAGCTGTAAGGGTGGCAGGTGCTTTAGTTATGTATTTTGTGATTTATTTACCTTTTTCCTGAGATCTATGTTTAGCTGCTTCGTGCATTCTGAAAAGACACAAACACCACAAGGCTCATCCAGCTTTCCATTGGCAAAGTTTGGAGGCATCAAAGTCTAATTAAATGTTTGAATTTATTTCTAGACTTTAAAAACCCAGAGGAAAGAAATAACAAAATCCCTGCCAATGTAATTGTGACAGTTGTATTTTTTTTTTTTTTCTTGCTGGTGAGCCAAAACAACAAACACAAGAGTGTTTCACTCTAGTAAATGTGCAAATCGTGCTTTGCTCGTTTTCTGTGCAGCAGAGTTCCATTCGTGGCTTGTTGATATTCAAATGCTTCCTCTCAAGGATCACAAAAAGACCTGGCTGGTTGGATGCATAGCGTATAGCTATCCGAGTTTCAGTAGCTCCAAACTAACCTATATTGCATTCCTGTGACAGGAAATTTAGCTTTATTCTGATGGAGGTTTTGGAAAGCAGGCAGGTCCGTAGACTGTGTGTGTCTAGTGTAAATACAAAAGTAATGGTTGCACCTCTGCATTTTTGTAAGCAAACTTTCAGTCTCCTTACTGAGTAAGTAAGGCCCATCCTATTTTCTTTCACTTCTGTGATCTGTTTTCAAATTAGTTTCTGGCAGGCAAGGAAAGAACACTGGATGTTGGGAAGCTATTCTGAGAAAATGATAGCTGTACACCTCTGCCGGTATTACCTGTTTTGGGAGGGCTTTGCCACAGTTGCAGGTGGTGTACTGAGCTGAAGGGACCTTTGGGCTGACTTACTGCAGTGGTTCTTGTGTTGTGCCTCTTGTCAGTGGCTCAGGGAAATCTTCTCTTTTGGCCTGCTGGGGAAGGGGAAGCAGGTGATGAGACTGGCTGCCATCAGCACCGTGTACCAAGCGCAGTTGCCCGTAACCATGTGGGCTTTCACTGTTGGGAATAAGTGTTAGGGGGTGACAGGTTGAGGATGAAAATTTTCGTTCTGTATTGGATTCACGTGTTTCCTTAAAGCGTTCAAGTGGAATTTGTAAACCTGTATGAGGAAGGTTCGGACAAACTTCTGTGTCTGCATTTTCTCATCCATTTCTGTTTCTTCCTCTGAATTATGGAGGTCTTTCTGGTCTGCTTGCCCTTGCCACCAGAGAGGGACCTGCTTTTTTGTAGTTGCTGTCGACACTTGTGACTCACGTTTGCTTATGAAGGGTGTAATTACTTGAAAGCCTGACACTGGGATTTTTACAACACGAGGCATGACTAAAGATTATTGTTCAGAGCTATAATTAATCACTCGTCTTATTGCAGTGGGTCTTGAAGGGAACTTGATAGTTATTATTAACTGTAAGTGTGAATACATATATCTGCAGCAAACAACTGCAGCTGTTGTATCCTTGCTAATGCAACATAAAGCTGAATCCTCCCTCAGTTTGCTCCCCTTCTAGGCTTTTCCTAATTTCTGGATACAATTGTGTGCTTCAGCATATGTTATTCTCCTGTGCCCTGCACATAATCATCCAGACCTTGGTTTCTGATGTCCCTTCTGGGCTGTTCCAACCACCTAGAGGAGAGGCAAAGCTGCTGGAGATGCTTGTTTTGGACGGGCCAAGGGATCTGTCCCATTTGGAGCGGTGTTTTCTGCCATGTGACCTCTACAGCCACAGTAGCATCAGTGTGCAGGATTTAATTCGGCGTTCAGGGTTTTGTCAGTGCTGTACTTTCTCCTGTGAAGTCGCCAGGTACTCTCAGACTATACCCGTGCTACTAAAGCAATGAGCTTGAACGCTGCTCACCTGTTCTTCCGCCTTGTTCCCTGGCGTGCTGCTGGCCCGTGTGAGTGTCTGGATGCGGCTGGGTGGTGGCACACAAGGGACTTTGTTCTCAGAGGTGGTAATGCAAGACTGGCCCAGGTTTGGATCCCTTCACGGGTATGTCTTGGGGCCGCTGGGCCCTACGGGAGATCGGATAGGCCAGCCTGTGCGACTGGGGCATAGGACCAGTAACCTGTCTGTGGCCCTGTTCTATTTAGCCCTGGAGATGTAGCCTTGAAGGCTGACTACCATTGTGCTGTTTGACGTGCTACGGCGCTGTAAGAGAGGAATTCCTTATAGCAGCAGGATTTTGTCATATTTTCCTGGAATGGAGATGAGAATCTGGCTCCCGTTGCCTCCATCCAGGGGTTAAATTTACTTACTTGCATCCATAAGACTTCTTTGATCCTGTGTCCCTACTTCAGGACTAGAGGATTGCATCAGCATTGAGGTGGCCAATGGAGAAGTTGAATTTTATTCTTAATGAGAGTAATTAAATGAAATTACCAGCTGAAGACAGTTTTTTCTGAGACTGACAGCTCTTTTTTCATGTGCAAATTCTGGATGGTATTAAACTACCATCTGCAGAGCTTAGCAGTCCCTTGTTCCTCATACACATACTGTGGGCTTATAGACTTGCCCTTTTTAAATGCTTCCTTATTTGTGTTCAGAGTGAAACTCTGTCTATAAGTTAGCATCTTGCTTTGGTGAAGGGAAATGGAACTCAAGACAGACTTCTGGGATGTAAGCATTGCTAGTGCAAGATGAGAAGTAAATCTGATGTATGGCACTGCTTTACTTTTCTATATTAGTGCTAGTAAAAGTTCTTTGATTTTGATTTGCAGGTATGTAGTCTGTTATCACAACAGACTAAAATCTTCTCTTTTAATCTAGTTCTGTTGACTCCATTTGAACTATGGCATTAAAGTTGTTGGCAAAAATTTTAGAACAAAATGCCTTGAAGGAATTGAAAAATAAAGTTATAGTTGCACTGAAAATTTTTGATGCTTATAACCAGCTTTCCAAGAAGAAAATAGTTTTTCCACCTTCTCAGTATTCCTAAAAGAAATGCAGATAGACATCAACAGGCTTAACTCCAGTCTCTCTAGAGAAAGTTTGCGTGTATCAGGAGGTAACTCATAAATGTCCGTTTCCATGCAAAACCTATTTCCCTGATAATCCCTGCCCCTTCCTCTTCTGAGACCATTTTGTATGACATCTGCCGGTTGCGTCCGATTCTGTGGTAGTTTTATGATGTCTGTGTCCAGGTATTTGTAGACTTTAACACTCAAACAAAAGCAAAATGCATCAACTGTTACTTAGCAAATAATGGTTTTTGTTTTTTTTTTTTCCAGAAGGCACAAAAGGGCACTGGAGCGTTACTGAAGTCACTAAGTGTGCTTTTAGTTTGGTAGGGCCGAACACAACCTTGAAGGTGGTGGTTTTGTGCAGACCAGGGGTTCCGGAAGAAAAAGAAATTGATCTTATGGCTTCTTTTTTCTCTCCTATCCTGGCCCTTTTGGTTTTGGCAGATCCAAGCATATACAGCCTTCGAGTATTTATCTTTCTATTTTAGTGTCTCGGTGGCAGCTGCCTTCTCTCCCATCTGGAAGGTACCTGTTGTGTTGCTCCGAGGAGTCTGTTGGATTCAGCAGCCGTGGTAGAGGGCATTACTGCCTGTAGCTCTTGATAACCTCCAGCAGAAGGGAGACATCACAGCAACAGCAGCAGGCAAACGCTGGCTTCTCAGCTCCTGCAGCTTGAAGCTGGCTAGCACAATCCAGTATATTAGTGCTGTGACCCTGGGGTAGCTGAAGAAACGTTGCACAGTTGCTCTTGTTGCCCCTTTTGCTCCTGGTGTTAGTCTCCAGCAAAACGGAAGAGCTGGAGGTGATAAATGTTGCTCCTCTGCCAGAGCCCGTGTGACAGCCCTGAGCTGCAGGATTGGTGGTGGGGTGAGATTTGGGCTGCATTGAAAGCATCAGGAATTTACCTCATCAATTCAGTGGGGTCAGTGTTTTGAGCCTGATGTCTCCAGAGTGTTAGATGTGTGGGCATTGCCAAGGTCATGGACTGAGGGCCACCTTTCACTTCAGACCACAAAAAATAGGCACTTACTGAGGTTCCAGTGAAGTTAAAGAAAGAGAATCTTCTCTGAAAACATTGAGTCTACCCAGCAAGCTCGGTAGCATTTGCATGTTTGCATTGCAAACAAGTGAATTTTGTAGCATACTAACCTTGTCTGCATCACTTGACTTGTGTAGGGTTTTTTTGAAAAATGTTTTCTTTCATGTTTGTGAGCGCACATATGGATTTTTTGGGGGGTGTGGTAGTGGGGGAAGAGTGAAGGTGAATTTGCAGTGTTCTGACTGAAGACTTGCCTTTAAGCCTACAGATATATTAATTGTGTATGATTCTCTTGGCTGTAAGGAGCCAAGGGAAAACAATTAGAAATTAGCAATTTTTATCAATTATTTACAAAGTGGTCTGTTAACAAGGAAAACAGAACTGCTAATTCTAGATAAACGACGTCCAAGGGACGTGGAAAACACCATCAACAGCAGTTGGCAAGTGTTTTTGTCCTGAAAGGCTCAGTCCACATTAAAACCAGTTTCTTTTCATTGTAAACAAAGAAGGAAGGAGAAGCAATAGCTTATATCTTGTTGTAGATTATAACTGTATGTCCACATCTCTATTATGAATTAATTTGGAAAGATGTTATAATAGAAGGGTGCCATCAGCACTTCATCTAAGCCATTTCAGTATGTGGAAGTAGACCACAGTTTTCACTGTATATGCTGTAGGAGCAGTCTGGGTGTCTGTATATTTAAATGTGGATCCCAGGGTGGAATCCTGATGTTATTTACTTGAGTTTCTGGCATTTTTGGAACTCTGATCAATGTAAGCGACAGAGTCGGGCTCTGCAGTAGAGCTGTCAGCTCTTGTGATACGGCAGTCTGGACTCGGCTTCCCCATTTCTAGTTAGAGCAGAGTGTGAAACGTCCTGTTGGATGTTAGGCTTGGCACTTTAAAACAAAAACCACCAAACCCAAGTGATTCCTCTAAATGCTCATGTGCACTTTTTTGCATGCAGCTTATTGCTGACTGAAAAATTGTCCTGTTCATCAAAAATGGTTTAGGGAATTACAGGCATACATACATAGCAGGAACTCAGCAAGGAGCCATGCTGTCGTGGTTTAATGCCAGCCAGCAGCTAAGCACCACGCAGCCGCCTGCTCGCTCACTCCCCCCCACCCAGTGGGATGGGGGAGAGAATTGGGAAAAGAAAAGTAAAACTCGTGGTTTGAGATAAGAATGGTTTAATAGAACAGAAAAGAAACTAATAATGATAATAATAACAGTATTAAAATGACAATAATAATAATAAAAAGATAGGAATATACAAGTGATGCACAATGCAGGTGCTCACCACCTGCCATCTGAGACCCAGTTAGTTCCCGAGCAGCGATCCCTCCCAGCCCCACTCCCCCCAGTTTATATACTGGGCGTGACATCACATGGTATGGAATACCCCACTGGCCAGTTTGGGTCAGCTGTCCTGGCTGTGTCCCCTCCCAACTTCTTGTGCCCCTCCAGCCTTTTTGCTGGCTGGGCATGAGAAGCTGAAAAGTCCTTGACTTAGTCGTAACACTACTTGGCAACAACTGAAAACATCAGTGTGTTATCAACATTCTTCTCATACTGAACCCAAAACACAACACTATACCAGCTACTAGAAAGAAAACTAACTCTACCCTAGCTGAAACCAGGACATGCGCCTGTGCAGGGACCTGAGGTAATTGGTAACATTGGGGCTGTCTTAAAACTTGGTGGGGCCGTGGGTACTGGTTGTGGCCCTGAACAGAAGACTCTAGATCATGTGCTCAAGGAGAATGAGCATTTTGGAGTTCTCTGCACCTATACAGGCTCTCCAAGATGAGTATTGCACCTCCAGAATGGCACTGGCAGTAGTGTTTTCTGCATCCAGTGGTTTGCCTTCCTCTACCACTAACTGCATCTTACTGTTTCTCATAGCTCTCGTGTTGAGGATCTAGATCCAGCTAAGCTGCTGCCAGCCCTGCCATGACTAAAGGAGGCCTTTGGGGGCCTTCCCAAAATCCAGGCAAGGATCTTTCTCACAGCGTATTGTGAGAATTGGGATTTCTGCCTGAATCCCAAACCTAAACATGCAGCTCTGTGTGTGTTGGGGGTGAGGTGGGTGGGTGTTACGAGTAGGGAGGCAAAAATTATTATGAGTCACACTTTTTAACCTTTTCTGACTCTGTTAGCTTTTCGTCTTTGTGGATTAACCCTGGAAGGCAGCGAAGCACCACACAGCTGCTTGCTTACTTCCCCCGACCCTCGGTGGGACAGGGGAAGAGGAAAGGAAAAGTAAAAGCAAGAAAACTTGTGCATCAAGATAAAAAATTGTTTAATAAGCAAAGGACAAGTGGAAGAAGAGAGAAAGCAAGCAAAAGTGATGTAAAGGCAATCATGCGCCCCCTCCCATGGGCAAGACCGGTGGACAGCCAGTGTCTGAACAAAAGATGGCTAACCCCCCTAAAGCCCCCTCCTCTCCCTTTTTATTGCTAAGCATGATGTTATAGGGCAGGGAATATCTCTTTGGTCAGTTTTGGTCATGTGCCTGCTGGTGTCCCCTCCCAACCTCTTGCGCACCCCCAATCTATTCGCTGGGGAGGCAGAGTGAGAAACAGAGAAGGCCCCGATGCTGTGCAAACAGTGCTCGGCCACAGCTAAAACATCAGTGTGTTATCAGCCTTGTTTTGGTCACTAATCTAAAACACAGCACCACACAAACGGCCATGAAGAAAATTAACTCCATCCCAGCCAGATGATACAATGTAACTGATACAATGTTATAAAACCAAAGGGATTGATTACTCTTTCCTAATGAGGAATAAGAAATTCTTCCCCATCAGCTGTAGCCCTGCAACTGGATCATTAATAATATCTGCTGTCCTTTGAAGCTAGGGTAATATTTACAAATGATTGCCCAAATCTGAACGAGCTTTTGGTGCACCACAATTTCTAGCTAATGGGGACATGGTGAGCACATTAGCTGGAGTACTGCTGTTATTTAGCCATTAAATTATATTATTAATACTGTTTTATTTTGTTACCACAGAAACAGTGAGTTACAATCTTTAAGGGCTTGAAATAAACAGCTGTTTGTGGGTTTTTTGAAAGTAATCAATCATTCTGGCAGGACCACCAGCAGGATTATGTGTCTGCCAACCTGCCCATGTTGCTACGCAGGTTCTGGTTTGGGTGAGGGTCGAAAGTGTTGAGCCTGACACATCTGCCCTCTAAGTGTAATGAGTGCTGTATTACAAACAAACAGAAACCCCCATCTTGTGATGATCTGCAGAAAGACAAATACTGACTGAAGCAACATTAACCTCGTTTGTGTATGCAAATAAGTTTTATACAGATAAAATCTTCTTGCACCCAAACTGTAGGGGCAGTATCTAAAAGCTTGGAGTAACTTTTTTGGCTGTCCAAATACAGCTCCTAACAACAAAATCAGAGATGTTTAGACTTGACATTTGGAAACACTCAGTAGCAATGTGGAAGAAATGTGCATGTGATTTTTCTTTTTCTTTCTTTTTTTTTTTTTTTACTTCAGCAGTTTCTTTTGTTTCACTGAGCCATGTTCAAAAATAAAACGTACCAAATGTTTAGTGTCAATGACTCAAAGAAAAGCGCAAGCAGCGAATGATGCTTAATTGCATTGCTCTTGTTGTTGCCCCCAGGACTGTTAGCAGCTGGGTTATGTGCAGAGGTTGCCTGGAAAGGACAGGTTAGCGCTGCTGGATGAGTATAGTGCACAGTGTGCTGCCAGCCTCTGTTACAGAGGTGTCAGAGGTGTCACAGAAAAAAGAAACAAAGTGTAAATTTTGGTGTAGGTTTTTTTTTTTCTTTTTTTCCCCTTTGCTCCAAAATCCCTCATTTTCTCTGCACGGTGAAAATCTCTCAAGAGGGGGGGGGGATTTCTTAATGTCACTTCCATTGAACCCTGTAGATAAATAACAGTGTCTGCCAGTAGAAACAATGCATAATTTCAACAAAACAAGACTTCCTTTATCCTTTGAATCTCCTGAAGAAGCACCTCTCCCCCCTTTCCTTGCCCTTGCACCCGAGCTGTGGCCTTTTCTTTTATCTCCGTCTAGTGACCACTGTGCTCAGCTCAGGACCGGAGTCAAACTCAGTCTCCACTCATGCGGTGTCCACCTTAGTCTGTGCCTACAAACACTATCGGATCATGGGGAGCCGGATGTGGTGGAGCCAAATTCCTGGTTTCTGGACCAAGGTGGCTTTGGAAGTCCTCTAGGAAATGCCGAGGTGAGCCTGTGCTTATTCTGCAGCGTGGCGATGGGCTTCACAGATGGAGAGCAGCAGGGTGTTAGCCAGCTGTGTTACAAGGCGCCCCATTTCTTACTCCTGTGGCAGCTTGCCAGAGTTTCAGGAATGCAGCATTAAGATTTTTGACCCCAAGTACAGCTATAAATGCTCGAGCCCTTTTTAAGCCTGGAAACTGTTTCCTATCGGGAGACTTGAGAAACAGAATCTCCTTTTTAACGGAAACTGAAAGCTCTAGACTGCATAGTTAGAAATAAATCTGGAAAACATAGTATGGGTGACTCCGGGGTCTGTTTCAGTTTAAGGCAGCTGCAAGCAGAAACTCTGGGAGATGTGAATGCCTGCAAATTCTTCCATAGCACCCTGATGTCAGGAGTGGCTTGCAGGAGAGAGCTTGCCTTGCCAGAGGGTTCTGCATATGGATGTGTCTGTATCTGCCTCGATGCAGTGCACTTGCCCAAGCAGATGCACTCTAGCTGCTGGGGAAGTGTTTGAGCACTCCTCCTCCTCCTCCTGCCACCTCCTGTGGCTTTTCTTCTCTTGGAAAGTGGTGGTGATTTCTTGCTCCACCTGGGAGGAGAGGAAGTCTTTTGTTACAGCCCCATCAGAGGGTGATCCTCAGACAGGGTGAGCACTTAAGGCTCCTGATCAGCTGGGTCAAGTCTTGACTTGAGCTGAGTCATGACTAGCTCAGATATTTTTACTGGGGATATTGCAAATAGGTATGCAGCCTTATAGATATACGCTCCAGAAAGCATTTTTAGATTGACACTGAGGTTAGCAGCAGAGCAGAAGAAAGCAGAATGCCTGTGAATAAGTATTTATATAGGGGACGCCCTATTTTTTCAATTTTTGTATTGCATTGACTGTGTAAAGGGCTGGAGAGCCATTAGCAGGGTCTTCCATGATTACTTTTCCTTCCTATAGTGTCTGGCAGAAGGTGAGGGTGTGGCAGGGCATTATATGTTCTGGTTATTTTCTCTAGCTCTATTAAATCTTTAAGGTCATAGCTAAATCTTGGCAGTATCCTTTATTCAAGGCTCACTTTTTCCCTCCAATCTTGCATACCTTTCTGTTGTTGCTACTGTTGTATAGAAATGATTCTAAGATTAATCTTGTTCAAAATGTTACCTGAACTGCCTTTCTTGGCAGACTTCAATCAGTAACACAGTTTCATGAGGACTTAATCTTAAAATACCGAATTCTAGACTGTATATCACTAATCCAAAACATCAGAAAGAGCAATTAGGCAGGCTGAAAAATAAACCTCTGGGCACTTATATCAAGCAGCTTGATGTATATGTCAACTGTGAAATAACACATAAAAAGCTGACAGTGAATGAGCCTGTTGTTCATTCTCTCTTACCCTGGCACATGGAAGTAAACATAAATTGTAGAAGACCCTTGTTGCTGTATTGGACTGACCCTTTTTTTTTTTTTTTTTTTTTTTTCCCCCCTAGAGGGACTGAGTGTGGGAGGAGAGGCCACATCTCAGTCATGACCTGGAAAACAAATAATGTTTCAGGGAACAGAGAACGCCAGAGGTTTTTCTTCAGTCCACCACTTTCCTCCTCTTGTTGCTTGACAACAGGGCTTCTGAGTCACTGATGTTGCTTCCCTATCAAATAGCAGATGATTCTGGAGTTCATAGGTAAATTCATTCCTGGCTCTTGCAGACCCGCTCAAGGCTGTGTGTTGAGCAGGACTTTGCACATTTGACTTCTCCCTTGTGCTGCCCTGAGGTTGGGGGCATCTGTTGAATGACAAGACTCTTTCTGCCACCCTGGAGGGAGGTGGTGGGTGCAGGCACTCAGCAGGGCTGTCGCCCTGCCAAGTGGGTCCACCTGTTGTGGTACTAGTTTGGCAGAAGTGAGAGAAGAGAGGTCTGAGACCATCTACCCAACCTGACTCTCCAGTGTTTAACACAAAGTTTCCAGTCACCAGTTGTAATTGTCCGATTGCAGGGCAGCCTTCAGTGCCGTTTTACATGTTAAAAGGTGCAAGGTTGATTCTGGCCAGTGTATATCTGCTACTCTATGCATAGGAATAACTAAGTTTTAAACTGAATGAAAGTGCTTCTGCTCTTTTTCTTAAGAAATTAATTTTTTTTCCTCCCCATTGAGCTTTGCTATACTCTCTCTCTGCTCTATCACTGATAACGATGCTGAGTGATAAAATGGTTCTTGCCTTTGAAGTCAGGTCTAATAACACTAAGTTCCAAACCAGTTTGAACTCTCTTGTGGAAGAAGATAGGAAAATGATAGGAGAATCATTAGTTTTCTTTTTCCCCCTAATCTGGTATAATGTGTCTTCTTATGGCCTTTGATAACCATAACCACAGCAACACATAGTGGTGGATATATTGCATTAGGGTCTCTCATCTCAGTAATCTTATTCTGCTTCCAGATGCCTTACAGGTCACAAAGTAAATTAACATTGAAGGGCAATACATCAAGATGCTGCAGAAAATTTCGTTCTCCCTTTCAGAGAGATGATGTGGGTTGTTAGGGACCTTTAAGCAGTAGCTGACTTTTCCAAAGTCCAGCAGTATCCCAACTTGACAGTTACTGAGCAGGGTGCTGTGTAAAGGTTAATGAAGTTGTCTGGCTGGATTAGTTGGAGGGGCTGTACAGGAATCAGCAGGTGGAATTAAATTCAATATATACCAGCAGAAGAATGGGAAAGTGGCTTAAGGGGATGGCGTGTGTTGGAGCTTTGGTAGTAGGGCACTCTCTGTTGTGGGGTGGAGTTTTTCTTAAACCAAAAGCCTTTTAAAATCAAAAAGGTTTACATTAGTTATATTTGTTTTCTGCTGTTTTGTATTCCAAACTCTGGCATAGGAGCATGGGGTGGCATGTGGTGCTTTTCGAGAGTATTTATGGTCCAGGCACAGATGTGATTGTAACACTAATGTGTTCTGTAATCAGAGGGAGGTGCAAGAGGTCTTGGATGAGTGTAAAAGCAATTGTGATTGCAGAGGAAGTTAATGTGTCTGGCTCCCCTCCCCAGCATCTTGTAGGAAGGACTGAGAACAGCAGCAGAAGTGATGAACTGGATGCAATGGAGAACAGCTGTACTTACATGAAAAACATTTGTAGTTGATCCTTATTTGAAGGGCTGTTAAATTATTTTTGGCCTCTCTGAAATGAGGAAGGTAAATGTGTCCGGTTAAATTTCACATTTGCTGTGTACATAAACAAGTTTAGAAAAGTGTATTTTTGCCCAGCCACAGGATGTCCTGAGATCAGTATGAGAAGAAGTGGGATAAATTGCTTCTGAGGAGCGTGTGTCACTTCCTAAAGTTAAAAAGACACATCAACTTTTACAAGTCTCAAGTCAAAAGAGATCTCAGTCCTACGGAGAGATTTTGTAAAGCATTTAAGAGGATGAAACAGAAAAGTCGTTAAAATGATGGGTTGAGTTACCTACTAAAATTGGATGTGTGCGTGTTGTTAAATCTCTTGGGCATTTCAGAAAATAATACCCTTCTCAAGGTACTTAGCAAAATGCACTTCTAGATAGTGATTTTACATAAGGATGTAATACTTCTGAGGAGAAATAGAGTTTTCTTTTACATTATAACAAATTTGCCTATGGCCTATCTACTAATCCCTTGTTACTAAAATGAATTTTTCTGAACAGTTCACAAACATGTCAATTCTATAGTTATGGAAATATATAAAAAGTAAACTGTGCTCACAGATACATCAGAAGCAACCAAAAGCATTACACTTGAATATAAAAAGCTGTATCTTGGACATAGCATCTGAGTACATACCACCACAGATCTGACTGAAGAGAAATACCCATGAGATTGGTTACTTACTTGAGAATTGATGTCTTGCTTTTTGTTGGTACTACCCTGATACTCTTAGGAGGATGGGGAAAAAATACTTTTGGAAGTCATTTCTGTGTTTCTGAAGTACCGATTGATCATGGCTCAAAATATTTGACTTTGAAGTATATTGAAGTCATGCAGATATAAAACCAGGCGAACTAGGATGTTTCTGAGGATTGTATTGATGCTCTTAACCACAGCTCAGAGATGTCTGGATTCCACCTGGTATATTTGCAGAAGAGACTGAGTCTATACTGCTGCTGCCTCTGTTTTAAGTAATTCCCCTTCAGGGGTCTGTTGCCTGGCTATGGGATTTTTCTCATACCTGGTTAAACTGTGCTTGTCACTGACCTCACAGCAAGCATCGTCTGATCTATGAAATGTCCTGCTCCCAACAAGAGCATTGTCTTGGACAGAGGCTGCTCAGGACACAGCGGCCTGTTACCGGCCACGCAAGGGCAGCCAAGGAACCCAACTGAAAGGTGTTTTTGCATGCAGGTCCCTAGGTCAGCCTAGCTTTGCTCAGGCAGCTGCTGACCTGACAGAGAACTGTCTTGTGGCATGAATGTCTGTGTTTCCCCACAGCTGCAGGCTGGTGGGTCTTTTCTGTTCCAGTTTGGGGCTGGAGGACTCCGCTGGAGCCTGCTACACCTGGTATAGAGTTAGCAAGAAGGAAGCATCGCAGCTGCAGTGCTCCTAGGTGATACAAATATTGTGCCGCTTTCATTAATTGGCTTCTTTTTTCTGAAGTCATGTTGTTATTCTCTAGGAGCCATATTGATATAAAGCTGCCTTAATCCAGTAAGAAGTGAGCACAAGCTCTAAGCATACAAAACTCTCTTACTGACATGACTACATCCACTGCAAGGGTCATACCGCATATTTCTGCTGATGGGAAAGCTGGCACTCTCTACTGACTTCATTTAACTACTGTACAGTGGCATGTGAAACATCTAATTTGCAGTATCCAATGCTGTTAGACTCCTTATATAGCCATGTTGTAATCTTGGAAACAAACTTCTGTTCGTTCTCTATCAATTAATTACCTATACATTTCTTTAAAACTGCCCTTTTACATATGTTCCCATTTTCTCTCACGAGTGTGCATTTGACTTGGGGAGATTCTAAGCTGATTTGAATCTTTACAGTTGCATTTATTTTAAGCAAAGAATTGACGTACTTAAGCTGAGTTGGACCTTTAATCTAGGAGCGCAGGAGTGGAGACTTCCAGCCTCTGAGCGCAGGAGGAGATGGCTGTTGTAACTTGGATGGAGGGGGGGAGGAAGGACCAAATAGGCTGGAGATCTCTCCTTGTGGATCCGTTGTAAATCTGAAATAGAAGGTGGAAAAGGTGGTGTGTATTTGTGCCCCACTCAGCCTTTTCTCGTGGTGCTTAAGTCCAGGCTTCTGCAGTCACTTCTTTGGACCCAAATTGTGTGAGAGGATTTATGGTGTATGTATGAGTGGAGTCAGAGGTGTTTTTTTGTGGATGGCTGTATCAGAAATGAGAAGTAGGAATTCTGCTGGTGTGTTTGAAGAGCTGTTAGGAGGCATGTGCTGAGAATGGTCTGGATGGCAAGACTGCTGCAACTCATTTATTTCCATGAGAAGTTGAGGCATCACTAATCTGCAGGGGTTTGTCTCTGCAAGAAGCTTCTCAAGCGTGCATGTGAAAGAGAATGATGGGGTGTTCTTGTGTTGGTGATACTGGAGATGAGAGAGAGGAAGTACTACCTGGATAGCATTATAGAAATGATTTTTTTTTTGGAGCTCTACGTCTCTAAGCAGGCTTTGTTCATGTTAGAAAATAAATAAAAGCAAAGCCTTGCTCCTCTGCCCCAGGTAAGCCACCCCTCCATTACAAGGCGGCTGGGTGTGATGAGCAAAGGGGAAGATGGAACTTTCTTGGTAATTTGTGGAAATTGCCTGCAGCTTCCTTACTAGGTATTATTTGCCCTGGGGAAGTAATTTGGGAATTACTGTGGTTCACTCGGGTCAGTACTTCGTATTTGCGAGTGACCGGAAGCTTGCATTTCTGAGAAGGAGACAAAACCCCTCTGAGGACAGTTACCAAGCAATTGTACAGATGTGAAGCTTTTTTCTTAACTACTTAGCAATGGCCTTATGCTTTGCAGCATGTACTTTCTAACTCTTCTATTAAAAATGTATAGCAAGTGTCTAGGGATATTTCTTCTCTTCCTGAAAATAATTGCATTGGAATTCATGTTTCTACCATGCTCTATTATGGGTAGAAATAATTAAGTCTGGTAAATGTTAATTTTTCTACTGAAAGCTCTCAGGAAGAGGGTATCACAAACATGTTTTTTCTTGTTTGGAAAAGACCGCTAATCATTTTAAACATGAGATTGTTCTCTTTACTGATGTAGTTCAGTTTGTTATGTTACAAAGACAGACAAATTGATACAGATCTCGTGTCTGACTGCAGTGACACTACAGTTGTTGCTCCTGTTCCTGTTTGTGGCTTATGGTGGAGGATGCTGCAAAGGCAGGTTGATCCCACTGGTTTGATGCGTCTGTGCGCTTGGCCAGTCTATGCTGCCCAGTGCAGGTATGATCTCTGCTTGAACTGGAAGAAAACGTTGCAACTGGACTGTGGTGGTGGTGAAGGATAGCAACTCCAAAGCACCTATGCTGCTTCAAAGGTTAAAAAACAAAGAGGGGGAGTAGGGGGAAGACCAAAAGTGAATCTACCAGCAGCATGCATGGGTTTTGGGGGGGCCTCCTATAGCTAATTTAGACCCTTGGCTGTTCCATGATAGTGCTTTTCCTATTACATACTTCTAAGATTGAGAAGGTTTGATTAACAAAGTATTCGTTATATATTTTTCCATTAATATTGATATAACTAGTTCTGCAGATGCACGTGAGCCAACTTCCCACCCAAAATGTGAAATGCTTGTTGGTAGAAAACTGGATTTGGCAAAGTTGTAACTGGGGTCAAACTATTTGATTTGGCTTCATTCTTGAATTCAAAATTTCAGCAGTCACGCACGAATCTAAGCAGGCATATCTGAATTTGTCTTGCAGATGTAGGCGACTATTCATGCTGTACTGCATACGTGTCCTGCATCTGCATGGGACAATCATTCAAAACTGTTACTTAATAGGTTAATTTGTAAAAGTAATCCTGAGTTACAAAAACAAACAGAAGAGGCTTTACCTTTAGAAGGATTAATAATTTTAAAGCAGTGGCTGAATTTTCTGCAGTGAATTGTCTTTGAAGCAAAATAAGCTAAAACAGAAAAAGCCACTACTCTTCTGGAGTAAGCTTACCCATTACTGCCAATTATTCTACACAATAATAGGAGTATAATTATATCTCTTATTTCCTGGAGTAAACAAGTTCTCAGTATGATAAAAAAAAAAAAGGCAAAAAGGGAAAGTTAACATTTATATCACTACAGTCTAGTAATGAATAATAGCCGGGTTATTCCTTTGCACTGTTGTTAAATGAGTTAATGCTTAGATTCAGTATTCAGTACAGTAAGTTCCTAGTTGCTTGTTAGACCCTCTGCTTTTCTGGAATGTTTTAATTTCTAAGAGGGTCACTCCTCACTCCATGGGGAAACAACTGGCTTAGTCACAGGTGGGCCTGAGAATGGCAGCCTGTTTCAGAATTATTGTGTACAAACAGTTTGTAAATATCATAGCAAATTAGATGCCAGATGTGCATTGTTTTCAATTCTAATGAAATTTTGTGACGTTTGAGTTTTTTTGTGGTATTTTTCCTCTGTTAGATCCTGCAGCACATCTTCTCAGTAGCTTAAATATTTCTGTGGCATCACTCTAGAATGATTTCATTGTGTATTTCTTTCCATTTCAGAAAAGAATACACAGAAATAACAGTTATGATCCTTGTTTTGAAGTATTTAACGGAATACTGCAATAAAATCACACGCAGCTTTGTAAATGTGCAGCTTTATCTATATACACTCAGCTTAATTTATGCAACACTTAAAAAATTTTGATATTGTTGGTGTGTTACTTACCAGCCCAAATATCTGGGTGCAGCAGAACAAATAGTCTCTATTAAAACATTCTCTACTGCTCTTTTACTTCCAAGGCAACAGCTCATCCTGCAGAGATTACCTATCCAGAACTACCAGCTGGAGACTTTTGCATCTTGAAAATACTTGATATTTCCCAGAATAACAGATAATAATGACAGTTCTTAGAGTGAAGGATTAATTTTCAACCATGAGCATCTGCTGGTGAACAGAGTTATTGGGCTCATCGTTTGAGATGAACAGAACATTTTGTGTAAGACTTGACATAAGTCTCCGTTTCCCTCGCTGAGCTCTTAGAAATGTCAAACGGAGCAACCTGTTCCTTTTGGAACAGCAGCCTCTCCTCTGCAGCTCAGGCACAGCAGCAGTAATCACATTGCATTGTGCTCAGGTGCTCCGGACCCAACCGCTCACACTGCATCGAATTTTGGTCTCAGCCTGTTCTCAGACCTCAAAGCCATTGAGAATCCAAACACTTCAGTGCAGCTGTAGAGGGGACAGGAACACTTCTGCAGTCCTTGGCACTGATATTCCCAATTCTAAGGACCTGGCCTTTTAAGAGAGACTCTCTATTCGCTGCAGGGTGTTTTCATTCTAAAATCAATAGTAGCTATGTATCCATCATAGTGTGGGTGATGTTACAGCTGTGAATGTGGGGAATCGAGTCCTGATGCATGCTGTTGTCAATGGAGCAGCTCTCGAGGCTCCCTGCTAAATGTCACCAACCTGCGCTGAAGTCATGTCACCACATTTGCGCTGTCACTGTTACTTCTGTCAAATTAACATGTTCAGACGTGTATTTTTTTTGGCATCAGGTACCCTGTAACTTTATCCTTCATTGCACTAATTCTGTACCCCTGAGTATTTCAACCTTTAGATGTTTTTCAAACAAACTTCTTTGGTTAGAAAATGCATACATACCTTCCCTCGGATTATTTAGTAAGAGACTGCTGATGTGTATGTAACCTACAAAATGGCATTTCTCGGCACCATTATCCACATAACTTTAGATTGCTCTTCACTTACTGAAACCTCTGCCTTTGCGGTTCCCAAAACCATTACAGGTAGCTGAATGGTTTTTTGAATACTTCCCTGCATGGCTCAGTAGGCTGAGTTACTGCAGGGCATCATAGGAGCTAGCATCGTTTCTCATTTTCTTGCTTTCGTATGTGTGGTCTTGGTTCTGTATGCATACAGGGAAATAGGTGCATATCTGGAGAAAAGTCTGTCATCTGGAGACGTGATTTTTTGGAAATAACAAATTTTACTGTCTGCCAAGTATCCAAGTGGCTCACACTCATCTTCATAACAGCAAAAAGCTCAGTGTTTGTCTCCTGTAGAAGAGGACGATCTTTAAATCTTCAGCACAAAACACACAATAGTGGTCTATTCTTTGAGAAATATTTTGAAAATTATACCAGGTAGTAATTTTGAGTGACATCTCCTTGCTGCAATGAGGAATTATTTATAGAATAAGTGATGCAAGCAGTGACATAGCAGAAAGCGCTAGGTGTGTTCAAGAACTGTATTTGTGGAAACCTGAAAGTTGTTTTGAGCAGTCAAATTAGAAAAAGCGTAACTGACTTTAAATTACAGTGGCTGGGGCCATGCTTGGTTGATAGCAGATCTAATACTTAAATGGGACACTGTTGTGACATCCTTAGATTAAAAGTATGTATTTTGGGGGGGTGGGGGGATGGGAAAGGAGCATCCTTATTCCCCTTGGAAGCAGCAGGGGGGGAAGCAGGGAACAGGTGGATACTTTTACTAGGACAGTGGGAGGCTGATGATGAGCTGGGAGTTTCTAACAGGCAGCCTGCAAGGCAGGATGATGAAGAGGAAGCTTAGAGATGAGTGATCCCGGTACACCTCTTTCTTACCCAGACTGAAAGGATTCTCTCATACCACATGCAACAGACTGGTAGCATTTGCAGAACATTGAACACTGTCCCTAAACCTACTGAAGTCAGCGGGATCATGGATTGCAGGGAACACTACAGTTTAATGCTTATATTAATTAAAAGAGAATCAATAATGACTGGAAAGTATTCTTCAGAGAATGTCCTGGTCTTGTCTCATGAGGCAGCTGCAAGCATATTCAAAGGTTAACATATGTATGAGAGCAGTGTGTATGTGCCTGAGTTTTAGATTCCCAATTGTTGCTTTATGATTTACAGTGCTGTGGAGCTTGGTGTGTTGGAAGAAACAGACTTCTGGCATGGGCTTTAGAGACCAAATCCTCTCCAAGTGACCTGTAACTAAACACTGTGCAATGTTTTTGCAACATAAAGTATTTTAACCTTCCTGACTGCTATAAAAAGTGTATTTTGCCATGATGAATAGCTATGGTATGGAACTCATGGCTACAGTACACTGCAATGGTTACATATCTGTATGGATGATGAGATCTTCTGTAGTTATGAAGGTAAATAAGTATCCATGATGAACATAACCCCAGGGCCTGGACAAACAAACAAACAAAAATTCTGTGGGATATCAAGATGGGGGAGGGGGGGATCAAGCGTTATTAGGGACAAAAATCATCTCGTCTGCTGTTAATATGGGTGCTTGTAAACTTCTCTGCTGTGATAAATGCAAGATAATTCCATAAGTAAACTGTGCAGAGCGTATATGGTTATCAAGTACTATCTGAAATGTGCTACCTCAGTACCCTTCAGTAACTTCTTCAAATGTTTGTGCCATTGACTGAGACCATCAGAAGCACCGTAATGGAAGAAACTAGGAAGAAATCTTCCTTAGGCTTATCTGTTTTGCTTGGTATCTTTGTTTGTTTGTTTGTTTGCTTGATAACCTTCCTTTGATACATCCATAACTGCTTAAAAGAGCGAGACTATTAGTAGGCTTTGAGGAACTATTAAGCAATGAGTATGAGCTAATCATTTTATAGTGTGCAGCCAGTAATTGTTCCAAGTGAAGGATGTTCACGTGACTCACCAGAAACCTCTGTTATGCTTCAAGTGTGAAATTGCAGGTCCTTACTGGTGGCACCTTGTGTGCACGGCATACATTAAAAGCCACCACTGGCTTTGTCTGCTTTCTCTTGTTACAGGAATGTAATGGCATTGTGTCTGCTGCAGCAGGATGCCTTCCTCCTTCCCACTCTGTAGACTCACATGCTGCTTCTTACAAGGACTGGTGGTGGAAGAATCAATGGAAGAGAGAAACCCTGCACTGAAGTAACCTATTCTCAGGAATTGTTTCATCGCATTCAGTGGGGCAGCAGTGCTAGAAAAATCTGGGCTTTATGTTTGAGAGTACAGGTGGTAGGTTCTCACACTTGATGTGGCTTTGGTTGGGATAACAAACTTGTTCTGTATTGTACAGGTTTCTATCAATCTTTGGTGGGTGATGTGTGCCAGAATTACCAGGAGGTGGTTCTCATTGTCTTAAATTGTGCTCTTTAACATAAGAAGCATGATGGCACTGATCAAAAGCCTCTGAATACAGAAATGGTTAGGAACACGCACACCTCTGTGTGTGTGTGTGTGTAGTCTAGTTTGTGCATTGTGAGCATATCTTTGTCATTGATGAAATAACATATCCATGACCTTTGTTTCTTTAAGGTGGTGTCTCTTGTTCCCACATAAAATGAAGTGCTCTTGTTAAACTTACATTTCTGTTCTTAATGCTTTATTTTTTCTTCTCTTACTTGCATTGCAAGGTGCAGGAACAAAGTAAACTTTTGCATGAAATTTACACTTCTGAATCTCAAAAGGGAGCTCACATCTCCTAACTTGTTTTAATCACAATAAAGGGTGTTTTTAGCAGCTTCTATAAATATGTGATAGATGGTAATGCTGCAGAAAAAATGGAATAATATTACAGTACTGATCACTCTATAAATGTCTTTTGACTACAGTAGCCGAGGTTTTTTTGGCTAACTTTTGCCATGCTATAGTTGTTTGTTTCTAGAGGTGCTGGGGAGAAAAAAGGGAATGTGAAAGGGAAAACAGGAGAGAAGAGGAGTGTAGAATGTGAAAATTTACATACAGGTTTAAAAAGTTGCTTTGCATCCAAAACTTTAGAAACTTGCTTTACTTTTAAACAACCCCCAGTAGTTCTACAAATATAGAGATTTCTCAAGGGAAAAAGTACGAGTAAGTGTTTTCTTCCACTGCTGTGTAAAAGAATAACCCATGACTAACTTTTCCACAAGAATACAAGCAAAATCTGAGTAAATCTGGACTTCAGAAATTTTGTAGCAACACGGTAGAGCTGTGAGATGACAGGCCCACCCTACGCTTTTAACACCTCGCCCGCCCACAGCCTGCAGGCAGGCAGAGCCAGAGATGGCCAAAAAACTCAAGATGGTCCGTATAGTGAGACAACTGGGGCACAGATGGAATGAGGTTTTCTTTCCCACGTGCGTTACCTATTTTGAAAAACATAAACAGTTCCCTCCTCCTTGATACTGTCTTTTAACACTGTCTGCTAGCTAGTCACTTGGCCACATCAAGACAGCTCCAACTGTGCTTTTTGGAGCAGTTGGGAGGCTATGTTTTCGGAATGGAAGATGCTGTCACTTTTGTAAAGCCTTGTTGGGTGAAACTTTATGACACGTCTCGAGTGTAAAAGTTATCGAAATTACTCCATCCGTTCGATCACAGGATTTTCTCAAGCCTGAGCTGAGAACCCCTCAAGCTGGGCCACAGTCTGCTGGTTTCCCTTCTTGCTCTTCACGCAGCAACGCTAACAACATATTGGGCTATGTTATCAAGTGCGTAGCCAGCAGGCTCGAAGGAAGTGTTTACACGCCTCTCTCCAGCACTTGGGAGGCCGTATTTGTAGCAACATGCCCAGCTTTGGGCTCCTCAGTACCAGAAAACTATTGACAAACTGGAGGGTGTCCAGCCACCACAATGATCGGGGCAGGGGAGCACGGGTCATATGAAGAGGCTCTGAGAACTGGGTTTCTCAGCCCGAAGAGCAGAAAGCTCAAGTGGGATCTGACAGCTGATTTCAACAAGATAATGAGAGGTGACAGAGCAGACAGGGCCAGGCTCCCCTTAGAGCCGCACAGCGATACGGTGAGAGGCAATGGACAGAACCTGCAACATGGGAAACCCCAGTTAGGTTGTAAGAAACTGTTTAACTGTGAGGGAGGTCAAACACTAGAACGAGGGCCTACAGAAGTTGTCTCTATCCCTGCAGGTATTCAAAACTCACCTGGGCAAGTCCATGACCAACTTTATCTAAATATGAAGTTGGATGTAACATCAAAGTTGGTCCAGCTTTGAGCAAGGTGAAAGGGGATATTGAAACTGCTGAACCAAATAACCTCCAGAAGTTCCTTCCAACCTCAATTAATTCATTATTCTCTTCCACAGGCATGTCATTGCCTGCTGTCATTATTGAAAGCTAACAAGCCCATAGTCTTCCACCTTGACTTGCTTCCAGAATCTAGGACAACAAGCCCAAGTTCGACGTTTCTGCTGTTGGTTGCAGACAATGCTGTGGCAAATCCAGTTGTGTCCTAAAGAGCTGTGATTTTAACAGGGCTGTTGTAGCACCACCTTGTCTGGAAGCAGTGACAAAAAAAGTGACAACTTTTTTTTTTCAGTCTCTTATATGCTGCTCTGTGCAAGTCCCAGTGCTATGGTGTCCTTGTACTCTGGAGCATTAGTGAACCTACATTGATAAGAAGCCATGGGTTTTATTTTTTTCCTGTGCAAAAGCCACTGTGAGGAAACTCCAGGTCATAGCCCTCAGAGTACTTGTGTTGTCTTGAAGAATGAATATTTCTCTTCAACCCCTCATTTTCTAGATCAGCCAGTTGAATTGTGGTGGTCTCTGGTCATGGTTGACTTGACAACTAGGGAAACAGTGAAGATGGAGGTTGAGCCCTTTACCCTTCCCCCCCCCCCCCATTTCCAAAGGCCTTAATTCCTGGGCTGAAATGAAGTGTAAGTACTTGCGTGCCAAAGGGCATTATTTTACTCAGGTTTTGTGGAGGAGGAAAGGAAGAGGTTCTGAATAGGGATTAAAATAGCACTCAGAATAGCCTTTGCTTGCAGTAGAAGGAATTGGATGCTTCAGTCATTTCAAGCTACAGTAATCACCTTGGCAAGTACCACTGCAGAGTATGAGGTGAAGTTACTCCTGTGTAGAATATTTTTGGTTTTGTTCACTCTGCATATATAAATAAAGAATATAAAACTGTTCTTAAAACTTTGGTTTGGGGGTTTACAGGGAAAGATCTGATATGTCATAGCCAAATAGATCAGTGTCCCTGGGGACCATTTGCATTAATGAACCATCTGCTACCCTTTCCTCTATTAAGCATCATGGACAGCATCATGCTCTTTCTGTCGTGCAGCAAAATGGGATATTCAGGTGTCTTTGTAACAGGAGCATGTTTGACACATTTTTGGTTGTTACTCCTCCCTCCCCCGTGACTGCCTCTTGTCTCAGGCAAGCTGGTCCTGTCGGTCATTATAAATGTGACAAGAGATGGAAATAACCAAGAGGTCTCAGGTCTCCTTGGCAATATGGCGATTATCGCGGGCTGTACAATGACATGATTCATTCACAGAGGAGGTGAACGTGGAGTTATGAATGCTTTGCTTATGTGGCATCGCAGCACCCAGTCACGTATGGCAGGTTGCCACTACTTACATTGCCTTAAGCATCTCCTTTTCTTTAAAAAAAAGCCAACACAAAACCCAAACAAACTTCATTCTTTACTGATTCTTACAAGTTCTGAGGCATCCGATCATCACCTCGTATCAACAAAGAAGTATGTACGCTAGCTATGCTTAAAGAGGATTTTTTGAATTAATTTGCCTATCTGCAGTTGTACTATGCTGTCTTCAAACACTGTTTCCCTTTCCAAGCAGGTGAAACCGAAGTGAAGGATTCTCTTACACCCGTTGAAACAGCAGGGAAATTAATTCTGATTTCCATGCAGTTACTTTGGATTTACACTGTACTACCAAGAAGGGTATCGGCCCTAGTCTCACAGCAGTACAGTCACACAGGGAGATTATTGGTTGTCACGGAAAACTTTGTTTAAACACACTGCGCTGAAACTTAAACTGTGTAGCCCTCCCGTGCTTTGGTTTCATTAGCAGTAAGAGATGCTTAGTTATCCAGAGAGGCCGTGGCAGGGGAAAATGGGCCAAACCTTGCATGTCTTCTCCACATGTTGGCTTGTGTGAGTAGAGGCTGTGCCTCCTGACAGTACCAACTATAGCTTTTTTTTTTTTTTTTTTTTAAGGAAAAGATTAGTTGGGAAGAATATAGCCTCACACAAACTTTCTGCCTGAAATGCACAAGAATGACAGACCCAGACTTTTATTAAACAGAAAATAATTCTCTTGAAAAATGTCTTCTGCTTAAATACGTGATTCTTTATTCTACTGACACCACTTTTTCTTGAGGCTCTCCCTCATACGGTTTCAGCAATCGGAATGTCTTTTCCAGAATGCTGCTGGTTTATGGTGTGTCAGGTCTTGTGGGTGCAGTGGTCTCTAGTCTTTTAAAATAAAAGCCGAGTCAATTAGTTAATTCCAGCCTTGTCCCAGTGCATGAATCCTCACAGCACGGCTTTTGTTTAGAAGCAGCTCATGGGCCAGGTAATAACTGGTAGCTGTCTCTGATCAGTTTGCCACTCATGTCTCAGATGCATGTGATTTCAAGGGGAAGCTGTCATATGATTGATTTAAATTACTATTTTGCTGTTTTTCTTCCCCCACCCCCCGTTCATTCACTGTAGTTAGCCCCTCTTTTTGAAAATACTGATAATGCAATTCATAAACCAAGATAATTAAATCATGAATTCTTTCCCCCCAAACCAGCTGTTCCACTGTTTTTCTTCCTCTCAGTGCTCATAAACAGGCAAGACTTCCTGCTGTATTAAATATCCATGTTGTTGGCAAAAAGTAGAAATGTTGCAGCTTGCTACTACCTGAATACATTGGTCATTAACGAAGAAAGTCTGGTAAGTGTTTGCAGGACAGCTGCTGCTCTGAATAGTACTACTTGCTAGCAGCTATCCCTTTTCCCTCTCTTGCTACTGTGCAAAATGAAGAAGTGATTAAAAGGTTAAAGAAGATTCCTCAGCAATGAGAAGCGATAAACTAACATTGCAGGAAACTAAGAACAGAACGGGATAGAAACTGTAAAGTTTCTCCATGCAGCCTTGTCAACGTTTAATCTCCTCCTCCACCCCCTTCCCTCGCTATGTATTTTTGGGGGAATATTTGTATACATAAAGCCTGTTGGTAGACTCCTGTGGTTCTGGGGACATTTGTGCCTGCTTCATACAAGTAGGGCAAGTGTGTGGTGTGGCTGGTTCTTGGGGATGAAGCTGGGGCTGTCCCTGCTCGGTGGGCATGAGCTGGCTCCCCTCGGAGCTGGGGAGCTGTGACAGCCCAGCCGGCAGCTGCCGAGTGCTGCTGAGAGGAGGGATGTCTGCGCTGGCACCCCATGGGGGGAGAGGAAAATGTGTCAGGGAAAGTCAGAAGAGGCAAGTCAAGGCCTTTTTCTGAGAAGAGAGAATAGCTAGGTTGGGCATTTAGGAGAGAGAGGGAGGTTAAATAGAGAGGCTGGGCATTGAAAAGGTGTTCAGACACCTCACAAGAGTTATTCAAGCTGTTGCAGTTAACCCCAGCTGGTCTTGGGGAGGAGCGAGGGGTCAGCAGAGTTGAGTGGTCAGGCCGTATCCTCCGTAGCGCTGAGCAGGGTCTGGCGATTCCTCGTATGGCTTCGGACACCAACTTTGAACATCCCCATCCCCCCCATCTGTAAATTAATTACTAATTCCAGTTTGAGCTGTCTAAATTTCTTTCTTGTAGTGGGCAGTGGTATTTTGGTGTGTTGCAGTTAAACAGCTCAAGAGAGAATGGTAAAACTTAAAAGTGACCTTTTTTACCTAATGGTCCTCGAGAGTGTTGGAAAGGATTTGTTTGCTTAGACTGTGACTACTCCCTTGTGAGCAGCTTCAATCTGTTGAGTTTAATTGGTCTATAGATGTTATTCTTCTTAAGTTTGGAGGGAAGATGGTGAGGGAGAAGTTAGATGGGCTACTTCATAGCTTTACGTGTTCTTGTTTTTTCCCCATATGTCAGGGTTTTCTGTGCTCTGCAGAGGACATTGGAGTTGAAGTATAAGAAACGCAAGGACAGAATAAGAGAACTCTGTTTGAAACCTGATTTGGCGGAGATTAAGAGGGAAAGGAAATACAGTTATTGCTTTGTCTAGAAATACCTTTTTCAAACTCATTTATCTTACCTGCTGGGATCTTGGATCGTCCTCCAAGTATTCACAGCATTCCTCCCCACCAGGAAAGAATGGTTATCCCTGTTGTACAGGTAAGGGCTATATGTCAGAGTAGACTCTCCAGTCTGTACTACCCAGGCTTGAATTTTTGCACTGAGAGTTGCAGAGCCCTTTCACTTGTGTCTATTCATTTGAAATGCTCTCAAAAAGAACAGTAACGCTCAGAAAGCCAATTACATGGTTCAAGGCAGAGAAGAACTGGACCCAGAAATCTTGTCTGGCCAATTCCAGGGTGATTTAAAGGAGTGGGGAAGAGGGGAGGCTGGGCGGTGGGTATTCTTCATTTGGCCATGAGCATGCAGCGTGGTATGGGGATTTGCCATGCTGGTGTGACAAATGTGACGAAACCCTAATTCCTTCTTCCACTGGCTCTGCTTTTAGCCTGTGTCCAGCTCAGCTGGAGAGAAAACCTGGGGCTCTTGACACCCCATCTTCATATCCTAAGACTCCACCCTAGGTGGGAAGCCAGGCCTGTTGCTTGTGAAGGGTGGATAGACAGCGTTCATTCTGGAAAGCTCAGCAGTTGGCACCTCTGAGTTTCATTCCCAGCACTGCCCCAGACTCCTCCAGCTGGTTACTCACGACCTTCCATACCTGCAGAGGGCCCTGTGCAGTGAGGCACTTCTGCTGGGAAAGGAGCGTCAGCCCTGGGTTCAAGGAAAGGGGCAGTGTGAACACTGGGGAACCTAACCTGCTTGCTCTTCTCCAGAGAGGTGTAAGAGCTTCTAGTAATAGCCCTCTCCTACTGTGATTTGGTTTTTTTTTTTTTTCCTTCCCTCGTTGCCAAGGTTATACTTTAATTCTGTTCAGCAAAAAAGGCCCATATGTAAACTTGACCTTGTGGACTTCTGTGTTGATAACAACGGCTCGTTTGTGTGCATTGTGTTCAGCTTCCACTGTAAGTGACAGGGTCAAACAATCTGAAGACAAGGGGATGGGAGAGAGGTCCTGCTTCACATTAAAATCCGCAGTCAGTCTGAGTCGGATCTTTTCATTTATAAACTTTGTCGGTAACCTCAGCAGTCCTTAACGCACTGTGAAGCTGAAGACCACAGATTGACTCTGCAGAACCCAGCCAGTCTCTGTTCCTGCTAATGCCTTACACTTCTTTTTTTTGTGGGTCATGAAGCAATCGAATACATGCTTAGGTTAGATTATTCACGTCATATGCTGTTGGACCCTGAAATAACTTTGATTTTATGCATTAAATAAACAATCAGGTATTAAAGTTCCTAATCAGATAAAAGTCTGCAGTAAATTAAGAAGCAAACGCTTTATGCACCTTTTTTTCTGTTACAAAAACTTGGCAACAAAATGTACCACGTTTATGCTACTCACTTTCGTAATGACCATTCTTGCTTTGGGTTTGTTCTTGCAAGGTGTTAAGTGCTCTGGCTGTAATCCAGCAAGATTTATGCATGTAATTTAACTTTAAGGGTGTAAGTAGTCCCACTTTATTGAAACCATTTGAGTGATTAAAGGTACGCAGGTGGATAAGTGCTTCACTGGATGGAAGCCAGAATGCGCAGAATCTTCCAAGATCAAATCCTTAATTATTAAATTTATTTAAAGCAGTTCTTGTATCCAAGGCAACAATGGCAATGAGATGGTAGACTACTAAACTCTCTATACATCTAAGAGAAATGTAGTTAGTTAAATTATGCTCAAATATGAATGGACGTGGCTTACTGTAGTCTGTTCTTCTCAAACAGGCAAAATCTAGCCTGATAATTGCATGTTGATGAATACAAATGGAATAAATTAGTCACACTATGAGTCCTATATGTAAATGTTTATGTGGGATCTTTTTGTTTGCTTACTAACTTAACTCAAAACCAGTCTTCATGTTACCTCTTCTTCCCTTGATCATTAGGTAACTTGTTCAGGTGGTTAGCAGGTCTTTTTCATCAAACAGATGTTGCTGACCATCCTATGTTATTTGATAGTATTTGAAATACATATTTCTTTTGTTTCTCCTTCCTGGATTTCATTTAAATGGGGAAGAATATTTTCTAGCTCTTATGCTCCAAGATTTCATTTACTTGTAATATGTTAAACTATTAAGTATTCCAAAACTCTTAAAATATTGGAAGAAAAGTAAAAGACCTTCCTCCTCCTTGTTCTATTTATGTTTAAAGCAGCTCTTGATTCTGGAATCTGTCTCATGATTTTTTGTAATACCTAAAACTAGGATATTGCCAACATCATAGTTCAGACAAACCAGTTCAGACTGAATCAGTTTGTCAGTATTTTCATCTAGGTGCTCAATTGCTTTACAACAGCTGAAACATAGTTCATATCTATCAACAGCCTAGGTAGAGAAGAATCCATCCCAGGGTCTTTCATAGGGAAGGAAAGATAGGGAAAAATTGAGATTCTCCACGGTCCTGTTTGGTTTTGCATGGTCTTTCCACCTAACCATCAATAAGATGAACAATAATCTTAGAATCATAGAATCATTTAGGTTGGAAAAGACCTTCAAGATCATCGAGTCCAGCCATCATCCATGCCCACTAAACCATGTTCTGGAGTACCTTGTCTACATGCTTTTTGAATACCTCCAAGGATGGTGACTCAACCACTTCCCTGGGCAGCCTATTTCAATGTCTGACAACCCTCTCAGTAAAGAAATTTTTCCTAATATCTAACCTAAATCTCCCTTGCCTCAACTTGAGGCCATTTCCTCTTGTCCTATCTCCAGACACCTGACAGAAGAGACCAACACCCACCTCACTACAACCCCCCTTCAGGTAGTTGTAGAGAGCTATAAGGTCTACCCTCAGCCTCCTCTTCTCCAGACTGAACAGCCCCAGATCCCTCAGCCGCTCCTCATAAGACTTGTGCTCCAGGCCCCTCACCAACTCGGTTGCCCTTCTTTGGACATGCTCCAGCACCTCAATATCTTTCTTGTAGTGAGGGGTCCAAAACTGAACACAGTACTCAAGGTGCGGCCTCACCAGTGCCGAGTTCAGGGGGACAATCACCTCCCTGTTCCTGCTGGCCACACTGTTCCTGATACAGGCCAGGATGCCATTGGCCTTGTTGGCCACCTGGGCACACTGCCGGCTCATATTCAGCCGGCTGTCAACCAGCACCCCCAGGTCTTTCTCTGCCGGGCAGCTTTCCAGCCACTCTTCCCCAAGCCTGTAGTGCTGCATGGGGTTGCTGTGACCGAAGTGCAGACCCGGCACTTGGCCTTGTTGAACCTCATACAATTGGCCTCGGCCCATCGATCCAGCCTGTCCAGATCTCTTTGTAGAGCCTCCCTACCCTCAAGCAGATTGTGTTTAGGGTGAATACATTGCAAGAATTTACTGTATCTTCTGAGGTTTTTTTAGTGTCAATTAATTGTTGATTTATGTTAGTGATGGGTCTTTTGTAATCATACCCTATGATCTGTGTTTATTTCCAGTTTACCTTGACATTGTTTTGCATCATGAGTGACTACATATGCTGCAGAAATAACAGACTGTTTTTAAACTAGTAGTGAAGAGAGCAGTCTGTTTCCAGTAAGACTGCCTTTTTGTGTCATTCTGGGCTTTCAGGAAACAGGAAAAATGTGAACTCCAGAGTACCCCAATTGTGATGCCACAGGGGAGTTCACAGTCTGAAAAACCTGCGCATCAGTTAAAGCAGTGCAGAGAATATCAGACTGTAGGCTTCTGCAAAACTCCAGGTGGTAAAGGTGTGATGAATTCTTCATCACGTGGAGATAATCACAAAGATAAAGCTACTTTTTCATGTTTGTGGTCCTATAGCACCCTAGTGTCAAATTCATTTTTGGTTTAATAGAAGATATTCCCCCCAAACTTCTGCAAACGGTCTTTGCTGTTGTAGCATTTATTTTGTGAGTAAACCCTGGAGTCCTCATTCTCCACTGCATTGCATATGGAGCAATGATTTCTATCACTACAGAGAAAAGGCATTTAACCCACGCTGGTATCAGCTTTGCCACAGAGATAAACGGTGACGCTGTTCAGGGTCATGGACAAGGAGGCTGGTTTCCTGCGTCTTGCTCTCTGCATTGGTTCTGCCTGTTTATTGCAAACTTTTGCAAGAATTGTCTCCCAGTTGGAACTGCTGCAAGCTTGGCTGCACCCAGGTTTTACCAATGAGAGGGACCCCTTAGCAAATTTAAGGAGCAGACACATATAAAGTAGTTCTGCTTGGGGGCTAATGCAAATACAGTTGAATTATGTGAAGCTGGTGTGTTGTTCTTTATCTCTAGCTAATGTCTTGATTTGGTCTGTGCTTAAAATGTTCTGTTAGATTAGCTGTCAGCTAGAAATACGCTAAAAAACCAAAACAACCTCCCACATCATTAATGAAGAGAGCTATGCTGGTAAAAGTTCTTGAATGGACACAGTTATATTGGCAAAGGGAGGGAGGAAACATCCCTTTGGTACCACCTGGTCCATCTGGAGAGCTGGCAAAAGAATGGGAGGTGTAGATCACACCTGTATAAACTCCCTCTGCCAGTTTGCCAGTAGACTCGACTGGTAAAGCTCAGATGTTCATCAGCGTAGGCTCTTCCAGTTGTTTATTATCTGATGGAAAACAGCACATGATCTTTGCCTGGTGTTCTGCAAGCCAGCAGTTTTAGGACCGTTCTGTCCATAGTTGTGTGTCTCACACCACAAATCTGTCTGATGCACTGCTGATGTTGCAGGGCAGCAGGATTTTCTCTTGAAGCACTGCACGACGGCCATGCTGCCGATTCCTGCTGCCACCGCTTAACATCAGTCTCAGTCAGTCAACAGCTAGAAACCGGTACCCAAAATAACAAGGCTGGTTTAGATATGAGATTCAAAACCCTGTGGTTGTTTTTGTCTGACTCTTGTTTTTTGACCTTTTGGGGCTTATTTTCAAGCCTTTATCCAGGCTGGCTGTTGCTGATGGAGGTTGAGTCCCAGGGCAAGATCCTCAGACTGTGGAGCTGTTTCCACTGTGCATCACTGGGAAGCTCCAAAAATGGATACTGGTAACAGGAAAGGGAATTGGCTAAAAAAATATCTTCTGCTATGGAAAGTAGTGGATATAGTGTAAGCTGAAGTTACTTCCCTGGTGGAAGTATTAGATAAGCAGCCATTTTTTTCTGTGTTTTGGGGTTTTACACTGTTTTTCATTCCTGATTAATAACTAAGCATGGTTTCAGGAGTAAATTGTACCTCCCATGCTCAGAATACTCACAGTTTTGGTTCTGTTTTCTCCATACACTGCTATTCAGTGCTTAAAAGTCCTTAAAAATTAATAAAAATCAAATGTTTAAAAGAAGAAATAGAATCTGCATTTTAAAACTTTGGAGCTTATTGGAAGAAGGTGAAGTAAAACAAAACAATGTCCTCTGAATTTGAATTGCTTTACATGCAACTCGGGCTAAGCTGATGTAAAATGATAAGCATAGAAGCTTTAGCTAAGGAAAATATTAGAGGAAATAGATGCTTTGTGTATATATGTACCCTACTAGTTTGACCGATAATACCAAAATGGGTAAAAATGACCTGAGATACCAAGCTGGTGATCTAGAAAACAAGCCAAGGATAAGAAACATCAGTCTTGCTTTTTTTCCCCCTCCTCTAACAGGCAAATGGATTGACGTAAATACCCATTGCTGAAAAGTCACCCATCTTGATGCCAGTAAAAATGATGTAAAAACCAAACAGTGATCCTAGAGACAATGAGCAGCTCCTGCAAAAGTTGCAGGAGTAAAATTGCCTTCTCGCACTGCCTTGTTCAACAGTATCGCAGTCACTTTGCCTTGTGCTTTGCCTTCCTCTTGAGTCTCCTTGCCACCACTGCGCCAGCCTGCCTGCCGCTGTTGCATGTTTGCTAGGAAAAACTGCTGGTCTCTTCCAGGGGCTAAAGATCAGCTGCAAAGAGGTGTTAGTCTCGGCCTGCTACAATGAAGGAGCGGTTGATCAGGGAGGGAAAACTGGCAGCATTTAGGTAAAAATGGTCAGAACCGGTGGCTGCTGTGCGATACCAGCACTTGAGTGGTGGATAATGGTACTTTCTGCTGAGGGCATGTGGTATGGGGAAAGCACATAACTAGATGTTAGCATTTCTCTGCCAGTAGGTACTGGCTTCGACCAGGGAGCAGAAAGCCACTGCAAATTTGAATTTTGGATGCTAGGGATCCCTGACATATTGCCAAGAGACTAAGTAGCCTTTAGCTCTGTTACCACCCTAAACCAAAACTCTAGTTACTGGCTGCCAAAAGGTGTTCCCAGGGACTGATTTCTGTTTGTTCTGCCCACCAGCCCCATGGAGCTAAGCACATGCTATCACAGCCCCACTGGGCAGAAGTGTAACTTTTGTCAGCTTGTTCAGCTGGTTTTGTGTGGCTGTGCTCTTTAAAAAACAAAACAAACAAAAAATTTGTGAAATGGCCTGAAATAAAAGCCAGGGGATTTTCCTGCCTTTCTCCTTTCCTTCCTATCAAAAGGAGCTGAACTGGTGCAGTTCCGAGGCTGGTAACCTTCATCGAGGGAACAAACACGGGGGGAGAGATGGGGCAAAGTGGCTGAGAAAAACCTGCTCATGGAGCCCTGCTTTTGGTACCTCAGGGATTTCTTTCCCAAGCAGAAAGAAGGGTGAGGACAAGCGTGTGCAGGATGAAGAAGTGAAAGAGGCTCAGAAGAGGGCAGCACCCAACAAGGCTCCTGGCAGAGTGGAAAACGGACAAAATGAGGGAGCTTGGGAAGCAAGGAGAGGCACTGTGATCCTTCCCGGTGGGGTGGGAATGAGGAATGACAAGGCACTGGTGTGCTGGAGCAAGTAGGGCTTGGATGTCTGAGTGGGGGAGGCACACGGGGAGACTTTGCATTCACGCACTCTTCAGCAAAGCTCCTGGCTGGTTAATATTATGGAAAGTTAAAAACATTAAGCTTTCAAATAAACAGAAATAAGTTCTGTGAAGTTGGTAGTTTCAGTGATGTTTCTGAATTTGGCCTTTGGTACTGAAAATGAAGATAGCTCCCCCATCACTCTTAAAGATACTTTTAAACCACTTTTTTCTGCTCCTGGCATTTATACCTATACGAGGATTACTCTAGAGCACGCTTATCAAATGCATTGGGCTGCAGGGATACAGTACAAACAAATACATTCCAGGGGAAGATGTTTCTACATCTCCTTAGTAGGATTTCTTTCCTCCTACTCCCCAAATTATTCCCTCTCCAGACACTACTGACATCAATATCAGTGTAAGGAAGCCTTTAAGTTCTGAAACAGGCAGTAATAGATCTTTGTATAAAAGGAGCCAAACTTGCATGCCGCTTGTGGGAGGGAGTGTTTCATAAAAAGTACTTCTATTATTCTGGTATTGTGTTAGAAAATCATGCTGCTAAATGTATGAGAGAAAAATTATTATAATGGAAAGTGTCTTAACGTAGCTTAAATATCTGACAAGAGCATTTCAGAACTAAATCATTCGTGCTCCCACTTGCTGCCAACTGTAACCTGCTGCCTTTCTCATGATAATATGATGTCCCTGACTTGCAAATTAAACATTAGCCAGTAGTGACATAGGAAATCAGAAAAAAAATCCATGGAAACAGAATTGTGAGTTTGCATCACAGTCATGCAAAGCAATGCCCGTTCTGATGAATTGAAAAGCTCTCAATGAATTTTGCCCTGAAATTCTTTTGGAGTGAAGATTTTCCCCCAGACTGAAACTGCTGGGGAACCCTGAAATCCTGAAAGTCAGGTTTCCTGAATTAATTCTTTGACATCTTTTATCTAAAACTGCAACCAGGTCTTTCCAGAAAACTAGTGGAGTGGGTAAGTGTTAGTGGGTACAGCTCTGCAGGCAATAAAACTGGTGACAGCCTCAGAAGAAACCCCGAGCTGCCTCACTCCAGGTAAATATCGTAGATGAACGTTGTGTTGCCCATAATATACATAAATGTGCTTGCTGTTTTGTGCACTGAGACATAAATAATACTTCTATAATAGTAACTGTGTTGTGGAATTAAGATCACTGTGGCGAACAGAGGGAGGGACACTAGAAAACTCTGCTAGATGAGCATACATTATATAAAATATACCAAACCACTGACAGATGCTTATGCTTTGGTATCTTACATCAGTGGTTAGTATTCCTGCTTGCTGATTCACCAAATCAAACAAGTCACTACCTGTCCTCTGTCCTCTTTGGTGGGAGGTGGGATCTTGACAGATGGCTCTCATAATGTTGCTGCTATACTACATGTGGGATAATTGCCTTTTTTCAAGCATACATTGGCTAACACAGGACAGGCTTTACCAACACACATATATTCAGCAGAACAGTGAAACAGTGAACTCCTCCTAGTTTTAAGTCACGTCCTTATTTCTTGATAAAGTTGTCTCATGGACACCAGTGCTGTTTCAACAAACTTGTATCTAGAAACTCTATACACCAGCAAAAGATCATCTACAGCTTCCCCTATCAGCAAAATAAAAGTTTAGAAGTTTTTTATATGCAGACAAACAATGAGGATGTCTATGCATTGGCCTATTCTTAAGTGGTGGCCATGGTAGTTCTATACAGGCTGATGGCAAAGCCTTGGCAGTGATACAGCTACATTGGCAGTGTTTATAGTTGGGATATCAGTTCAATGCAGAGAAGCCTGGACCAAGGAATCGGGGCTTAAGTCCAGCTTTGACAAAGTAAAGAGTTTGGACTGAAGTGTATCCAAGGCCGAACCTCTGTCCTGGAAGTGGTCAAAACAATGAAAGCGTTGAGGGTCTCGCATATTACAGCCTGTTATTCCCTGCAGCAAGTGAAACCGTCACATTCCTCCACTCTGTTCACCCACCAACAACTATTCTTTTCTCTTTTGAGAATACTGCTTTTTAAAATTGAAAATCAAGTTCTCTGTGCTCTGTTTCAAATCTGTTGCATGGTGTTAACTGGAGTTGTTACAGCAGAAACTTTACTTGGGGTCAGCAAGGAACCTAATGAGGCTGTTTATCAGGTTTTGTAGGGTAATGTGAATGAGCTGACTGTGTGTGTGCTCTGTATCCCCTTTGATCAGACAATAAATACAGTAGGTCAAAGCTGCCTTCAACCCATTAAGTTCCAAATTTTTTATGAACATTAAATATCATGGAAAATGCCATAGTACTCTGGCACAATAGACAAAGGTGTGAACAGTAGTAAGGAGGTTGGTATCAATAGGGCTGCAAGTAGATTCTGTGTATGGTCATGTCGGTATCCTTTGCTTACAACAGGGTGGTATCTTCCTTCAATGAACCTTATGCAATACATTGCTAACAATCCAAGATTTAAAACGCTCCGTGTGCCAGCATATTCCCTTTTTAGTACTTCCGTAACAACTAAGGAAGCCTGGCATGTGGTGGGGTCTGTTCTCTCCTTCATACATATGTACAGCTGCAACTGATGCTGGTGGGAATGACAAGTCTGAACCAAAGGCAGAAGAGTCCCTACTGTTTTCATCAGTTTGATAGGCTTATATAAAAGCTCTGTGGTCCTCATCCCAGGGTTGCTTGTCAACCTCTGGACCACGTTCTTCCCTAGAGTATCTTGACTAAATTGGTTTTCTGTGCCTTCTATCCCAGAGGTCTTTGTGCAGTTGAGAGAATTACTGGGTTGTTTGTACCTGACACCATTTGCAGCATGACAGGTGCATGGAAGGTTAGGTTAGGAAATCGTTGCTTTATTCTTGTATCATCTACAGCAAAGAATAAAGAGCAAGAGAAAGTGGTTATGTTCTGATTGATTGATTTATTTATTTTCTTTCGGGGAAAACAGGAACCTGAGCAACTATGAGATACTTCACTCCTACCAGTATATATTCTTATCTGTCAATTAAAGATAACGTTCACTGTCACATCTATACTGCGTGCCAAATCACAAGAACAGTAACATTCTTTGAAGTAGTGAAGTGAGTGCTTTCTGTGAGATTGGAAGTATCTTTCATTTCATGATCTCTTTGGTTTCTGAAGTCTTAGCAATTCAGTTGTTTGGGCTGTTGCTAGGAAGTTTTTTCCTCAACTGTGATTAATAGATGTAGCTGTGAAAGTCAATTGCATAAAACTAGGCACTGCACTTCAATATGCATTGTGTTGCAGAATTGAATTTGTGAATGTGATGTCTCAGTTTTGTCAATGTAATGGAAGTGAAGGTCTGTAAATGTGCATAGCTTTTCTGGGTCATGCTCTACAGTTTCTCATTTATTTGTTGTAAGAAACAATTTAACCAGAATTTTTGCATGAGTTTCATACATTTCGAATATATAGCTGTGAAGAAGGAGCTTTTAAAATCTGTAGCTCTCTTGGCAACCCTTGTGCTTACTGTGTGAATAAACTCTGACATAAATAAAATAGGAAATAAAAGATGTTCTTGTTTAAATCTTTTCTTCAACTTCTGTATTAGAATGCCGCAGATAGCAAAACAGAAGAGTGATAAAACATTCTGCTCCTACAGTAGGTTTCTGTGCTTAATTACACTTAAAAAAAGAAGTGAACAATCATGTCAAAAGAATATGAAGCTAGCAAAATCAAGCAAGTAAAACTTGCATGAAACCTTGGTTTGTGCATCACAACTTTGTGCATGTGTGGTGGGTTGACCTTGGCTGGCTGCCAGATGCCCACCCAGCCACTCTTTCACTACCCCTCCTCAGCAGGACAGGGGAGAAAATAAGATAAAAAACCCCTCATGGCTTGAGATAAAGGCAATTTAATGAAAAGGAAAAAAAACCAAAGGCTGTATGCAGAATCAAAATTAAAAAAAAAAAAATTTATTCTCTACTTCCCACCAGCAGGCGATGTCCACCCACATTGTGGGAAGTAGGACCTCAGTTACGCGTAGTGGTTGCTTTGAAAGACCAACCCCTTAAAAAATGCTCCACCACACCCTCCTCTTCCTTTCTCTTAGCTTTTATTGCTGAGTGTGACGTCGTATGGTATGGAGTATCCCTTTGGTCAGTTTAGGTCAGCTGTCCTGGCTGTGTCCCCTCCCAACCTCTTGCCCACCCCCAGCCTACTGGTCTTTGGGGGGCTGTTGGAAAGACAGCCTTGATGCTGTGTGAGCGCTGCTCAGCGATAGCCAAAGCCTTGGTGGGTTTATCAACACCGTTCTAGCTACAAATATGAAGCACAGCGCTATATGGGCTGCTGTGGGGAAAGTTAACTCTAGCCCAGTCAGACCCAGTACAGCATGAGAGGACAATGCAAAACTATAGCTTAGTTTTACCTTGACGTTATCTCTGTTGTAACTGTTTTGATGAAATGTCACAGTGGAGAGAAAGCAGATGTGGTTTTGATATCACTGTGGCAAGTTAAGGTCAGCTCTTGTTCTCCCATCAGCCAGGGTTTGCATGGATTAGCTCCAGGTAAGTAAAACTCCGGAGCTTCATGCCTATATTAAAATATTTTTTAGTATTTATAGTGTGTTAGCTGAGGTGATTTGTGAGCTGTCGGCTGCATCAAAAGAAGTGTGGCCAGCAGGTCAAGGGAGGTGATTCTGCCCCTCTACTCTACTCTGGTGACACCCCACCTGGAGTACTGTGCCCAGCTCTGGGGTCCCCAGCACAGGAGAGACATGGACATGTAGGAGTGGGTCCAGAGGAGGGCCACAAAAATGATCAGAGGGATGGAGCACCTCTCCTACGGAGAGAGGCTGAGAGAGTTGAGGTGGTTGTCTTATTGCGGTCCTTTCAATAGTTAAAGGGGGATTTTGAAGAAAGACCGAGGGAGACTTTTTACCAAGGCCTGTAGTTACAAGTGTATTGGCTTTGTGTGGCAAGGTTTTGGTAGCGGGGGGTGGTTACAGGGGTGGCTTCTGTGAGAAGCTGCTGGAAGCTTCCCCTGTGTCCGACAGAGCCAGTGCCAGCTGGCTCCAAGATGGACCCACTGCTGGCCAGGGCTGAGCCAATCAGCGATAGTGGTAACGCCTCTGCGATAACATATTTAAGAAGGAAAAAAAGTTGCAGGACAGACAGTAACGGCAGCCGGAGAGAGAGTGAGAACATGTAAGAGAAACAGCCCTGCAGACACCCAGGTCAGTGAAGAAGGAGGGGGAGGAGATGCTCCAGGTGCCGGAGCAGAGATTCCCTTGCAGCCCATGGTGAAGACCATGGTGAGGCAGGCTGTCCCCCTGCAGCCCATGGAGGTCCACAGTGGAGCAGATATCCACCTGCAGCCCGTGGAGGACCCCACGCTGGAGCAGGTGGGTTCCCGAAGGAAGCTGTGACCCCGTGGGAACCCCACGCTGGAGCAGGCTCCTGGCAGGACCTGCGGATCTGTGGAGAGAGGAGCCCACGGAGCAGGTTTTCTGGCAGGACTTGTGACCCCGTGGGGGACCCACGCTGGAGCAGTCTGTGCCTGAAGGACTGCACACCGTGGAAAGGACCCATGCTGGAGCAGTTCGTGAAGAACTGCAGCCCGTGGGAAGGACCCACGTTGGAGAAGTTCGTGGAGGACTGTCCCCCGTGGGTGGGACCCCACGCTGGAGCAGGGGAAGAGTGGGATGAGTCCTCCCCCTGAGGAGGATGAAGCGGCAGAAAATAATGTGTGATGAACTGACTGTAAACCCCATTCCCTGTCCCCCTGTGCCGCTGGGGGGTTGGTAGAGAATCCGGGAGTGAAGTTGTGCCCGGGAAGAAGGGAGGGGTGGAGGGAAGGTGTTCTGAGATTTGGTTTTATTTCTCATTACCCTACTCTGGTTGATTGGTAATAAATTGCGTTAATTTTCCCCAAGCTGAGTCTGTTTTGCCCGTGATGGTAATTGGTGAGTGATCTCTCCTGTCCTTATCTCGACCCACAAGCTTTTTGTTATATTTTCTGTCCCCTGTCCAGCTGAGGAGGGGGGAGTGATAGAACAACTTTGGTGGGTACCTGGCATCCAGCCAGGGTCAAGCCACCACAACAAGACAAGGGGCAATGGTTTTAAACACAAAGAGGGTAGACTTAGATTGGACATATGGAAGAAATTTTTTATGATGAGGGTGGTGAGGCAATGGAACAGGTTGCCCAGAGAAGCTGTGGATGCCCCATCCCTGGAAGTGTTCAAGGCCAGGTTGAATGGGGCTTTGAGCAACCTGATCCTAGTGAAAGATGTCCCTGCCCATGGCAGGGGGTTGGACTAGATGATCTTTAAAGGTCCCTTCCAACGCAAACCATTCTGTGATTTTCAGAAATGACCATTCTAGCAACTTCTGAAATGTGTATAGTCTTTATCCTTTTTGAGAGAAAAAGGGGATGAGGAGTAGATTTTAATCTGGTATTTGTAAAAAATAGTGGCCACTACTATTGCTTCCTGCTATTGCTTCAGGGTCATTCCCTGCAGCCCTGCTCACCACCTGTGTGCCAGACCAGCTCTGGACTCCGCGGGCTGCCAAAACAGCCCAGCCACCTGCCCTGTTGTGAGTAGCTACAAATCTTTTTCATATTATTACTCCATAGCAAAATCCAGCCCAAACATGCTGTAGATGTAGGCAGCTTCTGCAAAATCTTAAAATAAAAGTCGCATTTCGGATGGGAAAGACTAGTTGAAGAAGTTATATTTGCCCATGGTATTTTTTCAATAGTCAGCTTTTAAGAAGAGGGATATCTTTCAGGTTTTTTTTCTATCCCTCCCTATTTTTATCTTCTCCTTCAAATACAACTTTGACATATTTCAGTGTGATAAAAGCTGGACACAGATCCATCTTTGGAAGAGTGGTGGGAGGTAGCGTGGGCTGGGGTTGGGTCAATTTATCATTCAGGCTTTTAAGTGGAACTGGAGGAAATTGTGAAATCAAGGTTGCAAGGAGAGGTGAGCAATACATTAATTCCTTTTCAGAGTACCATTTCAGCTGCAGGGTATAAAAACATGTTGAACAAGAAATAGAGTAACTTAGTTTTTAATGATTTCAGATAATCCTTTCTCTGAATGTGAAGGTAAAATAAAATGCCAGTGACTCTTCTGTGTTTAAAAAGAAATAAATCTTTTAACCTTTTGTTCAGCATTCTCTTGTTTGTTTGTTGTGGTTTCCCAAGGCTATTATGCATTAACAATATCTGCATTGTGCAAGTGCTTGCGGATCCTGTTATTATGCCACACATTTGTGGGCCTGGAAGGGCCAGCTCAGGTTGCAGTGAGATGTGTTCAAGTGATTCTAGAGATAAGGCTTGAAGAATGGTGGGGGAATGGAGCTGTGAAGTGTTTGAACTGTGAGGGTGGGAATTAAAAGTGACAATGAATGTTTAGAACATCAGAACCCCTTTAGGGTTGCATGGGTTAAAGTAATATCGGGTATTTACTTTCAGACAACTTATATAACAGGTTTTGTCAAGCTCAGTGTTCATTATCTTACAATGAGAGCAGCTTATGGAGGAGGAAAGAGATGCTGCTATGGACCTTTTGGCTTACAAACATTGGCATGTAAGCTTAAAGCTTAGAACTACTCGTATAAACAAGTTTAAGTGCATATTCATTGTTTGGAGACTTTGGAAAAAAAATACTGGAAGTTTTCTGGGGACTAGAGAAGCTGAGACACTTATTTAAGGAAAAAACCCCAAACAAAAACCCCTCCAACTGTTAGTTATTTGGGGTAGATATTCAATGACAGGCAGAACAGAGAAGTGTTTGAGTCCTGGAAAAGTTGGTGGGAACTGGATGCTTCACTCTTTTTACCTCCATAATTACTTCTTGTGAACCTAGTATCTATCAAAATGAGTTGCATGTGGATGAGTAGGTCCTAAAAGTCCCTGAAGCAGTTCTGAAAATCTTATTTCTCTCCCTCACGTGCTGTGCCCCCCCCCCCCCTTAATTTTTGGGGGAGCATAGACCATTACAGCCTGCAGCTGAAGTATAAATACAGTTTCTTTGCCAGCTTTAAAATACTGTGCACTTCTGGTGGAAGAAACAGCAAGCAGATGGCAAGTGAATTTGAAGCTTTGAAGCTGTAGTCCTGAGTATTTCATGATGACACTGTCTAGATTATTATTTGGCTGGCCGGCTTTAGAACTCAGCATACCTTCAGCAGAAGGTAGCTTTGGGATTGAAGGAGAAGTTAATGAAAACATTATAAGAAAGTCTACTGCTGCGATAAACTTCTGCTCGCAAGCTGAACTGTGATTTCAATGTAGCACACTACTGCTTCCACTGGTGTTTGTGGGAGCAGGATCAAGGACAGGAGATTCATAACCTCTTGAGAGAGAGTGATGGAAGAAGCAACCATCCTTCTGACATCTAACCCGTGGTTCCTGCCTTTGGTTTGCCTCCCTATTCTGTACGCTGGTAGACCTACTGGTAAAACAGATGAGGGACATGACCCTGACTGATTACTCTTCTCCCCCAGATTTTCTAGCAGCTGTTTTTAATATGGATCACTTCCCTGTTGTGACAAAGCACGACTGTAGGAGGTGGTGAGCTCTGGCACAGAGGTGGGAAAGACCTGTGGGAGCAGGAATACTTTGTGGCCAGAAACCTCAGCCCTTCAGGCCGTTTTTAATGGGCATCTTTAACCATGTGTAGACACTGGAAAGCAGTAGTATACGCAGTTTATGACTACGTGACAGTTAATCTTCTGTACTGGCTAAGCTGCAGAGTGGACAGCTGGGAGTAACATGCTGCTGGGCTAAGCATTAATGTGCTCACCAGCCCAATGCAGGGATGTGGCCAGTCTCTGCTGGCCAGGCAGTTGTCAGGGAGGCAGGGAGGTGCTGCCCACCATTGTGTCTTGGAGTGGGCCAATCCTTGATCTTACTAGGTGTCCATCCTCTGACCCTCTGCTTTTCCCTGAGGGTTTTCTACCTTTTCTTGTTGTTATTTTTGAGTCCTTGAGTGACTATTTCTGACTCCACAATTCTTTCTTTGATGTTTTTTTCATTTACTTATCTTGCTGTGACTTTACTTTGTGCTCCATTTACAAGAAGTTTTTCTGACTGAAGTCAAGCCAAGGTCACAGCTAAGCCTCAGGTCACATTCAGATGAACCTCAAAAGACTGAGCTATGAGTTACAGTTTCCCTTTTTGACAGTTTGATCTCTTTTGATCATTGATGCTGTTGCCTTGTTGGTATTAGGGTCTGGCATCAAGTCAAGCCTCCACTCACACCTCTGCCTAGTGGGCTGCAGCAGGGTTTGGAGTCTTAATGGCAGTGCTCAAATCAAAATCCAGTACTGTCATGTGTGCAAACAGCAGCCTAGTTAATACCCCAACTGGCTGCCGTTGATCTGGTATTTCAGTGTCAATCCACCACTGTTGAGCTTAAATAGTCATTGCCACATAAGGAAAAAAATCCAGGTGCAGCAGGAAAAAAGCACTGAGTCATTAGGATGATGGAGAATTTTTCATCCCATGCTTCTTGTGTGTTGTTAACCATTTTATATCTGACTAACCCTCTGTATTTGCTGTGAGCTTTTGGAGTGTCCAGCTATGTGAAACCACTGTTTAATTCCTAAAATGATTTCTTTACTATGCTTTCCTTAGTAGACCCTTGATATCAGGTTCTCACACCAGGAGAAAACACTACTGAGCTTTTGACAAGCTTTCATCTCTGCAGAAACGTTTTTGATGGGAAGTGCCTTTATGCCTTTAGTAAAGATCTACTATGACCTTAAAATGTCTGCCCCTTCTCCTGTTTGTAGGTAATGGACTAATGAGGTCTATTTAGACTCTTGTGCTGGATACGTCTTTTTCTATTGGCAGAGAACTCTGTTTTTAATTTGAGTATGTGCAATGATTAACACGTGTGGCAAACACTTATCTACCAACGTTTGAGTGTTTTCTATCCCTAGTCACCTTTCTGCAATGGTGTCTGCAGAGATGAGATGGACTGATTTGTGACAGCAAACTGACTTGAGACAAGGCGATTGACTGAACTTCTAACTTTAAACCCAGAGATCTTGCGAGACGTTTAAAGGCTCTGTGTTTTCTTCCTGAATACTGCTGGCTGCCCAAAGGTGATACACTGCGGGTTTGGGGAGCTGGGTAGCTCTGCTGTATCATTGCAGGGAGCTGCGCTGACTGGCCTGGATCAGGCATTGCCTCATGTTCATCTGCCAGCTCCCATCGCCTAGTCAATTCAGCCAGCTCTTGTATGAGGGTACTGGTGGGCACCCCATCCCAAGCAATCATGTTTTTCCCCTTTGATCATCAATGTTTTCCAAACCATACGTTGCCCATCTTTTCCACCACTAGTGAAGTCCATGTCTCAGAGCAGCCCACATATCAGACCACAACACCCGTCCACTACAATACCCTTTCCCAGCCTGACCTTTCAAAGCCTGACCTCTGGCTTCTGCCTTGGCCTGGACATGGTGGCCTTTCTCTGCTGCCCTGTTCATTTCATGTCGGTGGCACATCTGTGTATATGCATCTGCCTGGAGTGTCTCAAAAAGTCCCTCTTTCCTTTAGTTTCACACTTTTGTGCTGCCATGAAAATATGCCCTGCCTGCATAATCTCTTTCTTAAGTCTGGCCCATTAGTGTTATGTCTTGGATTCAGTATGAGAAGAATGTTGATAACACACTGATGTTTTCAGTTGGTGCTAAGTAGTGTTTAGACTAAACTCAAGGATTTTTCAGCTTCTCATGCCCAGCCAGCAAGAAGGCTGGAGGGGCACAAGAAGTTGGGAGTGGACACAGCCAGGGCACCTGACCCAAACTGGCCAAAGGGGTATTCCATACCATGTGATGTCATGCCCAGTATATAAACTGGGGGGAGTTAGCCTGGGGAGGGATCGCTGCTTGGGGAGTAACTGGGCATCGGTTGGTGGGTGGTGAGCAATTGCCTTGCGCATCACTTGTTTTGTATATTCCAATTCTATTATTATTATTATTATTATTATTATTATTATTATATTAGTAGTATCATAATTATTATTTTCTTCCTTCCTGTCCTATTAAACTGTTCTTACCTCAACCCATGAGTTTTACTTTTTTTTCCTGATTCTTTCCCCCATCCCACGGTGTGGGGGGAAGTGAGCAAGCGGCTGCGTGGTGCTTAGTTGCTGGCTGGGGTTAAACCACAACAGTGGCAAGAGAGGGAACCGTGACTTTTCAGCTGCACAGACCTGGTTCAAAGACATGGGCAGAATATGCAGTAAATCCAGAACACAGCCCTGAGGGTTAATCACTACTGCTTAAACTATAAGGAAAATAACTTCGCCATGAGCCATGTAGGCTTTGTGACATACAGGTGAGCAGATACAGTTGCTACTTTTCATAAAGCATATTCACTAGCCTGTATGTGTTATTTTAAGGGTTATGTGTGTGCTGTTGCACAAAAAAAGAGGATGCTGATGTCATGACAAACTACAAACCTGTCAAATTCCCTGCCTCATGTTTCTTGCGGGGAGGGACTATCCCTCCTGCGCCTGCAGCCCAGCACCTCAGCGTTTCTTTACTCTTGTGATCTCACGCATCAGGAGGAAGCAGGATCTGTGACCCCTTGGCCAGTTGCAGCTGGTGCCTGGAGTCGTGAAGGAGGAGAGGGGGGTTGTCCCAGGGCCGCCTTGCTTAGCAGGGCCCAGAGCTTAAACTGATGCTGCTGGGAAGCACTTGTCACCAGAAGCCACATCCCCCAGGCTCTCCCTCATCATGTCCCCTGATGCACCAGGGAGTCCATATAGCCCAACAAGAGGATGTTGGAAAGAAACTCGAGAGATCTGAAATTACTGCTTGTGGCAAAGTGTTCAGGTGTACTGGGCTAGAGAGCAGTTTTGTTAAGAGCCTTGACTGGGGGAGAACACTGCTAATTGTATTCTGTCATATTTATGACTAGTTGAAGGACATACACTGTTCTTTGTGGGAGATTTTACTTTCTACTTTGAACAGGGTTGTACAGCAAGGCATACAGAATAATTACTTACTATGAGAAGCATCAAAGAGAGACCAGGCTGTCTCTTAAATAAAGATGTTTTTCATGAATCACTGTAAAGACTTGTCAAGCTACATTTAGGTGCAGATACAGAAATAGAAGACTCGATTCCACTAACTTTCAGGATTTTACTATTTCTTAAATATTTTTTTCAAGTAAAGTGGTTAGAACAATTTTTTGCCTAATATTCAAAAAGCGTATTTTATGAGTTTGTGGTCCCTCAGCTCAGATTTTAGTCACATTTCTGGTCAAAAAAATCTGTCCTGCAACTGCAACATGTTACTAATTTAATAGAAGGTGGAAATATTTACTTAACACATACTAGTGCTTCATATTATAACAATTCTTCGATGAATTAGATTCAGTGTTTCTTTTTCCAAAAGCATGCTTTTGTGAGTAAGAAAGTATTTTAGCAAGTCCCAAAGCAGGCGGCTTTTGTGAATACATGAGGAAGATGGAATAAAGCCAAGTTTTCTCTCTTAACGCTGGTTAATCCATTAGCAGAAATCTCTTATCTTTACATGCACTTTTGTGTGTGCTTGGATATTGAACGCAAAGAGGTTCAAAACCTATGCTGTTGGGATCTGTGGGGTTTGTCTGTTTATTAGTTTTGTCTTTTAATAGTTTGTTTACAGTTATGAAATGGTTTCTTTATTGGTTTGTTACTGTTTCCCTAAATAGAGGACCTAGAATTTTTACACATAAAACATAAGGCAACAAGTTCATTTGCTGGCAATTGCAAAGGCTCACCCGAGCTTTACAAGAAATAGTTTGGATTTTTTTTCTCTCTGCCTGCACAATTTTTTGGTCTCTTGCAAGAAGAGGAGCAAACATCATAGGAAAAGCTCAGGTGGACTGACCCTCTTTGCAGTCTTACGTCCTGTGGTAGCTCCAAGCCTAATTGGCTCAGGCCCTGGCCTTTCTCTTGACACATCTGATAGCATGACCAATGCAATAGTTACTGTAAAAAGAAAGTGCAGCTGTAGCATTAGTAGGGTCATTTGGACTGGGAGGAAAGTGGATGTACTACATCTGTATGACGGACAATTAAAAAGGAGTCTAGCATTCCTTCCTTTTCTTCCTACGTTGAAAGATCTCAAGCACTCTCCTTTCACATATATTATCTTTATAGCGGACGTGCTTGCTGTCGTGGTTTAACCCCAGCCAGCAACTAAGCACCACGCAGCTGCTCACTCACTCCCCCCCTACCCAGTGGGATGGGGGAAAAAATCGGGAAAAGAAGCAAAACCCGCAGGTTGAGATAAGAACGGTTTAATAGAACAGAAAAGAAGAAACTAATAATGATAATGAAAACACTAATAAAATGACAACAGCAATAATGAAAGGATTGGAATGTACAAATGATGCGCAGTGCAATTGCTCACCACCCGCCGACCGACACCCAGCTAGTCCCCGAGTGGTGATCCCCCGCCCCCACTTCCCCGTTCCTATACTAGATGGGACGCCACATGGTATGGAATACCCCGTTGGCCAGTTTGGGTCGGGTGCCCTGGCTGTGTCCTGTGCCAACTTCTTGTGCCCCTCCAGCTTTCTGACTGGCTGGGCATGAGGAGCTGAAAAATCCTTGACTTTAGCCTAAACACTACTGAGCAACAACTGAAAACATCAGTGTTATCAACATTCTTCGCATACTGAACTCAAAACATAGCACCATACCAGCTACTAGGAAGACAGTTAACTATCCCAGCTGAAACCAGGACACTTGCACAGGACTGTTTCTGTGCCAGGGAGCAGTGAGGGCTGGCTGCTCCCTAAGGGCAGGCAAAGCAGGAGCCGTGGGTGACCCTGGCACAGGCTGTGTGCTCACCCATGGCGTGCTGTCCTGCTGGGCTCTGCACCAGGTGGGCAGAGCCAGGGGCTGGGAATGAGGGAGGAGATGACCCTGGTCCAGGGTCTGCCTGGGGACAGCAGATGATGCAGCTGGAGAGAAGGCTGCAGCAGAGGTGCCAGGTCCCCCTGGGAGACAAGGCTGGAGATGAGCTGGCATCTCCACACAAGGTGTCCATTCAGGAGATGAGCTACCTAGAGTGTAGGGCTGAGACTTATCCAAGAGGCAGGACCCGAGCTGGGCCGCTTAAACCAAAGCTCAGGCTGGGGCCCTGGGCAGAGAGTGTAGGGGAAGGTCCCAGGTGAGGCTGGCCAGGGCTGTTAAGACCTTTTAGTGCCCCCAGGGTCCTGGTGCTCTGTAACTTCATTAGGCCTCCATACCCTCATGAGCTTTGGGAGGAGGTAGTCTTCTGAGCTTGCTAAAGCTGAATTCTTTGCAGCTTCCAATGACTTTGCCCCCCAAGGAAGACAGGTCTTGCTAGGTTTTATGATGAGAGATGGAAGATGTATTTATCATCTGATTACTAAATTTTGGCCTCGTTAGAGGCATTCAAGTTGATTAATTATTTCTGACAAGTGATGTTAATAATTCTGTCTCCTAGCTGAGAGCTCCTAGAGGTGGCTCAGTACTCATGCTCCAGCCCTAAGGTGTAATGAGATGTGCAGCAAGGTACCATGGACCTCAGACCGAGGGGTCCTCTGAGCTGAAGTGCTTGGCTTCAGACACAAGGCTGTGCCTTGGGTGTTTCTGGGACTATCTTTGAGAGGACTGCGCAGGTCTGAGTGGATTGTTCTTTGGGAGTTTTTATATAGGGAAGACACTCCAAAGCTATGACGTGAATGCAGAACTGATTTAGGTAAGGATGCAGTTGGATCAGCTGAGCTGATCTCCCGGCTTTCTACTGCTGAAAGGAGATGGTCCTGCCTCCCTCTTGCATTATCTCATATTCACCCTGCATCCTTCTTGCTTCCTCTGAGTGCAGGGCGACTGTAATTTTACACTGGGGTGAATACTCCAGACCCTTATAAGACTCATGTTTAAAAAAAAAAAAGGCAGGAAGGAAATCCACATGAAGAGTATGTGTTCAAGTCCATGTGTTCAAGTCTGAATGTTGGCAACATCATAGCCAAATTTTCAGTACCTTCCCCAGGCTCTGGTGCTCATCTGGCTCATCTCTAAACAGGTCTTTGCTGTGAAAGTGAAATGAATTTGCTGCACCAAGGGAGAGGATGGGACAGTGCAGCAGGGAGGAGAATGGGGAAGGGTAGAGAACCCGTCCCTTTGGTGCCAGTGGCTGACCTGGCTCCTTGTGAGACCTAATCCTAAGGAAATCCCATGTTTGTGCTCACTCACCTTCACTCCATTGACTAGACCTCTTCTAGCTTCACTTTTCACAAAGATGGAAGTCAGTGAATCATTGTCAGTCTTTTTCTGCAGATTCTTTTAACTTCCTGAAATTGTTGTGAAAAGTTGATTCTTCATACAAAAGAATATTTTTATGACTCTATTCATAGACGGGAGGGAATATGAGTACTATATAGAAGTGAAGGCAGCAACATACAATTCTTACAAAATGGCATTAGAAAATACACATGAAAGTAAAATAAATCCTTGTATTCATGTCCAAATGTTAATGATTCATAGCTGAATATTTAAAGTCTTCCCTCCTTTGCTAGACTTGGTGACCTGTTGTATATTGTCCTCTTAAAATGACTGCAGATGTGTACTGAAAAAATAAACATGAAGTAGATATGCCCTTTCAAACTAGAGGTTATAAACAACTCTTCTCTTGGCCCAAATTGCCTGCTTTGCCAAAGGTGCCCAAAGGCTGCATGAATCTAAAGGAAACTAATTTCTTCCTGCATTACTTTTCATAGTCTGCTGACTCTGTGTGAACACTTGGTATTGGTGTTCTGCTATCAGGCAGGGACTATCGAAAGAGATGGCTTAAGAGGCCATCTTCTAATCAGCAGTGATATGTGCCAAGTACTTATATCAGCATAACAACATAAAAATCTCTCTCTCTAGCTGATCGCCAAGGCTAATTGCCTCACGTATCGCCTCTCTGAAATGTGTACTTAGTTACTATGAGTTCTGCTTTTCTTAAGACACAAGTTTGTTTGCAGATACTTGCTGTAAATGAAAGTACCATTAAACTAAAATAACAGTTTCCTAACGATAATGGAGGAATCTCTCGGCTGCTTTGTGTTTTGTGTTAAACCCATACCCAGAGCTGGGGGTCAGGAAGAATTTTTCCCTTGGGTGAGATTAGTGAAGACCATTGCTGTGCTTGTTTACTTGCTTGCCTGTTCATTTTTTCACCATCCCTTGAAATGTGGAGAGGGGCCTGCTTGCTTGAATCTTTTATGAATTTTTACCTTTCAAAGCTCCTACTGGTGCAGGGACCTAAAGTATTGCCGCTGCCTTGGGTGTCCTGCCCTTGATCTCTGTCACTGTTCTTCTCTGTCACATTGCACACTGAAGGCCTGTAGCTTCACTTGGGGTATGAGATTATCTAGTGACCTGGGGTGTGCAGAGTTAGAGAGGCAGAAGTCTCATGAACTAAATGTCTTTATTTTTCCTGTCTATGATTGTGAGGTTGCGGATCTGATGATCCTTACCAGTTCTCATATTACTGTGCAATTCTGTGGTCTGGGTACTCTTAGCACTGAAATTGATCTTGTGGGCAGAAAAGCGGTAAAACACCATTTTATTAAAGAATGAACTGTGATGGGGTTGCGTGAAGGAGCCAGAATGCCTTGTTATGTTCATGCGCAGAATGAAACCAAATGGATTTTTTTTTTTTTTTAAATCCACCTACTTCCCTGCCCCCCTACCCCAAGCTCTAGTAATACCACCACGTGTTTCTGTGTGTGTAGGTACAATGAAGAAGCAGTGCTCCTGACACACAGCTCCCTTGGCAGCCCGAGGTGTTTATTTCTTTGTCCATCCGCTCGTCTGATTCCTCTTGTCTCTCCTGAAGTCATTCAGGTTATTAGGGTGAGGCGTGTGTGCAGGTTATCTGATGACTTGGCTGCATGTGGGTAAATGCTTCTCTTCTGTGAAGAGTGTTGTAGTGACAATCTCATGGGTAGCAGTTCTGTTCAGCCACACCTCGGTACCTGTATGGTACTGTCAACAACCGGGAACCTCTTCTAGTTTTTCTACCACTGATATGCCCTAACTCAGAGAACAGTTTGCATGGCTGAAAGTATTTGGTGGTTTAGGTGGTTTTCAGGTAATACTTGTCCTGCTCTTGGCCCTTCTGAGTGGGTTGGGAACAAGATGCCCATAGGAAATAGGTTTACGGGGGCAGCTGTCCACTTGACTTGACATTGCCAGACTTTGGACGGGCAAGCTACCGGGGGAGAGCCCTTGCTGTGTGGGCATGGACCACCCCAAACTCTTACCTGGTCACTGGGACAGTGATCCTGAAGGAGCCAGCAGAGTGGTGCTTACTATTTCCAATCTGCAAGTGAATAAATTACTCTGATCTCTCCTGGTACTTAACGATTCAGGGCAGTATTCAGCTCCTCTATGGCCACAGACCCAATTTTTAGGCAGACACATAAGCTAGTCAGCTAGGCTCTTTCTGTATTCAAAGTAAAGCTCAGTGTAGAATGACCCCATCTCTGGAGGTATCTATGCCTCCTCCTTGATTACAGAGGGTGTCTGCCTGATTAGCTTAGGCTGAAGGCCTGCTTTTTAAGTGGCTGGAATTTAAATGAAATTAATTGCTTTCTAGGCTTCCTACTTCCTGCAAAGGTAGATTGCTAACAGCTCAAGGTCTTGGGATGAAAGCTGCCAGTTGCAGCACAGAGATTTAGCCCAGACTAAGTTAGTAGGAAGTAAAGGGCGGATGGTGGCCAAATGGAATGATACTATGTGTTGGGTCTCTTATACTTAAAATAGTATATGACATATGTGAACCAGTTTTGCTGCTTCGGGCTTTTTAGGTAGATGTGACTTTATATATTTAAAAATTCTAGCTGGCAATTCTCAGTACACTCACTTTCCATATAATTTAAAAAAATCAGATTCAAGCAGTAAGATATATGGAAATTTCCTAAGCATTATAGACTTAGACAACAATGGAATTCTAACCATGAAAAATACGCTGCTTGTATCTCTGACTTTTGGTTAATAATAAAATATTAGCTTACACTGTATGTGGTTCAAAGGAAGCTTCTTCTCTTCACTAGCTTAAGTATGCTGATGATTGAAGTATTCATTATGGGAACCTCGGTTTTAATGATCCAGCAGTTTGATCAGAGCAATAGAATTGGTTAGTTTTGGAATATAAGTAAATCTGCTACATACATAGTGATGGTAGGTCTGGTACCTGTTGCTCATTGCCTGTGGCACAGCCTCCATCCTGCCGTTAACTGTACAAGGAACTCAGAGCAATTGTGCACTTAAATTTGGCACTTACTGCCTGAAGCAGATAGTGTGGAAACCCCTTCTCCTCCTCCCTTCCCTTTCAGAGCAGTATTTGCTGATTTAATTCGTCTGGGGACAAGGCAGCTTTGCGCTGCTCTTCTCTCAAGAGATGGCATGGAACAATCACTGACATATTGCATGTGAGTATAAAAAGGTGTTTGTGTGTGTGCTCGTGTGGTGTGTGGGGGTGTGTGTTGTGTGTATGTTTCGAACCACCCTTTTGAGATTTAATTTCCATTTATTCAAGTGTATCTGTATCAACAAGGAAAACAGCCAGTTCTGCAAATAGGATAGAGGCTACATTCATTTAGCATCAAGGATGCCTTGATCTGGCCAAAAAAGCTTGGGTCTAGGAACTGTGTGGCTGGAGCAGGCAGTCTGGTTTTGGATACCTGCTAAGGGACGTTGGAGTTGTTGCCTGTTTTACTTAGTTGTGTTGGTGCAATTGAAGAGGGAGCAGCTGGCTCAGGGAGGGAGTGGTTTGGAGCACACGTAGGGTATTAGGGTGTCATTTTTACCTGGGTGCTTTTTAATTTTTTTAGGTAATTTGAAGAACGCAGCTCTCATGATAACTCAAACACTGTAATTCATATTGTGGTCTGGAAAGGATAAAGTGTAAAATCTAGCCAGAAGTAACATATGCAATATAGGTAAAAGCAAGTATATACACAACGTATATAAAAATAGGGAAAAGCAATGCTCTTGGCTGCTTTGGGAGGGTATGTAGTTCATCTACGCTTACCATGTGGAACAACAGTACGTTAAAAGCCAAATACTGATATGAGGAGGCTGGCATTCAGGACACCCGCTGATAAGCTGTTCAAGCAATGCAGCTCAGTTACCCCTCCAGGTTGGAGGGGAAGGAGCAGATCTTGATCTTAAGAGCTAGGGCAGCTTTGCTGAATCTGGCAAAATTGCACTGGTTTGCACCATCAAAAGATCTACTTCCTTGCTCTGTCTATTGTAGCATGCCCTCAAGATTGTCACATCATAGATAAAGCATGTCTGTGGATTCCTTTAGTGCAACGTAATATCTTTAAAACTAACTTTGCAGAAGAGGGAGGACAGAAGAGAGAAATCCAAGGGGGGGAAAACCCACTAGTGGTATAATGACTGACTTGGGAAGCAAAATAATGGCTTTCATGATTTGACTGGCCACAGCTCAAATCATCAGGGAGAGTGATGCCTGCCAGGGAATCAAATGGGATGCAATGATCTGGATGCATGCACTAACTGGTTGCTGCTGTTCCCCTATGTGGTGACTTTTCAAGAGGGTTAGTTGGAAGGAATGACAGGAAATCCACCAACAAAGTAAATTACGGTGCAAGTACCATGAGGATCAGAAATCTCCCTCTGACAAGATGGAAAGAAAAATCTTTCAGCATTGCTTTAATTGTGGAATAGTCCCAGGAATGCTGTTGGAAGCAGCAGTCTGTCACCATCACATGTGTATGGCAAAATCATGTAGCGTTAATTCTTTTGCAATCTGTTTTTAGCACTGTTACCCCAAGCTTTATTGTGTTGTGTAATGGTATAATTTTTATTGGTTTTGATTTTGGTTGAATTGCTTTCAAGAATGGCTGCTGTAATATGGAGAATCACATTACACTGGAGAATCATGCTTCAGTAGTGTGCAGAATGAGACCAAAAAATCAAATTAAAAGATAAAGACAAATGAAATTTGATCATCAGCACTGTTTAGACAAGAGTGGAATTACAGCATTAAAAATGTTTTGCTGTTGGAATTCTATTATTTGTTCAAAAAACCCCAAACAAACAAACAAACAAACAATGAGAAAAATCTCATTTAAAAAGTGGAATGACACCCAGAGGCAGGGATGCTTTTGGGTTTCATGGTGCTAGGGACTACAAGTTAGTGTCTGAGGGAAATACACAGTGGTAGGTGTATTTACAGAGATCTTTCAAAGCCTTCACATTCTCTTTTCCTGCTTCAGCCTCTTTCCCATCATTTAACTTTGCAAATGTCCAGACCAGATGCTCCTTCACCACTTACTTTTGCTGATTACAAGTTGCACTGGAAAGCTATATGATACAGTAGTTTGTTAATATTGCATTTTTCCTGGACACATCACAAAAGATGGACCTCGCTGTTGTTAGCAGATTGCGCCTAGTTGGAAGAGGATCACGATTTACCATGTTACTGTCTGCAGGCAATCTGGAGAAAGTGTAAGCTATTGCCAAGGACCCTGCTGCTCAACTTTAGTCTCCTCACTAAGCTACCTCTTCCAGAGTTTAGATGCCTCAGGTTCCCTTGGTCCTCCAAGGAGAGAAGAGCGGCTCCTCCAGAGAGCGATTTGAATTTTAGGAGCTCTGACTCACCTTTGGGGTTGCCTGCTCACTGGAGCGGCAGGGAGCCTCAGGGTTCCTCATTTAGGCACCTCAGCTAGGTGTCTAAAATTAGATGGTACGGATTCCTCCTGTGTTTCTAAAGAAAACAATGCATTTCCTCTGCGTTGCAGAGCTGCTTGGAATAGTTAAGATGAAGTCCAAACTCAAAATAATATTACAGGGGTTTTTTTCCTTTCCTGTGCCCAGAATTTATTGGATGCATTTGGATTTTCACCCATGGTGTGAAGTCACTTTAAATAACACAAAATGAGTCTATGCTGGGAAACATAAAGTAGCATAAATGAAGACAATACTCCAGCACACTGGAGACTGTTCCTTTTGTCAGCGTTTGGTAAGGGAGAAAATGGTAAACCTTGAAGCAAGCAGAAAGCATCAGAACAGCCGAGCATTAGAAAGTCATATTGCCTTCTGGCTGTCATGCCTTAAAAGAACTTAAATGTAGTGGATATTCCTGACAGTGACAATGTCTGATAAAATCATCATAATATGCAGATGGAGTACTTCTAGGAAACAGTAAAACAAAGAGCTTTCAGGGAAGAATGCCATCTCTCCAAAAACAAGCTGCAGTACATAACTGCATTGTTGCTTGTGAGAAATATACCAAGCACCTTGGGGGATTTCAGCTTAATTTCTTCTCTGAAGCTGGAAGACATTTTCTTAAGAGATTTACCAATTCTTGATGCATCATGCCCAGTTCTGAAAAGTGCTGAGCTCTTCTTTGGGATGTTAAATGTTTTCAGGTGACACTGACACCAGTGATGAGAGAGTCCTCGAAAACTGCTCTGAAAAATATCTGCTTGTAAAATTGATTCAGCTGAAGTTTGTGGAAATAAGGTGTTCCAAACAATGTTTTCATGGCAGGACCTGCCTGGTGCTTCTGTGGTCCACTCTCATGGGAACCCACAGTCTCAGGGGTTCCTTACCACTAGAAATCCTGTGTGCTGGGGACCCCTCTGCCACCCGTGTAACCGCTCCTCACCTTTGGATTCATAGCCAGAAGGCTTCAGAATCCATATTGTTATCAAAGTGAGTATTAGGCTAAAGAGCAACCATGTAGCGAGAAGGAGAATGGTTCAAAACAAACAAAAGCAAGAAGTCTTCATGCAGTGTTTGGTTAAGCTGTGTACCTCCCTGCCAAAGGGTGCTGAGGGTGCTGAAGGTTTAAGGTGATTGAACAGAAGACTTTAGACTGTTTATGAACATACAGAAAACACAGCTGGCTCAGGAGGTACCCGAGCTGGTGGTGGCTGGATATCTAGTATCACCACGGCCTGCCTTGTTCTTGATCATTTTTAGCATCTTTATAATTTTTTTAGCATCTATTTTTGGGCAACGATGGAGATATGATACAGAGCTAGATATAGGATACTGGGTTCAATGGACCTTTGGTCTGACCCAGTAAGGCTGAATTTTTTTTTTTTTTCTTAATACTCAAAGTCAAGTTGTCAGTTGATTTAGGATACCTGAGACATTTCTGAAAGGACAAAAATTCAGAGATCCTAATTCTGCTAACTTCAGTGACAGGTACTACAAAAGCATATGGATGCCTGAGGTCTAAATTCATCACTGCTCCTGCGAAATTTGACTGTGTTAGGAACTGAGTCAACAGGAGTACAAGTATGGAAAACCAGGTGGCTAGAGCTCCAGCCCTGCTGAAGTGAGTGGGACTTTTGTCCTTGACTTCTGTGGGGCTAGGATTTTACTTAATGCTTTTATCTTCCTGTTCTCACACTACAAGAGCCAGAGGATATAGGAGTGAAATAACAAGCCATGCCTTTGAGCTGATACATAGAAGTATTTCTGCATGCAATTGGTTTTTCAAAGTTTATGCTTGGGAAAGTATTTGGGTGTAAAATGCAATTAAAAATCTTTCAGTCTTGCCAAGACAAATTTACATAAATAATTTGCCTAGGGATAGGAAGATGGTGTTGCATATCTGTTTGTTATAGGTGGCTGTTTTTTCACAACTTCCTCTAGCATGTATGTTGGAGGATGGCAGACTGGGTATTTGGTTTAATTTGATATGGTCTTTGGTTAAAATAGACTTCCTGAAAACATGCAAACTTCTACACATTGAAAAGTAAAGGGAAAATATTAAAGTAACTGTGTTTTATGTGTTGACAAATTAAATGTTACCATGGCTACCCTGATCTGTTTACAGCAATAATAATAAATATTTTCAATTCACACTGTGCTTTTCATCTCAAAGGATCCCCAGGTGGTTTACAAATGACATACATGGATTGCTCTACATGGCACTGAACTGCAGCCACAAGAACTGCCTAACGATCTATATTGGTACTGCCTGGCAGTGGAAGGTAGAAAATGTACTGTACCCTGAGCTGAATCTGTAGGGATTGTTTGGGAAAGCAGAGTGTAAATGGCAGACCTGAAATCTAGCCAAGAGCTGAACAGCAAAATGCAAAGAATCAGATAGGACCACATATCAAGTTACTCATACGATTTGGTAATTCTTTGAGCAGCTGGATTAAATTTTTACTAGAGCTGGGAAGAGACTGTTTCCTTCTTGAAAAACTTGCAGGTCAAAATCTTTCCCTTTTCACCCTGAGGTGAACACCTCTGCAGTTTTGAAGTTTGCATCCTGCTACAAACAGCCAGTTTAGGGCCCTCTCCAGGGATGCGGGAGATTCGGCTTCTGGCCTTATTTGATCACTTTGCCCTGCTGAGTGACTGTCTTTACTCTTTCTGGGGGAATTCTTCCTTTTGACCTGAATGAGCTTATCAAATTATTACAATTATTTGAAGTAGTATTAGTTGGGGCTTGAACAAGGTATCATTGCAAGGTAATTCAGGTGTGCACAGCTGCTGAATGGCTGGGTCATTTTCTCTCTGGCAATCTGCAAGAAGTGGCCGAAGCTCCAATGAAGGAGATAGAAATGAGCAACGTGGCAGTAGCTTGGTGATCTGGATATTCACCTAAGAAGAGAAATGCTAATAGAACTCTCCTGCTTCCTACATGAGTAAGCCTAAGCCAGGAAGCAAGCAAGAGACTGTCTGCCTGGGTTTTTTTGGAAGAAAGTTTCTCCTGGAACTAAGAAACTTGACTGAAACTTCATGATCCTCACTTGTATCTTCCCACAATTTCTCTTCATGAATCAATGCTTTATGGCTTAAGGAAAAAAATGGTGTCATCAAATAAATAAATAAACCCCCCAAACCCTGACAGTTCCAATATTTACCTTTCCTTTAGATAACATTTAACTTTGTGCTTTCTAGATATAGCGTAATTCTCTATGCTTTTGCTTTCTTAGGCAGAGCATCAGTGCTTATTGTGACCTATATAACCAGTGACAGAGAAAATGATTCCTTAGAAACACTTTATACTGAGACTGTTTTTCTACATTGGTTAGGAGGGGCAGCTACATGATGGAGTCTAGTAAACTGCTTGAGAATTCTTCATTGCAGTGGCTGCCTTTATAGCAGCAACTCTTTTAAATTCCTGAGCTGTGCCTACCCTTCTGAGGTCAAAAATAATTACAGGTGCAAGTGATGAAAATGTTGTATCTAAGTAGTTATTATTATTTCACACTTCAGTCTTTAACGGCCAAGAAACCTGGAAGACCAGGTTCTCCTTCCTGTAAAAAAAAAAAAAAAATTCACAACCTCACTACTGAGCTTTTTTCTTAATGGACTTGCCTGGTATTATTAAGCAACCAAATAATTAAAAAACTGTTAACAAAAAAAGTCTGTTTGGTTGAGGCTCTTCACTGGGCTAGAACTAAGTGGAATTTAAATTAACTACTGGAGTTCAGTAGTGATTCTCTTCCATCCTTTGAAGAGAGAGGATTTAAAAAGTGCTACATTTCTATCTGACTTAAGCTTTTGTTGAGAAACCAAGGTAGGGTTGAGGTTTATACCTTAAACACAGACCGGGTTTGCTGATATTTTGTAAACCTTTTGGTGTGCATTGGGCAAGCTTTTAGCCAACTGTGTCTGAGCTATTATTTTGATGGCAGTCTTCCTGAAACTCAGTGTTTCCATGTGTTTTCCACCCAGAACAATGCAAAACCTGATGAACTTACCTGGCATTTACTTTTGTGCTTGGGAACGTGAAAAATTGGAGCACTTTAGTAGCATGTTTCTATATTAACACACAATACAGGAAAAAGAAAAGGATTGCACAGATTTATGTCAACTGGGATCTGTAACATATTGACAGTGTTTTCTTGGATACCTATTTAGAAAACCTTGGCTTGCTGCTAGCCTTCTGTGAAAACTTTGCCAGCCTTGACTCTAAATTTTATCTGTTCATAGGATAGGGGTGATTTGCCCACCTTTTTCAGTGGATTGCTGCAAGCACTCTGAATCACATTTTTAAACATCATTGGGTAAAAAAACTTTAGAGAGGAGTTTACAAACCATGTGATGAACCACCAGGAGGAGGAAGAACTTGGAAGACTTTTGTGTGTATATGATCGTGTACATTTTGCTCAGTTTACCATCATTACTGCTAAATTACCTTTGTTGTTTTCCCACAGTCACTTGCATTCTTACTTACTGATAATCTTTTGCATTCTGCTGCCGGTTGTGTTTCTGGAGACTCGCTGTTAGTGCAAGTAGTAGATGATGGATTGTGTACTGTAATCTTGGGCTGATTCATTGTCTCTCGAATGATTAAAACACGCTGCTTGTATTTGAAGGGCTGAAATATGAGCACAATTTGCTGCAAGTCAGAAATCCCCATGAGGAAGGGGAGCCACAGAAGCAGGGGCTGCAACATAGCAGGGAATACAAGGAGCGTCAGTGGGTAGATCACAGCAAAATCTAACCTTTCATCTTTTTTTAATTGTGTGCTGACTCCTACACAGGGATTTGACAGATACAGCTGGTTTATTGACTTGGTAGTCTTGCACTAATTGACTGCCGGTTTCCATACTGGAGCCTCTAACCCATTGTTAAACTCTGAGTAGGCACGTCGGTAACATGCCAGCGAGAGTGTTGGGGGGAGGAGAAAGCTGCTGGGTGCATGCCTCTTGGATTCGGCTCCCCGCGCCGGGAGATGTGCGAGGTTGGGTGTGCGTGCTGTCACAGGCAGATATTCAAGGGCAGCTAAGAGTGAGCTTGAGCGCTCTGCTTCCACGGGGGGAGAGAAAGGCTGCTGCTGAAAGTACAAGCTGGCAGGATCATGACAGAGCCAAGCAGCAGAAAGGAAGGATTTAAAAAATGCCGGAGTGCTACTTTCAGCATCGATGGCTATAGCTTCACAATTGGTGAGCCTGATTTAATTCCTCTTCTTTCCTTCATTGTCTCTCTTCTCCTTTCCTCTCTTTCTTTGCGGCTCCAGCAAGTACAGGTAAAAGACAGCTGCTGACAACTGCCTTTTGTCAATATATGCCTTTAAAATGTGTAGATGCCCTGCAACTTTTGTCTGGGTTGGTTTTCCATTCTGCCTTCTGTATTTTCTTCTGCCCAAGTAACTTGCCTTTGATACACAGCCTCCCTAAATCCTTTCCCTGGGTTTTGGCTTGACTTCACTGAGACGTTTGCAGAACTTTTGTTTTGGAACCTTAGCTCAGGAAAGCCTGGGCTTCAGGATTGCAGGTTTCCAACTTGCTAGCTGCGTTTCCTTCCGATGAGCCCAGAACATAACCCTTGGGAGCCTTGGCTTTGTTTCCAATATTTCTTTGTTCACTTAGCCAGTGTTTCCAAATTCTGCAACCTTTTGCCATTTCTCAGTTTGCATGAAGATGTATATAACAGTTCTTGTTGCCTCTCAAACACGAAAAGCAAAATTGCTGGGGCAGGGAAAGATGCGAGGAGACATTAGGAATTTTAGGACTGGTTGTTGTAGGTGTTTGAAGAGTGCAGTTTATTGTTTGTGTTCACTGTCTTAGGGAAAAGTGAGGCTTCTCAAAGCGACAGGTGTCTACTTGTTTTTCCAAGAGACTTGCTGGGCAAAGTTAAAATCTGAGGATTCCCTAAGCAGGCTGCTCTGCTAAAACTGTGTATCTCACTAGGCTATGTTATATAAATCCCTATAGATCTTAGAAACAAAGAATGCTTGCATCCCATTTTAATTTTTAGATGAAATCCAGGTTAAAAGATTTGGATAACTTACTTGTAATAATCAATGGATTCCAATTCCCCTTGAATACTTTCAAGATGACAGAGATTCTATTTCCCTGCAGCTGTGAAATCAGGAAAGTTTTTCATGATTTGTACTAGTGTTAGTGGGTCACAGTTTCATCTAATAACGATGAATACAAGCTTTATATTGGTGTGGAAGGAGGTACCTGTTTATTCCTCTGCTTTACGGAAAACTTGTTTTGCATTTATTAACATTGTGCAAACATTAAACTTGCTGGAAAAAATTGGAGATAGAAATCTATGTTCCATTAAAATATCTTTATGTAGTCATTTGTTAAAGTGCACATAGCATTTTAAAGGTGAAACTGCCAGGCAAATGTTACTTTGCAAATTTGTTTCTCTAATGGGAAGGTGGTAGTCCCTCCACAGGTTAAGTTGCAACATGCTCAATTTTGAACTCTCCCCCTCTCAGCATCATTACTAATAGTGTTATTTCATCAGTTTGTGTCAGTCTGGGGGAGAAACATTTCCTTTTTGAGCCTAGGCACATTATCTGAAGACGCTGAACATTTATGACTGTGCCTAATAATTTTTTTTGTTCATGAACAAACCAACAGGTTTGCTGTATTTGTTGCTCTGGTGTCTTTATTGCTACTCGTGCTCACAAAACTACTACACCAAATTTTGGATCAAATGACTGAAGATTAGAGTTGCAGGGTTTTCTGCTTCTTAGGACAGTTGTTGCATAGGAGTTCCTGTGCTATTTTCTTCTATTTGGTGCGCACAACCAGCATATTGATTCTCTGATCTGTGCATTATATAACATTTATTTTTATATCTGGGCAAGTGTGCATTGGATTGACTCACATAACCATGAAAACTTTGTAAACATGCTATCTAGTATTACCAGCACTGTGTGGTAGACAGATCTGAATGATTCATGTATCTGTTAATCTTTATACTGAAGAAAATGAATATATCCAAAAGATCCCACAGCAACATTAGTGTGTCAGGGATGGGCTTAAACTTCTTTTTTCCAAGAGATGAGACTTCTGTGTAGGTATCTAGTTATGCAAATTTTTAAGAAATTCTTGGGAAATGCTCAGCTGTTGAAGTGTCAGCTGTGAGAGAAGGCTGCTACTCTTGAGGAACAGAGTAATACCAGGTTGACAGAAATGAGTTTCCATTTGGGGGGCAAAAGAAAATATTTTGCATTGATTCATCTTTATACTAACTGCTAAGAAAGGATGATTTTCACAGTGTTTTGAAAAATGACTGCTTACAATGAGCCTTAATGAAAATTTTAATGAAAGACCTGGGCCTGACATCAAACATCAAAGTATGTGGTCATGGAAGAAGGCTGGTGCAAGAGCTCCTTGCCAATGGCTTGCAGTTAGATAGCCTTGTGTCTCTGGAGATGGTCAGCATCCATTCACACAGCAGTGCAAGCTAGAGCAGCTTCTCGACTGCTCTAATTTTCACTTTGGTTCCTTAACAGCACTGGTGGTGGGACAGGAGAGCTGTGGGAACTCCACATTTCCCAAGAACTTCAGAGATCCCTGTGGAAGAAAGGGATGTGCCATACCAGAAAGGCAAATGTATGCCAATACTCGATAGCCTTCTTCTGTACGAAGAAACAAGGTAGTTGCAAATCCCTTTCCTCCAGATACCACCCTTTCGACAGAGACCCTGAGGAGGACTGAGGTGTGTTGCTCTATGCCCACTGAGGATTTCCGTATGGTTTTAGATATTCTGCTTTTATGGACATTTTGCACTGGTAGCATGATGTAAAGGGACTACAGTGGAGCCACAGTGTGAGCCATTTAGTGGGACCGTTGAAGACAGGAATCATGCAATTTGCTTTGCTCTAGAAAGTTCAATGTATCTCTGATGAAGGCTTCAGGATCTTTATTTGCCATGGTCTATGTCAGCAAATTTCAGAGGCCATGAAGTTTTGTGTACACAAGTTATTGTATTTGAGCTCTTGTTTAACTTTGGCTACATTTTCCTCCACTAAAAGTAAAGCATAACAGAATGGCAGCTGAGTTTAAAGGAAAAGAAATTAAGAGTTATGGCCTATTTTTTTTTGTCCTGCGCCTTGTGTCATCACTCCTGTGCAAAAGAAAGGCTATTAAATCAGAATGCCAGTGTGTTACTTACTGACTTTACTGCTGTAATTGACTGACTAAAAGTGCAAGACAGAGAAACATCTACTGTCTTTAAATCTGGGAAAATGGTAAACACAAACATTAACAAGAGGATATTTTCTTTCTGCATTTATCACCCTCCTGTGACTAAGAGCTAACTTCATTAAAGCTCCCACTGTCTGCTTTTCATATCCAGAAGCACCTGGCAACACTGTTTTGTCCCGTCCAATGTATCTAATAAATTTATTTTTATAGATTAGAATGAAATGAAGTGACGGCGAGTGCTGCTGTAACTCAGGTGTTGCTGGAGAGGAGGGATGTGGTACTGAAACACCTAGTCTAGCTCACAGCAGTTGTTTCTAAGTCACGCAGGAAAGTTTCTTTAGGAGGACACTGTCCCCATTTTGCATGCAAAAGCTCTCCCTCCAATTATTACAGAAGATCTGAGTTTTGCTCAGTGGTGCTTTTGGGCCCTATTTTGAAATAATTATTTTAAGATGTGGTTTTCTTAATGTTGCTGGAGTTTCTTATGTTGCAGTTCACTACTTGAAGCCCATTTCAACATCCCTTTCAATGTCACAGGTAGAACAGCCAAAGTAGTTCTTGCTGGTCCCTCTGACAGATCACTTCAGAAATGCCTTCTGTGTTTTGGTCAAAGAAAACATTGCTTGAGGAGATGCGCGTGCTGTGTTGGTCTGAGTTGGAGCAGGGAAGATTGGAAGCAAACTGAATATTGAACTCAGCTTTGTTAGGATAAGGAAAAATACCTTCGGCTCTGTGTCGCATGCTTAGCTTTTAAAGAAAACGCTGCTGTGGATTTTCTGTAATTCTCTCTTGAAAGGTTGTCCATTAGGAGTGGAATAGACAGGAATGGGTTTTTTAAATTATTCTAGGAAGAAACCAGAGAAATAAGAGCAATTCCAATTTTTATACTGTATTTTGGGCAGAGAACTGTGTACATTGTAGCGATTAACTGTTTTGTTCTTGTGTATTGATTTCCACCCTTATTGGAGTTCGTCATTCATCTGAGGGTGACGACAGCTTTGCAACCTACAAGAGAGGCAGGTTTCAGCAGAAGACACCCATAGACCCATACACAGTCCATTTTCATGGAGATTTCCTTTAATTCTGCCCTTAGTTGCCTGTAATAAAAAATGTCATTCTGACTGAAAGCACACTGTAATTATAAGGTGCTGACAAATCTCTTGCTAATTCTGCATGTGCGTCACTCGTAGCCTTCCTTCAAAGGAGGTCTGGGAGAAATGTCTGTCTGTGGGGTCAGTCCGCTTTCAGGGAGGGAGGGAGTTATCTCTGCCTGCACACGAACAGTGTCCCTGGCAAAAAGGTGAAGGGGAATGCATAGCCACCACTCCTGCTTTGGATTATAGCCTCTCCTTGTCTTTGTACCTGAAGTCTATAATTTTCTTTGTTATGACATAATACAAAAGATTTAAAAAACAACAATGAAACCCCCCAAACTTTTTTTTTTTTCCCCTCCCCCCCTCTCTCCTGATAGACCTTACTGAAAGGATATTTTCTCAATAAGAGCTGTTAGGAAGCACTGATGACTTCTCTGTAAACAGTGGAACACTGTCATCTGAAATCTAAGTTTATTAATATAATATAAATACTAAGCTTGCAACAGGACGTGAGATTTTTTAATGTAATTTAAGGAAGTCTGATGTAATTATAATAGACTATAAAGAATTAAAATCTCTTCCAACATAGTCCTAAACCCAACAAATTCACCCAAAGAAAGCTGTCAGCAAATAGATTGTGAAATAAAGCTCTAAAGTTATGGGAGTTTTTTCTGCTCCCTCCATTACAAAGTTGTGTTTTAGCTTCAGACCAGTCTGGTCTCTGCTCTGCCTGAAAATACACCTGAAAGGAGTCTGCATAGTTGGCATGCGTATGGGTGAGATACCCTGCTGGCCCTTGGTATGGGGTGGATGGTCTCTGCCACAGTGATGGGCAATAGGAATTCCTGCTGTTGGTACTTAACCTGCAGCTGCTTCTATAAAGGGGTGGTGATGGTGATTTCTGTGGCATCTACAGGGTCTCGATATTGCACTGACATCTTTGATGTTGCAGGGGTGGACTGCTGTAAGATAAGTAAATGATTTTGAAAAGACTGCAGTGGTAGTTCTTGTGTGGCAAAAAGCCTGGCAATGTTTTCATGGAGCTCTGCCCGCTCGCCTGTGTGGATAGTCTACCTTATCACTGCTACCTGCTGTTCACAGCTGTGTTCTGCTGCTTGTATCTTGGCATCCAGAAACACAGCGAGTGTTTGCGGCTGTCCCATTCTCTGTCAGAGTTGTTTTGAGTGAGAGGTTACCATGCAGGGTTGCACACCAGGTTCAGCAGCAGCTCGCAAAGGATCAGATTCAGATTGCGGATCCCTCTGGCAGGGTCACATCAAAAGTGCTATTTTCCTTCCTCCTCTTGATTTTATTTCTCAGGGAAGCTGTGAACAGTAAAACCTTTGTAGCATGTTTTGGATGTGAGTGAATGGGCATCCCTGTTCTCTGCAGCTGAGTGCTGTACGTGGGAAAAAAACCTCCAGAGCCCTGGGTGAGGAGACATGTTAATGGACAAAACTGTTGTCATCACTGTCAGGAAGTGTTCCTTTAATTACTTCACGTGAGTTTTGGGAGGTTTTTGTGTTGTTTTTTTTTTAAGGTTGACGAGTTACATATGTCCAGGTCTTGGTGCTCGGTCACCTCTAAGTCTAGCTTCAGGACTAATGTCACCAAATGGTCTAAACTCCTCAATGTGTTGGGAATAAGATTCACTAATTGAAAGTAGCTATGAAAACTCAGCTTGTGGAGCAACAGAGCTCCCAACACAAGGTGCAATTAGGGCAGAAGGTGGAGACACCTGGTTGGAGATGGGGACTCTTGTTCCCTTTGTGCCAGATCCCAGACCCACCGTGCTGTTTGTCCCCCTGCTCATCTTCTGTGAGGGAAGGAAGCGCAGTCACTCCTCTTGTTGAGACAACAAATGCTCGTTGCTGCCTACCAGGAGGGGCCCCATTTTACCATGGTGAGAAATAGCGTTGCCCCTGCTTTTGTTTTCTCTCTGGTCTTTGACCAACTACTCCTGCTCCCAATGCCTTCTGAACTGATGCAGCAAGATTAGTTACACATTTCAGATTTGCTAGAACGCCCAAAGTTCAAAAGAAATAAACAGGCACGAACTCTTCTGTGCCTTTTGAGTTTAGTTTTAGGCAGGCAGCCAGCCAGACCTGTTCCTGAGCAGGCAGGCTCTGACTGGGAGCAGCCTTGCCTCATTCACAGCCCCAGCTGGCTCCCTCTGCCATGTCAAAAGCTAGAGGTCTGCATCCTCCTCCTCATACTGCTGCTGTGACGACCAGAGTCTAGGAGCTTTCAAACCTAATTGCCTTTGGGGATTTGCATTTCTGCTGCAGATCTTCTATTTTAAACCCTTGTGCTGTACTAATTGGTCTATTTTCCTGATGTAGTGTAAATGCAAGCTCATTTTTCCAAGTTCTGTAGCTCTGCTTGAGTAAGAAAGCAAATGGCTCCTGGACAGATCCTGCACTGATCTGTGTACTGGTGCAAATCAAGTCAAGAGGCAGGATCCTGGCCAACAGTAAATCTGTATCACTCTGCTGCAGTTGGGAGAACTGCAATGATTTAAATGAGGAAACGATCTGTCCTGGACAGTCTTTTCCTGTTAAAGCAAACGCTGCTATAGGTTCGAGAAGGAGCTGCCCTATGTACAAGGAAGGCAAATCACACAGCTTTTCCACGGCTTGCTTCTAAGACTTCATCAAGATTATGCTGATATGATTTTGCTCCCCACTTCTCCGTGTCTGGTGACAGAGCTTGTATCTAATGATCCTGTTGAAACTCAGTCCCAGATTTCTAATAGCTACAGGCTCAAAATTTTCAGGCCTGGGAACTTAACCCTCATGATTACATCAATAGCCTCGCTCTACGGCTGTGTGCAAAGTCGGAAGCATGGTGCAGGGAAAGTTGTAGTAATTACTGAACAGATGCACTTAATGAGGTCTCTACTGGCTTCCCAGCTGGTGAGTTGAGCCATGCTCTGGGACAATGTGACAGCAGTCACTCGGGTCATTGTGTGACATCACATCCTCCCCCTTGTTGTCATAGCAGCTGCAATCAGCCCCCTGAAAATTTCCCTCAGGAAGACTGCAAACATCATCTCTCTCCATTAAATGGCAGCGCATGGTGCTTAGTCTCTTGCTGCTGCTCCTGCTGCATGATGCTACATCTTCTGTTGATTTAGATTCTGGAT